>NW_027286069.1:49572043-49942700 GCF_022747635.1 Hetaerina americana
TTCATTATTACCCGTTCGGCCTTTTGCTTCTGCCGTTTTAAAAGAGCAGCAGGAAATGCCGCGACCGTTACTTTAAAAGGTTTATTTACTCATGTGTACCGAAATACATGAACTTCACTTATTAATCGGTCATTGAGAGATCCAAAGTCGAATTCCGGCCGAGTCGAATTATTTTTACTGCGAAATTCCTAATCCCATCCCATCAAGATGACAATTTTCACACTGAAGAGAAATTTATGTTTCGTAGTGCTGATTACTACACATCACATTAATAAAATGAAGAGATAGTTTCATTATTTTGGGGCGAGATTGACACCAATCCTTTTCTGTCAAGTAACTCCCGGTTATGATGTTTTTATGATAGCGGCCTATTAGATTGTAGAAAGGTATAACTAAAATATAAAAAAAATATACTTAGTAGTTTCAGGTGTGAGTTAATGGAATTTCTGATTGTCCTTTTAAAAAAAGACATACTTTCCCAAATGCTTTATTTATCATTAAATGCGACCAGGTGCAACTTACTGAGGCATTTTCTGGCTTGTTGCTTATGTATATAGAAAATATTCGAGCCATAAATAAATAATGAAATTAAACTTGGTATTAGCATAAATAAATTGAATGCACTAAACGTGTGAAAAACACTCAAATTAGTTGAATTTAACTCATCGAACTCCTCAGAAAAATTCAGAATTTTTACATTAGTTCTCATAAAAAAGGCACTGAAGGAAAGCACCGGAACAAGAAAGTGGGGTAAGGTGGTGTGAAAAACTTGCAATATCTACTGGTGACAAAATAGACATTAAGCTTGTGGGTTTAATGTGCTATGTACCAAATTATGTTTATTTGGTCCCTTACTGTATTCAGCTATGAGTAAAATAAGGCAGTAAGCACTTTTTATATTAGAATCATCATCAATTGAATAGGTGTGAAACATTTGAGAAAACTCGATGGTCATACATTTTCTGAGAAATTCAAAAGTTTATATCATCTTTTCGACATTAATTTTAGTATGTTTTGCTTCTCCTAGGTCTTGCTGTCCACTGTAGATTTTCCCACTATATGGTGCGACGGGCAAATTCAGCGAGCTTTATATTACAGTACGTTATCCTTTATTGAGGCATTACTTAAATCTTAGATATGAACAGCAGTTGGCAATGAGATAAGTTAACCCAAAGGGATTCCCTGTTCCTCTCTATTTTCTTTCTCCATCCCCTGATCCTGAGTTAGTGTCCCATTTTATCTTAAGTTTCCCCTGAACGCTAGCAAGTACCCGTGAAATTAAGATCAATTTTCTGATTTTAATTTTTATAGCTATTGATGAAAGTGACAAGCTGCTGAGTTTATTTTAACCTCTACACTTGGTGGGTGAATTAGAGATCCCAGTTTCAATAATGTCTCATTTGAAGCTAAAGTCGTCAACGGATCAGCGGTATAACGTTTCATTCGACGGACTGAATTCTACATCTGAAATAACTTTCCACGCGGCACTACAAGAGAAATCGGATCATCAATGGAACAGCCGAGATATCATCAGGCAGAATTCAGGGTTGATGAGTAAGTAGTACTTACTAAGTACACATGACACATTAGCAGTACGACCCGCATCACAGTTACTAGTGAGCCATTCCAAGGATTGACGTCATTTTTCTTTTCTTAACCCCCCTCTCCACTTGGTTTTTTTTTCGCCATTTCCGCAAAATATTTCACTCTCTCTCTTTCCCTTGGACACTTCTATTCCCCTTTGACACTTTTCTTCCACTCCGTCTACTATTGTCTTTTCTCCCGTCTTATATTAGCACTGACTCGCAATACTTTTTTCAGTTTGATTAAATAGGATCACAAACGATGAGTTTTCACTCAGTTGACAGATCAGATAAATGCCTTCCGAACTCACCAATGACACCATGGAATATATATTCGTGCAGTCATCCCCGATGGTTGCGCCACAATGTCGGGTTATAATTAGCGGTTCGCAGAATATGATTTCAGTTTTGCACATTTCAGTCTTTCATCTTCATTACAGTGCCGTTTTCTCTCCGGATGGGTGCGAAATTTGTTGCAAGCGGTGTTGTTGCAGAAAATAGTTGTTTTTAAGGAGCCGTAGAGAAGCTCATGAAAAACGGTAGAAAATGAACTGTAAGCGGCGTATTTTTTAAATGGTTCAGCGGAGAGCGGGGATGTGGTGTACCAATTTCAGTCCCCATCTTGCAGGAGAAAGGCTTAAGTTGAAACAAAACGTTTTTTCATGTATGTTACTTTTCCAATGTTTTTATATTAGTTAAGTCACACAGAAGAGTTAATTGTGTTTTTAAAGTCAAATGTGTGAACACATTTGTAATGCTTTTAGATGATTCTTATCTTTTGTCATTAATTTTTATGTTTACTTTCTGATTATCCAAATTGTTTCCTGTACCATTCAGTCCAAATGATCGCGGTGGGCCTTTACTTCACGTGGATTCAATGAATAACTTTGAAATAAATATTTAAATTATTTTAAGCCATGGTAGAACTAATATAATTGTAACCTGTTGGTGTTGTTCTGACCTCAGGTGTTCTCTATCATTTTATTGTGAAAATTGTCAACGAGAAAATATGCACATGGAATACCACACACACATGGCTTTGAAAATATTTTCTGTGATTTTTTCCCTTCGGTACAACTCGAGTATAAGACTTTCACGGGACCGTTTCAGTTCATAATTGTTTTTAAACTTACTTATCACTGTAAATACGTTTGCAAGTTGGTGCAAATAACAGCTTTCACCGTATTAAATCAAGATTTCGTTCACGACTGTAATTGTGGGATGGTGTATAGGAGGCGTTGGCGTTTCCGTTTAATGAAGCTCCATTAGTAAGGCAGAGACTTCCGGATGAGAATGGTATGCATATGTAACTTGAAGGCGGCAAACAGCAGCTTAAAAAAGATAAGTTTCATCTGCTTGGTGTATTTTTTCTTTCGCCCAAATCATCCTTTGACCACTTCGCCTCTTCACTAAACTCCATCTCTCTTTTAGCCACTCATTTGTTACTCATGTCCCTTCCCTTTTCACCTCCTCATTCTTTCAACTCCTAATTCTTTAGTCCTCTCCCTTTGCCGCGTCTTCTTCCTTTTAGCCCTCCTCCCGCCTCCAAGCCAAGTGTGCCTTCTCAGAGTTTTAATCCGGTCCTTTGTTCATTAGGGCTGTGCTCCTCCCTCGCTAAGCATTTCGAAACGATTGGGGACGATGAAATGAGGTGTTGATGTGGCGTGATGGATGAGCATCGACGCTGTAGGGACTAAGGGGAAAATGGAGTACCGATCGACGTACGTACCTGAATGAAACGACATCCTATTGCAAGTCGTGCTTTCTGTAATGGTCTGACTTATTGCCATAATATCTTAGATTTAACCAAAGAGGTATTTACAGGCAGTGTTTTTAGTACCTATGAACTTAATGACATATGATATGAAACCCTGGCGAAGGAACAAAGTTGAACAAATTACATATTTGCAATGAAACGATGATTTCTAGTTTCAACTCGTGCGCTAATATATGCCTATTTATTTTTTAATGAGTATTACTTCAATTTTCTTCGTCTTTCCTAGTTAATTTCTCCTCCACTGCCTGATAACGTAATTCTCTCGATTGAAACAAAGAAACCGCATATATTCAGAAGGTAGTCGCGTATGAAGTGTATGGCGTCATGAGTCGTCCTAAACCTATTCTTTCCTCTTATTTGAAACAGGTCGTTTTAAAGAGGAAAGTTATGAAAGCACTGTTAACTTAAATTAGGTTAAGAGGAGGAAAGGAAAAGTTTGTCCCTGGGCTAGAGGGCAGAGTCAATGGTATTTAACCTTGTGGGCATAAATTTGGCGAGTTTCCCCGCCTGGTCATCCCTGTCGAAAAGACCGTCCCGGTCGAGAGACCACGCGTTCCCGGTAGACCATTGGTGTGAGTTTTGGGCTCATTTTTACTGAAGAATACTGGAATAATAAATATAACCTCAATGGTGTCTTCCTTCTGCTGTCGACAAGTTGGAAGTCTAATTAACAGTAATGAAATGAAGCGTGAAAATTTTAACATTTTAAGCCAGTCAGGACAATGTTTTCTTCAAAAAAACGTTGAGCTACGTATTCGGGGATAATGTGGGAACTAATTGCAGTAATAAGTCGGTCATGAAAAAAGTTTGCGTGGTTAGTACTTAATAAAATTTTTTATATGGCATTCACCAATTGAATAAGGATTTGTTTGAAAAATACGGTAATCTTTTGTGAAATATACGCCTATTTGTTAAATCAATCAATGGCATTAAGTCGCATTTTCCGTTACTTGTTTGCAGACTGTCGTTTGTTTGCTGAGCTCGCTACAGGCGATATACTTGATATTGGTTATCGATTCTTTTACTTCAATTACGGAGCACTTTAAACAATTTACTGCGATTTGATCATTTCAGATCAAACAGATTTCAATGCATTGCATTTTAAAGACCTCTCTCACATCCATGCTCTCTTAATATGTAGAATGCATCGTTCACCGCAAACTTTTATGGCAAGTTAGCATCCTCTAAAATAGTAATAAGTGGCTATTGGCTTTGCTATTATAGATAACTCGTCAACGAGGTAAGGGGAAAGTGGATTGGCATATCATAAGGATATCTTGTGGGGAAGGGAAATATAGCAACTGCTTTCTTCGTGCCTAATTATCAGAATCGGCATACTATATGTCTTTATTCAATCTTTGCGTTGTCATGACTCCGTAACTAAGGAGTTTTGAACATATTACACCAAGAGAGAAATTTCTTAAAATTCTAAAATTTACTAACCCTCTAAGGTTTTACCATCCCTCTTCTAATCACCTTGTATAGTTAAAGAATCCACAGCCATAACCCTTTCAACGAATGGTGAGTTTGCCATTCCGTACCTCTATGTCGAATTACTCTGTGAATATACTTTTCGATTATGCGAATTCTGTAGGTGAAGGCGAGTAAATTGTTTTAGACAAAGGAGGTAGCTTTCATAATTTTTGCATTAGGTGCCTTCCTGTAATTCTCACCAATCCTCCCTTTGCGTGACTCCTTTTGGGCACGCAGGCGGGCTTGCAAAATAGCACCTCTCTATTTTGTTCTTTCGAGTGTCTCTTGAACCACTTTGTCCCAAGGTTTTATGGCAGTTTACGGATTTCTGTTTCAGTCTCTAGCTCATAAGATGCCAGTTCTGTGAGTTAGACGAATACCCGTGCTGGCCCACTTGAGGGAACTGAATAGCTCATCCGTATGGCTCGGAGTCACTGCCGCCGAAGGTGTTGGGAGTTGGTTTTCCGCATGCCCGTGGGTCCGGGCTAGAGCAAAGGAGGAATGGAAATCCTTTAAAATGGGTTTGTTCCGGTTAGACTGGCGCCACTCGTAACCCGAGATAGAAGTCAGGGCGACGAGACCCTGTTTCTGGGGTGTCGCGAGGAGGGAAAAGTCGAGGTTGGAGTAGAGCACTCCAGTCGAAGAAAAAGGGCGCTGTTAAACAAGGGGTTGGGGTTGGGCAGATGGGTCTCATAGGATTAAGAGGGTGTAGTGTTGCCGGTGAGAATTTATTGCCTTCAAATATTTTGGAGATTGACGCTTTTAAGTTCGCCCTTCTTAATCACTGATCTTTGTGTCGGAGATGAGGTTGAAATGTGGACGTCGGCCATTAATGTTCCTCTTTGAAATAAAACCACACCATACCTTACCACAAAAATTGTCATTTACTCTGTTAATTTAACATGTGAAACACTGTGGCTTTAATTAAATCTATACAAAAGTAAGATCCGTGGAAAAAAATTGACAATAAGTACGTAGGTTTAACCACAGGTTGACCACTCAAACGAGACCCTTGACTCTACTACTGCAATATTTGTTTAGTAATATGCAAAACATTGCCGTCATTTATTTCTTAGATATTTTAACGGATCACTCAGTTCTCTGTAAAATGGTTCACGTACATTTATGTGAGAATTAACGTGTTTTCCAGTAGTAGTAGTAGTATTTAAGGGAGGCGACCGACAGCTAAGGTCATTTGCGCCATAGGGGATGGATAGGAAAGGATGAAGGGTGGAGAGAAACCCGGCGTCGGCATTAGCCTACTCTTTACGAAAGGCGCCAAGGGGTCCGCAGCTTAACGTCCCATCCGACGGACGGCGTACTCACTCAAAGTGCCCTCCACAAAGCACCTTAAGTAGCGATCGAGATACCTCTGAAAAATATTCAACACCGGCGGGATTTGAACCCGGGCCCACTGGGTGGGAAGCCAGTACGTTAGCCCCCGCACAATCTCGATCCCCACTTGTTTTCCAGACTATGATAATTAGCTAAATGCTGGGTGACTGATTTGAATTAGCAATTTCTGCTCTTTACTTTAGATTCAAGTATTAAGAACCTCATGTCAATTAAAATTGCCATCCATTTTTGCCAAATGTGGCCACACTTTAAAAGTTTTAATTTTGATTGTTTGTTTCATAGACAGAGATGACGAGAAATCGTAAGTAATATCTTTTTGCCAGAAAATTAATGAAATTACGACATAATTGATAAACTAAATTAGAATTTGTATTTATAAAAATACCACATGTAAAATTAAACATTTTCGCGATTAGCGGAACGTTTTCTTTTGCATATAAATCCACTGAGAGCAGTCTTAATTGTAATTTACCACTCGTTTATTCGTATTTTGTGTCAAGAAAAGCAACAAGTTCGTAAACATTTATTACCATCAGCAGACTCCGTGTATGTAACCTGCGGAGACGTAAACTGATTATTAGCTTTGTGGAAAGGGCGCCAGAAAGCAATAAAATTTATTTTAGTTAACTGATCACGGGACATTATTCATCAAGTACGACGTAAATTTGGATTCAATCACTCCATTGTAATCATCCATGAAAGTAATCTAAAATTTAAATTCTAAGTTGATTATTGATAATGCGTGACTTCATGAGAATATTGGGTTCATGAGAATTTATCCCGAAGCGTTATATATACACTTGTACATAGGAAACTTGGAAATGTTTATATAGACTCTTAAAATCCTTCCTATATAGACCAAAGAGAAATGTCTTCCTTCCTCCATTTAAAAAGGTTCGAAGGTAGCCTGTAGTATTTCGAGGCACGCCGGCGTTTTTGGTGCTCTCGCTTTCGTCAGTGGAGTGGTGATCCGACGTCTATCGACGACATCAACTCAACCGTTTCATCACTTCCGCAGGGATCCGACGAAGTAAAGGAGCAATATGGCGACCTCATGGCGTTTTAGTGGCCGCCCATTCCTCCTCTGCCCTCATTTTCATAAGTAACGAACTCCCATCGATAGCCGGAAGGATATACCCCTTCCCCCGCAGCCACCAATGTCAGTGTTGGCGCCCTGGGAAGAACTCCTCTCCCTATATCTCTCCCTCGCCCCCACCCCCGAACTCCGGCCCAGGGGGAGAGGCTAATCAGCCAGCTCCCCGCGAGTCTCCTCTTTTTCTCCGTCTCATCCCTCTCCACTCTTTCCGGCTGAAGGAAAGGCGAGAGGCATTTACTGCCGCACCCGGCGCCCAGGATACCGATAGTTTTCGGGAGAGGCGGTGTGGTGGGATGAAAAAGGGGGGTCAGACGGGAAGCTGCGCGCGTGGGAAGAGGTGTATCGCTGCGGCGCCTAAAGGTTGTCTAAGCGTGTGCGTATGCTTGAGGGTTAGAGCGGGAAGTATATCGAAGAGGGAAGTGGGAGAGAGTTTGGAGGGGGGTGGGGGTAGAGGTCGAGGAAGATTTTCATGTGCGGAGGAAGGGACTCGGGAGGAAAGGGGAAGGCTGGGAGGGCATTGCAGGGTTGGGGTTTTTAAAGGGAGGCGCCAAAATAGACGCCCTTCGTCGGGAAACCTGACGCGTCGTCGCAAAGGAGCGACTCGTTAGCAGTCGACGAATGGTCGGGCGAGGAAGGGAAAAGGGCATAAGCGCCGGGAAGGAAGGCATTGGGTGGAGTGGGGGAAGGAAATTTGGTGTGGGGCAGGGTGAGGGAATGGATAGGGAAATGCTAAGGAGATAATTGGGAGGGTGCGTGGTCGTCGTCTTTTTCTTCTTCCTCTTTCCCTTTTCCTCCCCCGCTTCCCCCCGACCTCCTCCCTCTTCTCTCCCTCTAAATTTCCCCACCTCCGCCAACTAACCCCTCCCCCATTTCCCTTCTCGCAAAAAGTCGTTTGTCTGTCTGTCTTTCCGTCACACCAAAGTTTGTATCACGTTCAGCCCCTAAAAAGGGAGGATTTGAGTTGACCAGGAGGAGAAGTTCAATTGCAATCAGTTAATTTATCAGAATAATAATCGGTGACTGGTTAACCCCGTACGATTGAATCGAGTTTTGTGCTTATTCTTCAATATGTGACTTTATAATTGAACGTGTTAATTGGTCCTTCAGGTTGTCAAGCGGAATAAAGTAATATGAAATAGAAATGAATGAATAAATAAGCATCTACCTTTAAAAATCGTGTTGAATATATCATGAGTATTATTTATTCATATAAGTCTAGGCATTGTTGAAATCCTCCTCTGATAGTGGTTCAACTCCTATCATATTTCTTTAGATGATTTGACCTTAAGAGATACTGCAGGATCTTTCAAAATGGAGTGTAAATGCAAATGGAAACGCCAAATAATTTTAGCAATGCAGCAAGCCCTACATAATAATTAGTAAATAACATAGTATCCAAATGATATGTTTCCTTAGGTTCTATAAAAACAATTTTCCCCCATTCCTTATCTCATTCAAAGTGACCTTTTCCTCCATAACCTTGGTTCGCAAGTAATTTAGATGCCTGAAGTCAAATATACCCGACATTTATTGTATTTTAACACACAAATTAAGGCCTTTAAGCTCACATCGGGGGTAATTTGTCCGAGTTTTATTAAAAACAGCCGAAGGAATAGGTGAACATAATTTTTACGCATGGAAAATCAATGGGGCAAAATGTTAATTTATGGCACATCTTTACTGTAACTCGTTTCTACTTTTCACAATGATTACTCAATAAAATAATTCATTAATTGCTTACATTAAATAATCGAAATAATAAATTTAAAGAAAGCATTATTTTCCAAAGTTTAGAATCAAAAGTTGTCATCACGTATCCAACTGAAGAAATAAGTCCCCAAATGATTACCAGATAATACCTCTAGCGCGACGAGAACCATAAAAATACCGCTCTCGTTGTTGATGTTGAAGAGTTATATTTTAATTTATATCAGTAATGTGCTGTCTACAATGACCATGTCAAAACGACAAACAATAGAACATTGAAACATTTAAAAAACAAATATGAAACAAAATAAATATCCAGAGAGGGTTGGCTGACGTTAGAAAACCCTTGGAATGATTTCAAGAACGTAATTGGCGAAAGACTACATTTAACGCACAGATTCGTTTTCGAATACTAATTTTATCTCCTGCTAAACGCCTTTCCGTTGGTCTCTGTGTGGTTTTATATGGAACCGTAATTAGCAGAGAGTACCGAATAATGTGGCTTCGGATTACGCGAAAACCTATACGATGAGTTAAAATTTAAAGACAAAAATTTTCTAGGAAAGACGAATACATTCACTAATGGTGGGATGAGATATAGTTGAGATGATGATTGTCCTTAAGTGGGACAATATTTCAAAAGTGCATGAATTCCCTGTCATACACCATTGGATGGGGGAAAATAGATAATATTGTTCAAATAAGAGTTACAAAATTATTTTTTGTGCTGGAAAAAGAAAGGAATTATAACACGCGTTAAATTGATAAATAAAATTTGAATTAATATTCATGTTTCATGCATAAATATCAGCTGATATAAGTTCGCAACAAGCGATAATCAACAAGCAGAAAAATTGGCATGGCAATTGCTCGAATCGAATAGGGGTATAGCACATCTGAAGTACATACGATTACTCGTACTTGCATACCAATCTTACATTGGGGTTGCTTCGTGGATAGGTATTTCAGAAAGATTAGAAAATCTGCATTACATGGGGAATAAATAACACATTTTGATAGAGTCACGAATGCATTTTTTAAATACAGGAAAACATTACTTTTTTTATCGCGGGATGGAAGATTGGAATGCTCTATCCAAAATGTATCCTAGAGCCCCTACCAAATAACATCGGGAAGTTTATGACAAGGCTGAGAAAAAATTGGTGTATTTTTTTGCGACAGTATGATTTTTATGTCTTAGATCTATATTTGATTTAATTACAAATATGTATCAATTCTTTTTTATCGCCTCATATTACCACCCAACCAAACGGTCGACTTGTAACTATTGTATCAGTTATACTAGACAAATTCACAGAATTTCGCGAAAAACTCCATTTTTTCAATTTTCGAGCAAGAAATTCGGAAACATGAACTAACTAATAATGTTTTATTGTTTCGCCGAATTTTGGTTTCAGTCCCATGATCGTGAGTAACGCTTTAAAATATTAATATAATTGAAAGGAAATCGTGCAGCGAGAGATTTTTTTCCAATTGATTTCCATTTTAAAATTCATCCTTTACGATTTCGGCCACTCCCTCGGATTTTCTGCGCACTCACCTGATCAAGAGAAATGCCCTCTGAAAATATCAAAACTCTAGCTCGTATCAAAGTGTATAAGAATTTGTATTTGTGAGAGAGTGAGTTTTTAGATAAATTAATGCTAACAATTCATCTCTGGAAATAAATTACCTATCGGTATTACTTAATGGAAAGTGATTACTTCCATGATTGAGTGTGTTTTCGACAAAAGTTATTCAGTGAAGCTTAAAAACCTATATTGTTTAAGGAAATGAAGGATATATATTTTTCTTTGATTCTTGGTTGAAAATTAAACCCTTTAATTACATCTCTGCCACTAGCCCATCACGCCCAATCCCGATGTAAACAATTTGTTCTCAAACCTGCAATCGCGAAGGGATAGTTAAAAGAATTTTTTAAATTGAAAAATCCATCAAGGTGGCGATTTATTATATTTTAATCGTGTTATTTCCATTTAAGTCCTAGATATTATTAACTTCACCTGTATAAAATGTATTGACACTAAAAATTATTTAATGCGAGACAAATTTTTCTCTTTTTGCCTCTTCGTGGTTCTCGTTTTATACGATTTCGTTATACAGTGGAGTTTTAACGGTATGCGAGTGTATCTATAATATTAGTTATTTTTCTCATAAAATGTAAACATTTTAGATTTTCTGACCTAATAATGATAGTTACATCAGGATTTTAATTATCGTATTTGTAGGGTCTCAATATGATTTCATATTGTTAAGTATTTATCACTTCTGTAAACATCCTTCCATTTTGTCTAGAATGTTTGCACCTTAAGGGCGGAAGTAGTGACCATAGATCTTCAAATATGATAAGTGAAAATGAGGTTTAAGAAACAATACTCATGGTTGTTAAATTAAAAACCAAAAGCCTTCAATCCGAAGCACGGCTAAATGTAGAAATCTCCCCTGTTAGCTACCGACTCCGTCGAATGCCAAAGTATATCTGTGTCTACACCTCTGTGTAACTACTAGTTTCCTAGATCCTCCTTGGCCAAGGATGCCCAGAGGCATCTACAGATGCGATTTGAATTTTTACCTTTCCCAGTTGTTGACCAAATACTACTCGTTTAACCACACGGTCATCACCAACCTCCATAAAACAGGACCAGTATGAAAAAATTATATAATTGCTATAAAAATATCGCACCCGTAACACTCGTGATATTATTCTTCTTTGGATAAGTATTATTGTAAAATTAAGTGTATCAGATTTGAAATATAATTAAACCCTTTGATGAAGGCTGTAAAAGCGTTGAGATTATGCCTATGGCTATCTTTAGCTTCACCCAACTGTGTGATTCTTTGGATCTCAGTTCTTCCTAGGAAATCAAAGCAGCATAGGACAAGGCAGATTACAAGCTTAAAACAGTCTTCCTTGACCGGAGCACAAACCACGGATCTTCGACTCACCAGGCCAATGCTCTAACCATTGAGCTATCGAGCAAACATTGATAATACGGGGATTACTAGGGTTTTATGCCACTACTTGCCCCAATTCTTTGGCCAGAAGGTGACGTTTGGGAGCTACCTGTATTTCACCATTCGCGTGTTTGTCCTTGATATGTGTTCCTATCCCTTTTCTTTAAATACGTATCCATGTGAATGAACATGTGTTGGGTGGGTTTTTCGTGTTTGAATGTGTATTTGGTCAATGTGGCTCGTTTCCTTCTTCTGGCTATGCGTGCTATGAAACGCAATGTTCATATCTCTAATGACGCGCTCCTACTGTCTTTCCTCTGGTGCGCTCGTCCATTTCTCTTTGGTGGGTGAAATAGCTTCTTAACGCCATATTATGGGCAACGAATCGGGGCAATTGGTACCATAAATCCATCGCAGATTTCAGTGTAACTTACGGTTCCTCGAGAGTTAGGACTTGCCTGTGTTTACCGCGTGTCTGTTTTTCGCCGGCGATCGATGCCTCGGCCGCCGGGATTTGGTGAGCGGTACTCCCGGACTCCCTCAGAGATCGAGGTTCCGATCGTGTTTTTTTTCGTGCCGCGGTTGACCGGCTAGTTCTTCTAGAAGCGTGAGGTTTGACCCTCGTTTTTCTTCCCCCGGGAAGGCCTTGGTTTAATTTTGCTTACCTGTTTAAGACTGACCTTATCTCTCGGTGAAGATCTTAGGCTCCTTTTTGTTTGCTACCGCCGGGTGCTTGTAGTGGGGAGGGAGTGTACCCGAGTGCTTTCTTTTCGCTCTGTGGAGTTCTTTTAGCGCGCTCTACTTATTCGTGTTGGCGTGCTCAATTTGAATTTTTCAAAATAGTTAAACGTCTCGTAAACACAACAGCCTTGCAAGTTGACCAGAAGGCGAAGCGCTCTACTCCGTTGGAGGTCCAACTCTTCACGCTAGAGTCGCTGGGCCTCACGCCCGAAGAGAGATTTTTGTGATCCAATTTGGATATAATCGCCATTTGGTATTCTTGAAGTTGGCAATCAAAGCTACAATGAATAGGATTCTAGATAATACTCGCGAAAACTACCGTTTCCATCCTTAGGTGACCGGAGGATGACAATTACTATGGACGAGACTTCCGGCAGCCCTTGTAATGTCAAGGCTCCTTTTCTCTCCGTAGAGACCTGGTTGGAAGACATTGCATGGACGAACTCCATCATTTTGAAAAAATCCATCGCTCGTAGGAGAACACATGGGAGGATGACAAGATGGCAAGTGTGCTGTCGGGCACCCGGGTGGTGCGGATGACGGTCGAGAGGAATATCCCCTTGTACCGCCACTGCGGCGGCAACCGGGACGTCATCATCTACGAAGGTCAGCGCCGAACTTGCGACCGCTGTAACCAAGAAGTCCACTAGCGCTAGACCTGGCCTCGGAACCAGGGAGGGAATAGCTATGCGGAGGTATTGGCGATGAACTCCTACCCGAACGCAGCAGTAAAGATGGACGAGCCCGATGAGGTTGTGGAGGAGAGGGCGCGGACGCTGCTACTCATCAAGGGTGCGCCCTTGGCTGCTCCCGCGGGTCCCCAGCGTCCCCCTCCACTTGGAGGAAAATTTCAAAGGGAGCGAAAGTCGTCGGCCGAGGTAAGGGAACCGAAAAAGAAGAGGACAGAAGATCCTGAACCCCTGGTTTCGAACATTGATCTAGCTGCTGTCCCTACTACCTCACCTTTTCTCTCACCACCAGCGGTCCCCGTCTCCATGACCCCATCAAAAGAGGACGGATCATCCTTCGTCCCTCCTTCCCCACCCACGTAACCGACGCCCTCTCCTCCCAATCCTTACATCACGGGCTTCCGATCCCCCGAGAACTCCTGGTGATAGCGAGGGAGGATGCATCTGATTGCGATTGCTTCCCTTGCCCATCAGCTGGCCCCTCGACCCCTTTAGTATCATGGACAATCAAGGAAGTATCATCGACCCCGGAAGTTGGCACATATACTACGAGTACAATTTTCCAGACGTAAAAGGTCCTAGATGCTCCATCGACCTTCTCCATCGAAGACAGTCAAGGTGTCGACGAACTTCCCAGGGCTCCTCTAGAAGCGGGCCAAACCGGCCTATCTCCTGATTTTTCACGACCGGGCCTCTCCGGCGGATGACCCCCAGTCCACAACTCCGCCCTCCCTCCTGAGGCCATCTCTTGACCCGGGACGGGCCCAAGCTGTGCCCGCTCGTAGACGCTACCCTGTGGAACGCTGCCTCATTTCCCGCTCTTCGTCGAGACCACGGCCATCTCTTCCTCTTCGAACGAGGTCGGCGGGGAGGGATGAGGCGACAACTCGCGCCCTCGATCGTCGGACCCGTTGGACGAAGCGTCCCGGGAAGCGGGGAAGCACTCGTCGTCCGGGTTCGAGCCGCGACCGGCGCGTCGTAAGCCAAGACCAGAACTCTGGTAAGTGATGCCCAGTGGCCATAGCTCTCCGTTCTTCCACCGATGAAAATTATCTCGCTAAATATTGCTGACGTCTACAGCGCCTTTCATATTGTATTCCCCCAACTTTTTTTCCGTAATCTCAGGGCCGATGTAATCCACCTTCAGGAAGTGAAAGATGACATAGTCCGGGATGCCGACGCCTTTCTGGCTATCGAAAGTTTTGCCGACTGTCATTCTGGCACCACGACTCTCGTCCAAAATGGCATTCAATTCTCTCACGTAATCCGTCACACCTCGGGCCGAATAACGTTCGTTATCCTGAATGAAATTCACATAACAAATTTTTACGTTCCCTCCGGTGAGCGCGCGAAACTTATATTAATTAAATTCTCCTCCCTTACCTGTATTCCATCAGATCATCAGGAGAGATCAGACAGGATTAGAAGACAGAGAGGATTAGACGACAGTTTTCAAATAACACATTCGTTAACTTCAAGAAAACCACAAGAACGCTTCAGCCAGACAATCAACGGGTGGTATAGCCCAGGTTGCAAGGCACCCGAGAGGAGTGGCTAACCCAGCTCCACTTTCTTACTCGAGGGTGGCGCTCTGCGCCTCATCATTAAATCGGTCGTCTCATTTCGGCTATCCGGCAAAGCGCCCCCAGGGTGCATTGCACTTGCCGGTGAACCGGGTGGGTCCCCACGCTAGGGTTCCCCTTAAAAAATAGCAATACACAAAAGGTATACACATATACGCCATTGTATGTCAATTGTAAAAACGCCATAGCCCAGGGTGGGCTATCGTACCATTTCGGAGCAACATCGCGCTCCGAAAATCTCAGCGAAATGGCCGATTCGTCCAACAAAGCAAGTACTGCCAACGATATAAACAACCTTATTCCAGCGCCACCTCCCTTGCCGTTGCAAGGAATGTTTAAACAAGTATACACATTTAGTGCACGGGCGAAAGAGGACCCGCGAAAGGAGAAAAATCACGAAAATGGTAAACCTGGCCCGGCCGGTCAGGCCCAGAGGCAAGCAATTGCACAGACAGAAGCTCTTGACATCACTAAATTCTCTCGCAAACACAACAGCGACATAGCTTCGCCATCCCCGGCGACAGCCGCAGCCATTGCCGCCCTTCAAAAGCAGCAAAAGGTCAATAAACAACAAGAAAAGGTCAATTTAGTAGGTACCTCTGAAACAGCCATGGAAGCGAGGAACACGGCCAATAACAATAGCAACAACCATTTGACAACGTCCACCTCTTCAGCAACGACCACTGTTGCCCTCCCTCTCGCCGAACCGCTTAACACAGGCCCTCAAGCACAAACACCGCATGGTCAAAGAGACGACGGCTTCACTGTCGTCTCCAGGAAAAAAGGTACCCCGCTTAAGAGGCGAAGAATTTTAGACTCCCCAGAT
This sequence comes from Hetaerina americana, assembly GCF_022747635.1. Lineage (NCBI taxonomy): Eukaryota > Metazoa > Arthropoda > Insecta > Odonata > Calopterygidae > Hetaerina > Hetaerina americana. The sequence goes on from NW_027286069.1 coordinate 49,587,851, forward strand.
ATCGCTCATCCAAATAGGTTTTCACCCATTGAGTCATCGGCTGAGGTGATGGAGACTCAGCCATCCGTACCAAAATCACCCAAAATCCCGGCCATAACCGTCCATAATGTGAAAGGGTGGGTTGCATTGGCTAAGGAGTTGACGGCGAATCTGCTCTCGTCGCCCAAATGTATCCTCAAGGGACCAAACACCGTGGCAATAACTTGTGCCAACACTGAGGATTATTTTAAAACTAAACACATTCTTAAAACTAGGGACCTAGAATATACGTCTTACCAGCTTCCAGCCGATAGGCTGAAAGAATATTGTGTAAAAAACCTGGTAGGCGACGTAAATGCAAAGGACTTAGAGCTAGAATTACACCGAATGGGGTATAAAGTAAAAAGCGTAGTACAACTGACCACCACTAAACCTACCTACGAGGACAGGATGAAAGGGAAAACAACTGGCATCAAGCGATTGGTGCCAGTTTATCACGTCATCTTAACAAATGACCCCCAACCAGGGGACCTTCTCAAAATTGAATACTTGTTGACCATGCGGGTGAATATATCTAAATTCACCAAACCTAAGGGCGTTGTACAGTGCCACAAATGCCAGGGCTTCGGACATACAAAAAATTATTGTAACATTCGGCCCCGTTGCGTTAAGTGTGCCGGTCCACACTTAACATCCGAATGTGAAAAGAAAGATCGCAGTACGCCCGCGCGATGCGTAAACTGCACAATGGAGCACCCCGCCAATTATCGCGGATGTCCCGTTTTTAAATGGGAAAATCAACGAAAATTGGCGAGAGAAAAGCGCGACACAATTTCCCGAGGACCAGCCCAAGGGAAAACATATATACCTGCCCCGGCTCCTGACAAGAATGCTTGGGCTCCTAGAGCTCAAGGTCCTTTGCAGGACCAATCATCTTTTACCGCCACCAACCCATTTCCCTCTCTCCCCCCTCCTAGGATCCCTCCTCCCCATGTTATCAACCCACTTCTGCCCGGCGGCGCTATTTCACTTTCCTCTTCTTCCTCTTTAAATCACCTACCAAACCTTCCGGCTTCAAATTCCGCACACAATGAACAGTCACTGTTTGGATACTTTATGTCCATGCATCACCAGTTAAGTCTCTTAAAGACAAAAACGGAGAAGAAAATCTTTATGCTCCAACAATTATGCGAGTTGCACGAGCTTAATGACTAGTAAGCTCCGTAACATTTGCCTTCTCAGTTGGAATTGCAACGGCATACTCGGCCGCCAACGGGAACTCAAAAATTTTATAAGCTCTGGCAATTTCGATGTAGTCGCCCTTCAGGAGACGCATCTGACACCCAGTCACAGATTCCACTTGCCCAACTATACCACATATCGGCGAGACCGTCCCACCGCTCGCGGTGGTGGCGTGCTCATCGCAGTAAAATCCTCTATTAAACACAAAGCACTGAAAGGATACGCCCTTAGTACACTAGAATGCGTCGGAATACGACTCCCAACTCCCATAGGTGACCTTGACATCTATTCAGCTTACCAACCTAGTGGTAAAACTATTCTTCCTGACGAAATTCGTCCCTTATTCCCGATTGACAGTCGCGTCGTAGCCATCGGCGATTGGAATTCAAAACATACGGAATGGGGGTGCCGGTCCGCGAATACTAATGGCCGGCGTTTGCATAATATTGTTAATTCCATCATGGTAGACGTCGAAGCGCCACTAGCGGCAACGCACATTGACAACCGTGGTGGTGAAGACATCCTGGATTTCTGCCTAACGAAAAATCTGCCTTACATAATGACTCCAACTGTACTTTCCGATCTCTCCAGTGATCATTACCCGATTAAAACCGACATTGCGACGTCCCTTATGAGCAGCCTCCTTCCCTTCCTTCAAAGACGAACTGGAAACAGTTCGCCTCCATAGCAGAAGACGCCTTTTCCTCAATCACAATCCCACACTCCTCAGCCCGGCAGGACATTGACGCTCATGTCTTGGCCATAACCGAGGCAATGCGTGACGCGCATGCACTGGCATCGCTCCCGTACCCTCATCCCCCTCCTCCTTCAAACGCCCTACCCGACGACATCCTGCTACTCATAAAACAGCGCAACAAGGCCCGCAGACAATGGGCGCGAACCAGGGATGGCGCCTATAAACGGCGTTATAACTTTTTCGCGTCCTGCGTCAAACGCGAGATCAGAAATCGGTTTAATGAACAATGGAGAGACAAACTCGACAACCTTTCCTTCGACGACGGATCCCTTTGGAAGGTTGCTAAGCAACTGACCAAAAAAGGCCGTCCAGACCAGCCCATCAGGCATAACGACAACCTGTACTTCGACGCCAATGACAAGGCAGAAATCCTAGCCAACGCGTTCCAGGAAACCATGACTCTTAAAACCGACTGGCCAAGGACGCGGGAGGACGAAGAAGCCGAGGCTGCTGTAAGTAGCTTAGGTCTCCTTCCGACTCCTCCATTCCAGCCGGTCACTGAGACGGAGCTTAGAATGACAATAAAGTACTTAAACCCGAAAAAAGCCCCGGGTATTGATGACATCTCAAACAGGCATTTGAAGAACGCGCCACTGCCGGCCGTTCGTCACCTACTGGGCTTATTTAATAACTGTCTTTCCTCTTGCTACTTTCCAGATTCCTGGAAAATAGCAAAAGTGTGCCTGCTTCCCAAGCCAGGCAAAGACCCGACAATTCCTTTAAACCGTAGACCTATTTCCTTACTTTCATCTATCTCTAAGCTGTTTGAATCAATTTTAAAAGCCCGTCTAGACCTCTTCCTACGGACCAATGACGTAATACGACCGGAACAAATGGGATTCCGGGAAGGACATTCCACCTCCCTGCAGATACTCAGACTAGCAGAGTATATCAGCCACGGCATGCAGAACAACCAACACACTGCAGTGTTGTTCTTGGATGTGGCCAAGGCATTCGACCAAGTCTGGCATGATGGATTGATACTTAAATTATTTAAAATCGGGGTTCCATTACATCTCATCAAGATGTTCCATAGTTTTCTCGCTTCACGAGCTATACATGTCGCCGAAAACGGAGCTCTATCAACCGGGAAACAGATAAATTGTGGCGTCCCGCAGGGCGCCATATTATCTCCTACTCTCTTCAACTGCTATGTCAACGATCTTCCTTCTTCTCCACAAACTCAAACTTTCATGTTCGCCGACGATACTGCTATCGCGGCAAGATCTTGGAGCGGCACATGTGCCTTCCGAAAGATACAAAACCACCTCTCTTTACTTGAAAAGTGGACCGTCGACTCGAAAGTAGCAATTAACGCTGAGAAAAGTGTTGTTGTCGACTTTCGGAGGAGACGAAGCTATTTCCCAAAAAAACCTCTAACCTTTCAATCCGTGCGTATTCCGACGAAATTGTCACACAAATTCTTAGGGATACACTTCGACTACAGACTGACATGGGCCACGCACGTACAGCATGCCTTACACATCGCTCAGGGCACTAGAGCACTTCTGTCTCCACTCTTGTGCTCCAAATCGCGCCTCACGCACCGAACCAAGATTAGACTGTACCTTTCGTATATCCGTCCCAGGATGCTGTACGGCTGCGAAATTTTCGGGAACGCGACAAAAACAGACAGAATACGCTTAGAAACATTCCAGAATAGAATACTTCGCTACCTCACAAACCAGAGTAAACTCGTCCCAATACATGAGATCAGAAACGCACACAAAATACCTAAAATACACGACCTCATTCGAGCGCAAGCTGAACGACTCGAGAGGTCCCTTCCACAAAACACGCTTACAAAGAACATATGGGATTACTCCCTTCATAGAAAACGCCATCCGAGCTACAGACTGCCAAAAGAAATTCTATTTCGGTGACATTACCGAATTCTTTTCTATGACTTTCTTTTTCTATAGATGTGTCAAAAATTATAAATGTATTTCAGCTAGAGTTAAGGTTTTATGTTCAAGGCATTGTGTAACTGCCAATTTGTTTTCATTGTATGTAAAAAAAAAAGGACTGAAAAGAAAAGTTAAGAAATTTATAAAAAATTATTAAAAAAAAAAAAGGACAAAAAGAAAATTATATATATATCCAATGAAAAAAAAAATATATATATATATATATTAAAAAAAAACAGAACAAAAGAGAAAAAAAAATAAAATAAATATCTTATATAGACAATAATTAGACCAGAATCTAATGTTAATTTTAGTTTTTAGATTGATAAATGTTTTTCCGTCCTGTTGACGTGTTTTTGGGCAAAATGTCTCGGCCCTTAGAATTAAGCTAATTTTAGTCCTTCCTTTAAGATAAGGCCAATTGCCAACCCACTAGAGGTCTTTCTTTCAATTTCTCCTTCACTAACACTGGAAAGGTACACGTTCGTCATTTACACATTCGATCGCCATTTATTTCCCTGTGCAAACTGCACATACACTAACGCTGAAGGGGTGGACGTTGTCACACCGAAGCAGCGCTTAAAATGAGGGCAAATGCCCAGTCACTAGGGGATCTGGTCTGGTCTGGTCTTACCTGTATTCCTTCTCGGGGAAGGCCATAATGGGTGGATATTTCAATTCCATCTACCGCGGAGAGGATAACGCCTCGAATAGGGATAGGGTAACATATTACCCAAGCCGGGCACTCTTACTGATGCTTGACTCCAATGGAGCGTTTGACGCAGTGCGTTCTTTCTGCGCCGTTCCCGCTTCCTTCACGAGATCAGGGTGCAACTCTCGGACGCGGATTGAGTACCTCTTTCTTTCGGCATCACTATAGAATAATATCCAGACAGTGGACACCCGTCTGATGTCCTTCTGTGATCGATGCGGGCTGATCATGAGTGTTATGTGCCCGGACACAACCCCGGCCGCGCCCATCACTGAGACACCGTGTGGCGCATGGACCTCCGCGTGCTGGAGGATGCGGGTCGCCGACTCCATCCGCACCTGGGTGTACGAAGTGATCGCGGCTCTCTGTCCCGGTACAAACCTCGCAGTATGGTGGGACGATGTACTCAAACACCGTATTGTCACCCACATCAAAAGGGAAACTTTCGAATGGCGCAGAGAAAAAAATGTCATCTCCTTCTACCGCCGGGCGCCGGATGAGCCCCTTCATAAGAAAGTTGCGCCGGAGAGTTTCCACGCCCAAGTGTCATCCATTAACTAACTTATACTCAACCACGAGCTCCGAAAATATGCTCCCCAAGAGTGGGAAAAAGAACTGCACACGGACATATGGGGTCTCCTGACGCTATCCGAGTTACGAAGCTGGATGAAATCCAACTCCGGCTGCGCCACAGACTGTCATTCAGCCTGCCGCCGGCGACACTGACCTCCTTATGGAAGCGGTCCGGCACTTCCAAAACATTTTTAACAGGTATACTCCCTGGAAAGAAGGGCACACACCCTATCTTCCTATGCTGTCCTTAGTTGAAAAAGACGATTTAGGCCCAGACATTAAGCCAGACGAACTGGATTGCATCTCCTTATGCTCCCAAAGGGCTAAGCGCCGGGCTTGGACAGCCTTCTCTTTGAATTTTATCTAGCGAATTGCGTTATTTTGAAACCTATTTTAAATCACCTTTTTAATCGTAGTTTAAGCAGTGTAAGTGAAATATTCCCTCCCTTACCTCCAGATCGAGGCCCACGTCCCCCTCCTCAACCAGGTCGTCTTCCCGCGGCTATGATACGCGGCCCATCTGTAGCCCTTACCCCCTAAATATAATGCGGCTTCCATTACAGAGACCGAGAAAATGATCTGAAACGACTACTTCAAGAAAGTGTCCCGCAACCAGTTCTATGGCCAGCTTGTGCTGGGTGGTTTAAACCTAGCAGATATACAATGCAGCCATTTCAGAGTGTAAAAATCATTCGCCATCCATAAAAATCATTCGCATCTCCCGTAGTTTCTTTGGAATCAAACAGATTTTCAGGCAAAGGCGGTCATTGCGAAGCTCAGCCTACGCATCCTTCGGTTCGACGACGCGTGGCGCAAGGCACTCGTCAAGGGCGCGCGGCAGGAACTCGAGCGCGACGAATGCCACCGGAGGGCATTGGAAAGGACGAAAAAAAATTCTCTTCTCTTCTGCGAGATGGAGAAACAATTAGGGTTAGGACCCTGTATCTCAGAGCGCCTGCTGAGCAGCGTGAAAAGACATCTCTCCCGCGAGGGACGTTGTCTTGGAAAAACTGGGCGATCAGCAGGGCGAACGATGAGGCACGCAGTCGAATGTTCGACGTAACCACGAACTCAACCTTGATGAGGGAGGTGAAGCACCAACGGCTAGGTGATTCGTTCATTTGTCCGTCATGCGGACCAATAGATAACGTCGCGCATCCGATTATGATTGCTACGGTTAACTCATAGGATGGACCCTGAAAATGATTTGTATGTAATGTATAACCTGGGATGTGTTCGGTGGTGTTACCATTACAGGCATAAATTTGATCGCTCAAACTTTCGGCTCTTTCCGAGCAATAAGTCTCTTATGATGACGGCCCTAATTGGGGAATATTTACTGCGAATAAACAATCGACAAAAGATATGCAAGCATTGGTGGAACAAATGTGGCTGCCTCCGTTGCCGGACACATTTCGTCCGTAGTTGAAGAGTCGTTTTGCAGAATGACTGTGCTTCTCACCCTATTAACGATAATGTCTTCCTATATCTTCCGTTGCTAATCCAAATCTTCTTACTATTATTTGTGAACCCTGCCTTCTCTTTTATCTTTTTACAGTATTTACTCATGGTCATATATGTACATGCATGTATATGAATGTGTATGTATGTACGAGATATGTGTATGTGCACGAAGCTGCTTTACCATTGGCTATGACACCTATATACCATTCCATGTATGTAGAATAATACAATCAGTTTATGAAAAGTTTAAGGGATTCGAATGGTTCCGGAGCACGGTTTTTACTAGGATGTGGGTCGCGGTAGTCCCGGGGATAGAGCGTTGGACTACTGACCAGAGGGCCTGGGTTCGATTCCCAGGCAAGTCTCTCTGGGCACCTGCAGCTCCACGCAAGCTAAAATGATTTTTCGGGTACCAGATCTTCCTGGGAAACCATTAACGGCACAGGGAAAGGAACTGGCCCCCCTATCCTGATGTGTGAATTTCACACGCCGTATAGGGCTTAGTACTGGGTTATCTCTACCATCACCTAGCAAACCGACCTTCGGGTTGATTACTGCGTTCATTGTTTTTCAAAATAATATTTGAATTCCAGCTGTGAGTAAACATGTAGGTCTAATGTTACGATGTTTTTTTTATTGTGAAATTAGTTTTACCTGTCATTCAAATCTTGTCTTGAAATTTGATTTTGATTGCTTCACAATCAGCATCGTCTTCATAGTCAAGTATTTGCGCTGAATAAGAGCGATACTATCTTGTTTTCATAATGAAGGCAATCAAATCGTTTAGCGTTTGTTCAGAAAGTGTGAACTTTCCAGTCGAACGTAACAGACTTCTTTTTAATAGTTTTAGTAGTTTAGTTAATTCGACATTCACGGTTCAGGTAAATGCCTTGGATATCGTAAGCAGGGAATCCGGGCAGGCAGCGGGAAAACGGTGAACGTCTTCTATTCTAGGGGTGTGCAAGCCCGAAAAGGTTAAGAAGCGCTGGTCTAAGGAAACTAGCAAATCCCTATCCCTGTCTTATTATATTCCATGGTTAACTCACTCGATCCTTTATCCGTCGCAGTCGACTCAGTCAGCGGCGGCGACGGTATCCGTTCGGCGAATCCCTTTCACGTGCAATCCATTCCAGGCTCGCTTAGCTCCTCTCCATCCCCTGCATTCAATCCTCCCCTCTCTTCCCTCCACAGTTCCTTCCTACTTCGCCTCTAATGCTTCTCTTTTCATCTGTACACATTTTTCTTCGCTCCCCATCCATCTCTTTCCTCCCCTCCCTACTCGAATACCATTTCCTCTTCCCACTCACTCTTCCACTCGCCACTCTCCCCACTCGCTTCTCTTCACGATCCTCCACCCTTCCTTGGCGGCTGTATTCTTATTTTACTGAAACATACAATGTAAGTCTGGTGGAAAGGCGCTGCAGTAATTGTCACAGTTATAAATTGCATGGCAATTAATGTTATTTATCCATGTATCCAGATAGTCCCTCCATACCGTTATCATTTACCTTCATTGATTTTCACATAATATTATTATTATTTTCGGACAAAAATGTTCATATGCGAGTTTTTAAAGTGAATGCGGTTTTAGTTTACCAGATAGCGTGTATATTAGCGTATTTAATCGTTTATAAATCGTTATATTTGTCTCTAAATATCCCTGTAATCGAGCTTCATTTGAAAGTACTTAATTTCCGGCAAGGCATTATATTTCGAAAATCTATTATGAAATATATGGGTGGATTATGCATTTGAGTCTACTTATATTGTTGTTTACAGACATTACCAATAGCATTATTATCGTAGACAAATTTCTTGTGTGTTGTTGGTTTCGCTCTTTTTTCTGTTAGCGATGTTTTGGCTCTAACGAAGCGATGGAAACCGTATTTGATGCGTGGAAATAGTCCTATAATTACTACTTGATTTCTTTTGGAGAAATAATCAAGGATAACATTTTGTTCGAAATAAAAGTCGTATTGATTTCTCAATCGTTCAACTGATTAACAGCGTAATACCTCAAACTGGCAAATTAATAATGTTTTAAAAACTTACGGATAGAATTGATGTCCTTTTCAGCAACACAAAGGGAGCATAATGCGCTGGATATTTTGATCTTTTACCTTTCCTTGATTTTTAAAATCCGAGAAATGGATTGTGCATTCATTACACTTATCATGGCTTCACATTTGTATGATATGCATTAGGAATGGAAATTATTAAGTAATAAATGCTTACCCTTGAACAACCTGAATCAAGTACTCACTGATACCTTGATATTAAGTTTGGCTGGGCTAGTTATTTTTCTGGGTTTTCCCCTCTCCAAAAGTTCTCTAGCGCATCTTTCTTTTGTATTCATTGTGTGCTATTAGTTTTTAATCCCAATTAATAATTTACCCATTTCAATAATTTCCTTCACATGTGCATTGCCAAAGTACCTTTCGTTAACTGATATAAATGTGATTATGTTTATACTTAGTACATACACGAATAACTGTAACCTTTTGAGAGATAGTTGGCATCTAATAGTCTTTTGCGAGTTGAAATTGCAGATGATTTGCTAAGAAGGACTACGTTTGAATGCCATCTGTTATACGACGCCGCAGGTGTATCATTGTTTTAAATGATGCAATGCTATTGAAAATAGAAAGGATTGGGACAGGATCAGCTTTGAGATAATAAGCCCCTCTCGACCAACACAGAAGAATTAAGGTGCGCTCAATTTCATACCCAGCTGGAATCATATGTGAAATGGTAAAAATCAGTGTTGAAAATTTGAATGTGCTCAATTAAAATCCAACAAAATAAGTTATTACTGAGCAATTTTTCTCATCTACAGTTGATTGATTGATTCCGTAGCTGCATGTTAATAAGATATACACATTTGTCCTTTCTTGCGTTTTTCTTTACACTTTCAAGAGTTTCTTATCGTTCTTATGCCACATTTTAATCCATCTTCTCCATTTATGCAGTTTTTTATCTGAATAAAATACGAATAAAATATCATGCAAGTCCGCTCACTTGTTCGTCGTGTTTCGTTTGATATACATAGGTAATGTATTGGTTTACGTTGAATATTCAAGAGTAGTATTTTGGCTCATATGCAGATGAATGCTCTCGCATGTTTGCATCATACTAGTGTTAAGATACGATCAATGGGTAGTTTACATATGAATGATTAAATCGAATGTTACAGCAGAAATTGTCCATTGTGGGGGCAGAATGACAAATTCACTTTACTTGTTCTTGGTAGTAATCATTTATAGTATGAGAAACTCTTTAATCATAAGTTTATTGCGTCACAGTTTAATATTCGTGATTAGGTGGGACTTAGAGGATCAAAGGTTGAGAGAAATAAAAACCGCAGCCATATCCATCGTAGAAACAGACTCCAAGTCTAATCTTCCCACCTAGTAGTCAGGGCACTCTAAAGGGTCTCTAAACGTCGGCCAATTTGCATAGATTGCACTTTATTATCCACCGTTACCGATATCTGACCCAGGCTCAAAATATGAAACAAAGATACATTAAGGAATTAATAGCGGGCGATATTACTCGTATGCCGGAACAGAAAAATAAAGAATTACTCCTACATCGAATTTATACTAATTACTACTGGAGGTGATCCGTCTCATGAAAATTGATTCAATAATACAAAACTAGGAACAAAAGGTGAAAAAGGCTTGATTTGATGATTAAGTACAAAAAATACATGGAATTCTTTGAATGAACTTTTTTTATGAAGGTGGCACAATTACTAAAAAATGTCAATCGCTCCCTTTGCATCCTCATGCCAAAAAATAATCCAAACGCTACTCTTCATTAACGATTGCTATTATTGATTGCTAGTGGCATATTTAAAAAAGTCGACTGCCGAACTAGATTAGTTTAGGAATCATTTTCCTCCCACACAATTCGCGAATTCATGACGGGCGTTTTAAAATTCTGCCTCACCCACTCTTATAATGACGGTTTTGAGAGCATGAGTAGCATTTATGGAGAGGTATTAGGGCATTTTTTTTTTAAGGATTACGCTGCAGAAATTCAATTTCAGAACCCTTCAACTTTTGAAACCAATGATACCCACTTCAGACACTGTATCATTTCGATCCATAGTTAGGTAGCCTATTTTTTAACTATCATTTCGTAGAATAATGGGTAAAATACTGGGCCATCGAAGAATTCTTCTCCTTAAGGGCAATTATTCGTTTGGATGGCTCGTGTGTATCTAGTAATTGGCAGTTGGTCCGGCAAATTGTCCCTTGTATTTTACAATTTACATTTGTAGGATTTTCTTAAACTGTGATTTTTTATTGAAAAAATTCAATGAAATTAAGACGCTCGTTCAGTCTTTATCTCAATGAAATAATAAATGTTGAAATAATTTAGTTAATATTCTTGGTTCTACGCCTTGATATTTTTACTTGCCACTATTTTTTGGGTAATTAGATATAATATTTTAATGAGGATGATCCGACAGAAATATTGCGGTGCAATATATTTGCAGGAATATCGGCATCAATTTCACATGCATATAGATCGGATAAAATCAGTTTTAATTCATTCTTTTCCGGAATTGGAGCATTTCGGAAAAGTTGTTTTTCTCTAATATGAATGGTGTGTCAGCAATACGAAAATAACCGACGACCCATTTCCGATTCCCGCTCAAAAATGATGGGTCGTTTATTATCCTTCTTTCTCTGCGATCATGGCCTCCATATTTCCACCCACTCTCTTCCCTTTCCTACCCCATGATATTTTCTCATATTTCGTTTATGCACTCATTTTTACAGCCTTTTTTTCTCCCCTTTGCCACTCGCCGCCTCTTTCAAAATCCTCGCTCTTTATTAAAAAAATATTTTTTCTTTCCGAAAATTTTACGTTTTCTTGTGGTGACACAGTAAATGAATAGTTGGTTCTGCTCATCATTTAACCGATTCATAAGAGAATTTTCCCGGGCTGGGGAAAACACCGTTATTTTTGTGGCTTCGACTCTAAGGAATAAGCTTCGAGACGAATCATGTTTAAGTTAAATTCATAATGACGGCCGTAGTTTAAAAATAATTGCTGCCACGTTGTTTCTGCCCGTTCTCTCGCCGTGCCAATACATCGTTCTCATGAAAATATTTCAAAATGAGAATCATAAATTACTTGAATTTACCTTAGGGTCTAACTCAAAATTCAGTTTTAATTGAGACTGATTGATTTATACAGTTAAGTTAAATCGAGGGAAAAATGTTTTTAGTGTAGGTTTTGGAACATTTATGAGCTCATTAATAGTATCTATACTGTTCAAATTTTGCTCAAAGTTTGCTCTTGTTTCCTCATTTATTGTTTCGGCCATGTTATGAAGCTGATTTAAGAGTTTCTCGAGCGAAGCTGAGGCAAAAACATTGCCATACGCTTTCTAAAATGGCTTGAATTGAATCGAATTTCTATAATAAAATGCTATTGTAAAAATAAATGATGATAATTAATGATTTATGAAATATAACGTTAGTATAAGTTTTTGGAATGATTTTTAATGGATTTTGGTCGAGAAATATGTACAAGGTATCGCTATTTTTGGTATTGATGTTATAATTTATAGTATGCGATTAATGTCATCTATTAATTTTTTTACCAAGAGTAGGGAATTAATTTAAAATTGTTAGTTTGTTATTTACTTTTCGAGTAGACTTGAACCTTATTCTTAGAAAATCTACTAGACAAAAGTAAATACCCCTAACGCAAATACATTGCGGTCATTTGACGGTAGCAACATCAAGCTTGAATTTGTAAATGCGTGCTTGTATATAGACAATCCATTCAAAGCTCCTTGTTGAAACTATAAATAATCCCTGCCAGTATGCTTGCGTTTTTGATTTTTCTATTTTATTCTCCTAAGGTCATTTGGAGGAGTCTGTTCATTCATGGTATTATCTATAATGTTACATTATCAAAATACTGTCAATAAGATGTCGTTCAATTTTCCCTGAGTCGGAATGGCCAAGATGTAACCTCCATAAAATATCGGACATGTTTGAAAAAACTCAATGTAGGTCGCTGCGTTTGGAATGTCTTCTAGAGTTTTACCTATTCATTTCGTATATAATATTGAACTAAATGATCGAGGAAATACTTTGGAAAAACAGTGTTTGAGTTTTTTTTGACTAACGTCTATGTAGAATTTTATGCTGGATGAAGATTTTGGGGTAACTTGATTGACGTGCGGTGTGGACCTTTGGAACTGTTATCCCCTCCTTTTGATTGTCATGGAGATTTTTAGAAAATGGTAATAACTGTTTTAAGTTATATGTTGCCTTGATTTGTTCGCAGAAATTGAATAATTTATTACTTAACGACTAAGCGATACTGGGACAATAAATAGTTATTCTTTAATTTTTTCCAGTATAGCATGCACCAATCGGGCTCAACATTTTTTTACATTTCTTTCTTAAACTTATAAGAGCTACGGATATCATCGAAGACATTCACTGCTCGTAATATTTACAAGTGTCAGCGGTATAAGCAACGACATCGATTGAATAAAACTCTGAAATCATGGTTATATGTTCACCTCAACTGCAGACGTCCAAAGTCCAACGAATATTCCTTATTAGAATGTGCTAGTTTGGTGATTAGTCTGTGGAATAACTGGATGCACGAGAGCAAAGAATTAGAAACGTTATCAATATAGCTGAGGACATTTACATTTAGAACGCAGGGAGAATGCCCTTACAGTCGCGATGTAGTAAAAACTAGAGTAGCCTCGGAGCGAAAAGGAGATTTGGCCGATCCCTCGCCTATGGAGCAATTACTCCGCCCATCCATTCTTTTTATACATCTCCGCGCTGGTGTGGAGAGGATCAGGGGGAAGTGGGGGGGGGGAGGGGACTGGGCGGGGGGACGTGGATCCAGGGAAGGGGTGGGGAGGGATGGAGGGACAGTTGCCGAAGTGGGATGGGGTCAGCGCTCACTACGGCCAGAGTAATGGATGGCTTCCGGAGCCTTCTTTGTGAAGGAGGGGTGGTGGTAGGGGGCGAGGGGTTGGGGAGAGAGGTCGGGCATCTCAGCTCCTTACGGGGGATGCTCAGCACGTGTGTGTATATGTGTGTGAGAGAGTGAGAGGGAGGATTGGGGGAGGTGTTAGGTTAGGAAGAGGAGGAGCGTGGGGTAGAGGGGGGTGGCTTTAGGAAAGGACGGGGGTGAGTTTAGGAGGGATGGGACTGAAGGGTGGGATGAAATGTGTTTGGTCGTTTTTAATGACCTTAAATGTCAGATTTAAGGAAAACATTTCTCTAGGATAAGGGCCCGAGATATTTCTTCGTTTACCATTTTTTTTAATAGATCAAAAGGAAAGGTTTTGAGTGATGGGCTCAGTTCGGATTTTCATTCACGTTTTCTGTAGCCATGTGATTGACAATAAATGTTCTCATGCTGCTGTCTAAAATCATCTGAGCTCAAGATATGAAAAGATTTCTCAATTTAGGAGTACTAAGAAAATATGATGGCTATAACACTCGCAAAGCTGCGGAATCACAAAAAGAAAAATCTCTTTCCCATGTTTCAAATAGTTGAATCTTTTTGCTCTATTAATTAGCATAAAAATAATTTTTAAAACACCATGAAAAATATATTTTGTGGTGTATCTGGTTTCATTGCATGATTTCGGCATTTAAGAGAAACGATCGTAAAGGGAGGGGGACATTGAGCAAATATATAAACATATGAACATACATTTCGTGAAGTTCAATTTTATTAATGTATATCTTCAAGGTTTTATTCGCTAAGTCAAATGCAAAATATCACAATGTTATAGATTCCATCAAAGTTAAAAAAATTATTTTCAAAGATAATTGTAGTACTCGGAGTCTTTATATGCGTCTGTCAGAGTCAGATTTTAATCACCCTTTAAACCTGTACTCAGCTTTTAGATTGAGGCTGTTTAATTATTAATAACAAAAACCCTCTTTTAAAGACTTGACTTTTAATATAAACATTGATATTCATTTTAATTGATCAACCAAGGCCAAGTAGTTCTTTCTACACATATAATAAACGGAGACTTGGGCCCAAAAAAAGTATCGTGTTTTCACAAGAATAAGATAGCATTTGATCAACCGGAATATAGTATATTAATTTTACGTGACTATAATATTTTATTACCATCTAAAATAAGATAAATATTAAATCCTAGTAATCCGCGCAAAGCTAGTTATGCTGGTAGAGGACCATTCTTCTTGCATCTGAGCCGTAGCGTGTTTTCAGGAACGCAAATTAGAAATTTATCGCCTCAGGCATTAATCAGGCCACTGCGACGCCACTCTCTGATTGTGCTCAGCAAAAGTCAATGGCTTTGCATGCCGTGTCTTGGTCCCTCCCGTGGTTTGGCTAATCGAGGCATTGATGAGGTGTTGATCGGAGGTGTGAACGAAGTATCGCAGTTGCGGAGGGGAGAGGACAGGCCGGGGAGAGAGAATCTCCGAGTTGAAAAGATGCCCCTCCGGCAAGTTAAGGAGAAAGCGGCAGAGGAGGGGGGAATGAAAAGAATACTTAGGGGTGGAGAAAAAGATAGCTTAGTAACGGAGATATGAAGATAAATATTTGGAATTGGCAGGACCGATAATGTAGAAAAGAAACCTGATAGGGTGATATTTTTACTGTGGCGTCTTAGATCAAGCCAAGTACATTTTGTATTTTTTTCACGCGATAAAAATTAGCATTATGCTCGTCAGTGTTAAATATCGATTAAGAACAGGATTCAAAACGTACTTAAGGTGATATGGCAAGAGGCTTTCCGTGAATTATCTCTATTAATGGATGGGTAATGGCGGAGCCGGGGAAATTGTGAAATGGATGGTTGAAGCTACAAGACGTGGGATGGGGCCTTGAAAGCACAATAAACACGAAACATCACCAAAATGAGTTATTTTTGGCTAGATACCAGAATCGCGAAAGGGCTGAGAGTTGTATGGGGAATTAAATTTTACAATAAATTTGACAGTAAATATGTTGAAGATAAAAACCTTGTGGATGTAACAATGAAGAACAGATTGAAACCCTTTGGAGAGGTGTAACTGGATTCCAAAGAAAACAACGTCACGTAGTATTTGGACAGAGACTTAACGATTTTACTGCTTATCTTACGCGATTTGAAAACTGAACTGCCAATGAGTTTTGGCAACATTAACAATGATTGACTTAAATACCTACCCGGCGTAATGCGGGGAATACTTTGCCATGGTAATTAGCTGATTTTGCATTAATTTTGGAACATCTCGTTCTCACTAATAGCGCTAACAATTTAGGAGGAGGCTGAAAATAAAATCGTTGACTTTTCTTTTTTATCATTCCTATCACTTGAATAGTCTGATACCACTAATGCATAATATTGACAGAAACCAATAAATATTACTATATTCCGCAACTTTATCAGCCAATTATTAGATGAAAATCAAGGTTTCCCTCTAAGGAAGGCGTAATCCCAACAGAAACAGAAATGCTTAAACTATTTCGCGGATTGGGACTTAGCGAACGAGGATGAAACTAAAATAAATGAGTATTGGAAAAATATGAGGTGAAATAAAAGAAATTTATAAGCGGTGGATTGTGGTGCATTGTGTTGGATTGAATGAAGTGTTTTGTTGTTAGTTCTGAATATATTTTCACTAATTACTGTGTAACTTCATTATTTAATTTCCGTGTAATTGAAACTATCCTGTATTCATTACGTACTGAGATTTCGATGCACAGTATGATTTTATATGCCAAGCATCGTATATCCCAGCAAATTTTTCGTAAAAATTAATGTTATTCCTTAAACATGCGCTCTATTTTCCAGTAATACAAAGTTCAACCAATTTATATCTTTGATAAAATATAATCATACCCAGTAAAACAATCAGAACTGATTAAAACAATCATTTCTTTTACATCATCGTCATTAAGTGTTATTTTTCAATTCTTGCATGTATGACTTGGCCTTTTCGTAGATGAATAGTATAGCTAAGATATGTCGATCCTATGCTAATATCCTCCACTCATCTTCATTAGCAATGATCGTATTTTTATTTTCTATAAAGTTTTTCCCGTTTGAAGCGTTATCGTTCCTTTTCTCCTCGTTTACATGACATGAGCCAAACTGCGAACGCTTACGGAAATTCTTCGGAGTATGTGACGCATGCACAGCTCCAAATCGCGAGGCTGGTCCTCCTTTGCGTGATGTCTCGCAAAATACACTGGGCTCACTTTTCTGTGTAAAGTTATTTTTTTCCCGAAGACATTGCATTTTTTGATTCGCAATGCCGTTGTTTTCCCTGTATCTCCAAAATCGGGCAAACGCACCTGAGAGAGAACTTGATTAAATATTACCGCGCTTTAAACTGACCAAAGAATCCTAAATTTTGAAGTTAATTAAGCTTCATAATATCTGATGAATCGAATATTGTTTATGAGGGAACAAACAGAAGTTATTCTTGATAAATGAACGCCGATGTGTGCTTCCCTGCACTATCGCGCTCTAACCCAACCAACTCCAGTACCACAGTCGTGTCAATGCTCAGTGAGCCAGGCCCGTCAGCGCGTTTTACTTTCTTAATCAAAGAGAATATTCCTACAAGTATGGAGCATCCACATCCGTGCCACCAAAGTATGGGTCACGTAAAATGTTACACTGTGCTCCGAGTGGCGCACTAGCCGTGTATTTTACACCTCACTATTAATGGGTTTATTATCCGTTGCCTCCCCCCCAAGGATTGTAGCCAGGGGCATGACGGAGGAGGAGGAGGAGTGTAATGCTGGACGGCTTGCCAACAATCCTCCTTCCAGCCAGTCAGCGCTTAAACTCTGATGCCGAATGAGCACAGCGGCGGACGAAAGATGAAAGGAACTGTGACTTCTTAGCGAGAAGGTCGAGATGGGCGCATGCAATTCAACAGTGTGAATCCTTAAGCAAATGCGCTCTTTATCCGGGAGAACTCCATTCATCTCCAGCCAGGGCATCCGTTTATATTTAACTCGTCCGCATCGCAAGCCATTGATCTAGATCGGAAATGTTGATGGGGCTCCTTTTTCCTCGAGCACTCTGTCATTTTGGCAAAAGTCTTTGCAAGATGACAATTTTAAGCCGCGTAAATACCCTCGTTGACCCGAAGTGTCATTTATGTTTCAGCTCCTCTTGAATAATGTTTTCTGTCAAGAATTATGTAAGACTTGATGTGAAAATGTAGTTTCAAAGTATCCAATTTTATATTGAAATTTTTGGTGCGGGAGTGCTTACTGATTATCATCGCTTTGTTTCATAGGAGTATTTTTTATGGGAGGCGACCGACAGCTAAACGCCATTAGGGATGAATGGGAAAGGAAGGGCGAAGAGAAAACTGGCATCGGCATTAGTCTACTTTTGTCGAAAGGCGCCTATAGGGGTCCGCAGTTGAACATCCCATCCGACGGTCGTCGTACTCACTCAAAGTGCTCTCCACAAAGAACCCCAAGTAGGGATCGGGATACCGCTGAAAAATATCTGCCGCCGCCCGGATTTTGATTCGTTTTCTTCTACGTAATGTCACTTATTTATTGAAGCGGTGTCCATGATTTCTGCCCAAGAAGTATAAGAAATCACTCGACTGATTATATTTAATGCCCTTTGTTACGTATAACTCTAGTTCATTGATTAAAATGATAGATTTGGTTTTTGCTTTGCGTATGATGACTCCTTATTGCTGTGGGAGATGATGATCATTAGAGGATTTTCATGAGGTTTCCAGGGAGACGTTCGATGTTTTTGTTATCGACGGAATGAAAAACATTCTATTGAACGCATTCCGAAATTAACCCAAAAAAGTTTTCATTGATCAAATATTTGTAACCTTTTGAAATATGGCTATTGCTCACTCGAGGTTTTTACCATTTTCTTCTTCTTATTCTTTTGAAATCTCACTCATCCTATCTTAATGAGCTCATATCGTACCGATTGACCAGCTTCTGGGCCGTATCTGTTGTGTTTTAATATTGTTTCATTGCTAATGAAAGAATATGAATTATATAATAATTTCCAAACTGGCACGCTCATATGACTTCATTATATGTGCTCTCAAAACACACATTAGAGTACGTTTTTAAAAAAATTATTTGAGATCAAATCGTAAAACTTATCCTAATTACAAGCTAATTTTAAGGTTTAAGTAAGTAAGGTTTAATTTTTGAGTGGAAACTAAAAAGCCACTGTCAAACATTTAACATTTTAATCCTTGCCTCGAAAACGTTTAATAAGGTTAGCCATGGATACATCCGGAAATCTTGTGAAATATTTCTCATAGTTTGAGAGTTACATGTTGTTTTGGTTGTTCGGCGTCTTGTCTTCAAGTGACTTTAGATAGCCGGAAGGATTTGCAATTCCTGGATTGGTTTTCATACGAATTTTGCCATGTAGGATCTAATTCCTCCCTAGAGTTTCCCTTCTCCTCGTTTTGAACAGTGTTCTCCTCTTCCGACGTTCTTGTATCCCTTCTTGTTGCGCTTTCCTCTCCCTATCACTTGCTACTTCTGCGAGAACATCGCCGCTTTCGCTCTCATTAAGTATTTCATATTTCATTTCATCGAAGTGACGCCTCACATTTTTCCAAGCGGCTACAACCTTGCCGGACGCTTCAATCCTGGAATTCCTTTTTTTCTTGATTTTCAAGTATATGTGTACCTTTCTTTGTTATTCTTTTCTGGAGCATTTTTGTGTCTATACTGTCTATACTTTGTATGATACATGAACTGGTGGTATATTCTGTGTATCATATACCTTGTATTTGTTTTCTAACGTACCTACATTGAGTACGTGGTTACGTTTTCCAACACGACAGCAAGTAGAAAGCACGTTTAACGGAAAAATGGGTTATTGGAATGTAATCTCTTAATAAATGATAACTGTAATATAAAGCCTGTACATCAGGGATCCGTTCCTTATTGAACCACGACATACTTGCCCACTGCGACTTTTTCATACAACATATTCCCAAAATGCAAAAATGTGATGAGGGGACATCACTGGGAAGATGTGGACATAATAATGCAAGAAACGACGAGGAAACTAAAAATCCTAAGTGTCGAGGACTTCCAAGGGTGCTTTAAACAATGGAAAAGAAGATGGAATAAGTGCATAGCAACGAATGGATAGTACTTTGAAGGGGAAAAATCGATGTAGACTAAATTTGGAAAATAAAGTTTTCATGGCCTCAGTTTGCGTATTTATTGGGCAGACTTGGTATTATAATGGTTTATTTTCCTCCGTGAAAAATCGTCCTCTGATCGTGAGACCGCGATTATCAATAAAACGGAATTGTTGGTGAACTATTCGGGGTGGAGCATTATAACTTTTCGACGAAGTTGAGAGCTTAGGAATCAGATGGATAGCCGCATTTTTAAATGTTATTTAAAAATGCTCCCCATTTTTAAATGTTATTTAAAAATGCTCCTCAAGTTGCACCGTCCAATAATTGTATGTATCCACGCGGTCTTACTGTACGCTACGAACTGTATGGAGTACTGAAACATTCTCACCTTATCCTATTGTGTCACAATTTGTAGCTTGCATAAGAATTCCCATTCAAGTATGAAAATTGGATTACCTTTCTTGAAGTGCTCTTTTTCTCATCGCTTACGATGAATTCATGACGCTTTTATTCCTGGAGAACCAATGAACAGATCCTTAATGGCATCACTTTTTAATTCTAATTATGTCATTCTTAGAGTGTCTAATTCGATACCATATCTTCTGGCAATACGTGCGCTAATTTTTGGGCCTTCAAGGAGTAAAATTGTTTTTTTTAATTGACATTTTCTATAAATAACGAACCCGATAAAAGGAATCCCAGAGTGCTATTCCTAAAAAAATGAAAAAACTATCTTGAACTAACCTGAATGAAGTTGCCAAATAAATGAATGCATTTTATCACCTATGTAGTTGAACGTTTTACTGTTGTTGCATTTTTCTGAAGCCTTACATTCGAACAAGTAATTATATTCTTGTGATTTATTTTAATAAGTGTTGGTGATGGAATGCTTTGTCTTAAGTTCTTGTGATATGTATCTTAGCGTCTTATTCCTATTTTTTTCATAACTGCCAGTATTGAAATGATAGTTCTATGAAGTTGTTAATACTGTCATGAGGTGAGAGTTTGAAAAGTGTTAGCTTTCATCTGTGCAAGTTATATTCTCTGTGTTGGCAGTGACAAACATATGAATCGTTTTTTAGGCTAGTTTTTATGATTTTTATTTCACATTTTGCCACAATCAGGCATCGAAGAGTAGTCATCTGAACGAAGAGAATTCCCCTAAGAGACACAAGTGTGACAGGTCTCTTAGGGGATTTAGGCTGGGAACCACTTGAAGTGCGGAGATAATAAGCGAGGCTTAGACTTTTAGAAAGGTTCAGAGCAAACTAGTTTAACGATGACACTAAAGGAATTATTATGGTCCCACACTACTTGGGTAGATCAGAACACAAAGATAAAATAAGGGAGATAGATTCCAGTACAGATAGATACAAATACTCATTCTTTCCCCGAACAATCAGAAATCATAATATTAAGAAACCAAAGTCACTTTAAAAATACTAAAAACATTGAATTTACAAGTCGGAGCAAAATTAAAGACTGCAAAGCTGTTAGGTATACTTTCAGGTGCATGTGTAGTATGTAAGATGTAGTTTGAGTGTTTGCATATGTGTG
Organism: Hetaerina americana; assembly: GCF_022747635.1. Lineage (NCBI taxonomy): Eukaryota > Metazoa > Arthropoda > Insecta > Odonata > Calopterygidae > Hetaerina > Hetaerina americana. The sequence continues at coordinate 49,609,181 of NW_027286069.1, forward strand.
GGGTGTAAGTGTTCTTGCATGAATGTATGCCATGTGTTTTTTGTGGATGTATGATTTTTTGGTTTTTGCATGCGGTTTTTTTCATTTCTAAATTACGGGTGGTGTCCTAACACCCCCCGCCACACGCCCCCTCGGCGGCTTGAGGGGTATTGAGTATATGTAGATGTAGATAGAATAAAATAGAAAATTTCTCATCTCATAGGCTACTGCCTACATTCAATGATTTACAGCTATGATAGAGAGCTATATGCGTTTTCATTTTGTTTTTAAAGGACGGATTGAATATTCCCAGCCGCTGTTAAACGGAACGAAGGGAGAATTAATGCGGAGTTGAAGAACAGTTAATTGTAGCGTGGGGTATCAGGTTTTGTCTTATTGGGTCTGAGAAATGTAGGAGTGTGGAGGAATAACTATAATTTCTTTGTGATTCGGTTTAGCGTTGCAACTTCATTTTAGATCAACTTATCCCCAGCTTTTTATTTAGTATACTTTGAAAAAATAACCTTATGTCTGACTTAATTAAGAAAAAGATTTGGCAGAATTTCGGCGTCTGCTAGGAAATGACGTTTTGAAATCTGCTAGGAAATTCATATTTTATAAATATTACGGTCAATTAGCTACAGATAGATGATTCAACGCTATATAACTGCTTTTTATAAGTATGAAAATAGTTTTTATTCACAAAAATAATGTATTTGCTCAAAAAAATATTTTACCCTGCAAATGAGTTTGATATTTTTGTATCAATCGGGTTTAAAATGAAGTCATAATTTAATTCCATTTTCTGCGTTTACAGTTGTGAATTCACTTTGTATTTAAATAGATGTTTAATAACTTCCGATAAAAATGTTACATCGTTTTTACTATGGATATTCGAGAAATATAATTGAAATTAAAGCACAATTAAAAATACATTGTCCTTCCTAAATAAATTGGATAGCAGTCAAAAACTGCAAAGGGATAGGCTTGCCTTCATAACGTCGGAAGTTTTCTTATGATGTTATATCGTATTTTATCACGAATGCCCTCAGTAACCAATGGTAACATAAATCATAGAATTGATGTGGAAGGTCGTTTTTAATTTTTGAGGGAGGATCTGGCCTGAGACTAAGCTATTAAGTGTATGAAATTCACACACTCAGGTAAGGAGGGTCAAAATCCCCCTTCGGCGAAGTCTATGGTAGCTCAGAGGGCTCTGGTACCTAGGAAATCAACATATTTCGGTTTAAACGCTAGGACCCAGTGAACCCGCCTGAATTTCGATCTTGAACACTCAAGTGCTCAAATGCTCTTCAACGTTGTAACCCGAAAGCCTACCACGATATGGAAAAAGAATGCGCAGAATGATAAATGAAAATCGACATGAATTCAACAAAGAATCCCCATTTGAAATTTTCTAACATTTATTGAGTGTTTCTTAATATACGCTAGCGGTACACTAACATTGATATTCGGTCAATTCGGTCGATCGGAAAAAGAACGAAAGGTGAAAACAGTACAACAGGAGAACTTACATTTGCTCTACTTAGTAAATATATTTCTGTAATGGACGAATCTGATAATGTAAAGATTGTGTTTACATTTGAGTACTGATCTTATGTAAATGTTTCTCTTTAAATTCTAGGGGAGGGAACGTGTGGCATCATCAAATTTAGTAGGGATCATCCTAAAACTGTACTCATTATTATTTTAATGAATAATTTATATAAATTTAGTATTCTAAATGAAGTGTTTTGATATATTTTGGTTAAATATATTCTTTTTAGGAAACTTCAAATCATGTAGAACTGTGTGTATTTCTCGAGGTAGCTTTATGATTTAGCTTCCCTGACCGAAAAAAGCGTTAATAGATGTAGTATTGCGTAATTTATTTATTTATGTGGGTCTCTACATGCTATATAATTTGGTTAACAATCGAGGGGTTAATTATTATCAGCATTCGGATATATTATACGGTAGTAGGCTCTATACGTTGATAATATACGAACTCATTTTTTCTGTTTATCCGACTTTGAGTACCACTTCGTCCAATATTTGAAATGGAGGAAGAAGCATACCCAATGCTACGGATTTTACTGGCATATTGTCAGTTAACAGATAGACGGAAAGTTTGGCACACGACTTCGGTTATGTTGGTACTGGACAAGGGAATCTTTGTCCAAAATTTCGCTGACCTAATACCTTGTGTTTCTAATTTTCCGTAAGATGACCATATTACCTCTCACATACTAATTTCCCGCGTTCTCTTCTTTCCACTTGAATTTAGCAGCCATTTTCATCTCTCAAGTTTCAAGAGCCTCCGCTATTCTTTGATCCCTTTCCAGAATTTCTGATCCATGTGAGCTGCACTTCATGCATGCCAGCATTTTTGCATTCCTAGTGCTTTCTTGTTTACCCTTCCTTATGGCTATCCTCTTCGATTGGTCTATTCTGAACTTATTTTATTATGAATGTTATCAAATGGCCATTTATCTTCTTTCATTTCGTTTCTTTTACCCATTTAACTTTAAAATAGCAGTGGAAACTATCCAATTAATTACCATGATTTCAATTTGACATATCTGATGACTTTTAGTGTATGCCTGCATGTGAAAATGGTCAAATCCCACGAAAACTCTCTCAACAAGACAGTAGAATTGTTGGATGTCTTTAAATTAAGCAAAGGCCAAAGGGAATAATAAAATAATTCGAAGCACCTTATCTGAACCTTCCGTTCCTGTATATTTTATCTCCCAGAGGGCCTTCCGCTGTGCTTCATTACCTACCCAGATTTGATCTAGTTTCATGCCTCTGTTCCTTTGCCCCCTTCCTTTTCCTCCCTCAGATTCTTATTGCTCCCGACCCTCATTCTCGACGAATTTAATGGCAAGTGAAAGTGGGGGAACTTTTGGCTAATTTTTCGTTAACATTCGCGTGATCTTTCACCGGACCGGTAGCTTGAGAATTTGAAGTAGATGTTCTGACTTTCACGCGTAGAGTGATACTCGGAAAGATAATTCTTGTTAAATGACGTGCCGTCGCTAAGTCAAATCACTTATTTTTTGAAAAAAAAAACTATTTGCGTTTCTTTCAAGAGTGGTTCGCTGAGTTAAAAGATCGATCAAGTGTTTTCATACCATATCCATTCCCTTCTATTCATTCCATTTTATTCTAATGTTTTTGAATGTCTTTCAGACTTCCATTATGAAAATAATCTCTTGGAATCGTTTTGGATTTTATTTTACGGGCGAAGGGTAATTTCAGAAAATTAATGCCACTGTATGCCTTAGGGAATATCAGAGAAAGCAATACCCAGTCTGCATAAGTAACACACTTAATTTTCTATCGCCTTTTTGGCTCCCCGCCAGGAAAATAACTCCGCAGTACTTTGAATTTTCTATGGAAATTTGTTTAGATTCAAACACATTTTTTAAAAAGTTTTTCAAAACAACCTAGTTTAAACTTCAACCCTTCTCCATCCTGTTGGCACCCCGCAGGAAATGCAGCTTCAGATCCGTATTGCGCTACTCTCATACTTTTTACGAAAGAATTGCCTGGGAAGATGATAATTTCTAGCATTTCTCGACTGAATCGAAGTCTGGAGTCCATCCCTTTGTTAGGTGAATAGCATAACGCCGGTCTACGCATAGGTCTTGGGTTCGAATTCGGTCAAATGTAAGGGCAGTTCGTCGCCGTGATGTTTCAAATTTTGAAACAAGAAAAAATGGCTGGCTCCTTGGTGTACGCAGTGTCGGTAGATAACGATTAGACTTCGCAAACGATGCACTCCTCATTCCTGCGCCCCGAGGTGACTGACCCTCCATCCCCTCTGTGCTAGGCTTCTCCAAGCAACCTCGTTGAAGAATCGCCGCGGCGTCGTCCACCGGCGTATTATCATTTTCGTCTCCTTCCTCTTTGCTCGACAATTTCCTCCGTTGCTTTCAATCATACCATCATCCCCTTTCCCTCACCTTCATATTCCATTTCCTCTCGTTTCCTCCATCCCCTCCTCCGCATTCCCTCCTTTGCTCTTTCGTCCACGTCCTCCTTCCATCCCAGCGCCCCCTCCTCCCCTGCCCCCCCACCGAAACATATTTCATTTCCTATCCCGCCCACTTCCTCCCAGTCCCCGCCGCTTGGGATCCCCTCTGGCGCCCTCGAGGGTGTTCCTCAGACCCACCGGCTTCCTCCGTGGACGCATCTCCTTTTCTCTTCGGGACCCCACACAACCCCTCCCGCCTTCCCTTCCACCCGCCCGCCTGCCTACCTACTCACTAACGACCCATCCCTCTCCCACCTAACCCACCCACCCTCCTCCCTTCCCTCCAGAACCTCTTCTTTTCCACTCTCTCGCCCGACCTTCATCTTTATGCCTTCCCTCCTCCTCAACTCCTCCCTTTTGCCTCTTTTCCTCTCATCATCCCCCGTCTTCCATTCTCGGTCGCCGACACGACACGTCCCGGCCCGTATGCATGACTTTTTATCTATTTACATATCTAGCACGTCCTCGTAACCTTCGTCGGGCCTCCACCTTCACCGAATCCTCCTAACCAGAGGGGCATATTAAAAATTCCTCTTTCTACAGACTCACCGAGGAAGCGCTCCGGCGGGTTTGAACTCCTTGGCGTGCACGAAGGGGAAAGGAAAGAGCGGATTTGAGAGGGAGGGAGGGGAAGGAAACTCTGCGGGGTGGATTCTGTCAATATGAAGGAGATTTGCTCTGGGAATTGACGAGGGCGTCTGATGGAGCTGATGATTTTTTTACTTTTCTTCTGGTATTCGGAAATATTTGTATTTATCTGTACCAATCAACCACTCGAATTATCATTCAGAAATGACTATGATGATGGTGTTGAAACACTTTTATGAATCCAGTGGTTTTAGCACACTTTTATCGATATAGAGTTTCGAATGCAAGCGTTAAGGATGCAATTGAATTCCTTGAGATCAAGTGCAGAGTTACTGGTGCACCATGAGGTAAAAATGTAGCGTCAAGAATTGTTTTGCATTGTCTAAAGAGATCAGTTCCGTTCCCAGTTCCTCTTGGATTTGACGCAAACAGTACTTCGGCACCGTTAAGCCATCAGTGAATCCTTGATTGTTACGTATATTTACACCAATTCGATCCACGCAGCTCAAAATTTCTTCTGTCGTTTCAATTGTTCCACGCAGTCATTGCGCTCTCTAGGTAAAGAATTTTAGCAATCAAATATTTCTATTTTTTCCATAATCAACTACTTCAATGAACTAGTTATGTTGAACTACGTTTTTAAAGTAACAAGAATAAAGACACATCCGGCGATGTACGAGAGGCGCTCTCTTATTTTTCAAAAACAATTTTGATGTAACCTTTCTCAATCAGAGGGGAGCTTGGAGGAGTATCTCAGTGTAGAATTAAAAGAGCATTTCCTCTTCCCTCGTGCCTGTCCGGATCCGGATGATGAACTTCTGATTGAGAGGTTCAATTAATCTACCTTTTCTTTTGTCTTGCTTTCTGATTATTCATCCTTGTTATTATTAAAGAAAAACATCCCAATGCTCTCGCTAATGAAAGAAAAAGAAACAAAATCTGGTTTTGCGGGAAGCTGGTGCCTTCATCACTATTTTTTCTTTCATCCCTTTGCTACCATAACGACCTCATTCCTACGGATGGACGTTTTAAAATTTAACTCAGTTGGCTGCAGTTAATATTGATTGAGGAACTCGTTCGTGTTCTGAGGAGATCTGACGTTTATTTAGCGCATGGTGGCTGCTTGTTTTCGAATTTTGAGCATTTAAAGAATATCATATTTTTACAATTTTGTAATTGTAGTATCTTTGCGACTTTTGAATAATGTTATCTATCCTTGAATCTTGATTAGCACCATTGACGTGGGTTTTTGATTGTTATTGTTGTAACATTGTATCAGTGAAATAAACACGTAGAGTAGATATGCTTGGAGTAAACATAACAGTTTCTGGTTTCACTTTGTGGAATTCCATCATTATGAGGGTAAAAAGAAACTTTATACTTCCACAATAAAGATTTAATATTTCACGACCATGGTTTCGATGCTTCGCATCATCGAAACCATGGTCGTGAAATATTAAATCTTTACTGTGGAAGTGTAAAGTTTCTTTTTACCCTCATAATGCTTGAAGTAGTTGCTTATCTGAAAGTCATTCGGGTTTATTTAAAATATTTCATTGAACGATATATTTATGCTGGAAAATGTTACATTCTTGATACGGTTTATTCTTCCCGCCAGCCATCGGTTTATTCTTCCCGATAAGCCATCAGGTTACTTTTGATAACTGATGGTAGAGTATAAATACTAACTCCAAAGGTTTTTGGACTGAATGAATTCATGGTAGTTCTTTTCCTGTACTACTTAAGTCATTCAAATTGTCTCACTACACGGATTGTGATGGTTAGGGGCTGCAAGAGCATCTCTCGAACTTTATAACCTGAGACCCTCCCTTATTAATGGAACGCTTTAACCTCTGGACTACTTGTACTTCTATTTATACTAAAATTTATAGGAATCGTGTATATTTCACTGAAGTGGGAGGCTCAAATAACTTGTCATAAGCTGCATAATAGCTATATCTTAAACCAGATGGTAGTCTAAATTATACAGCCATCCAATTAACATCTGGGTTGTGAGACACGTTGCCGGTTATTTCGTGCACTGACATGTCGTCGTCTTTTGAGTGAATAGTTATAAATTCGCCTTGATTGCACGAGCGGGCTATTGTTACTATTGTCGAATGAAAACGGTAAGGTAAATTGTCCCCTTCGCTTTTCGTTACTTTCAAATTATTACCGTCCTCTGTGTCCAAGCCTAGGAAAATAGACATTGCGCAATAAAACCTTGTTTGATCACTCTTATTATGTGTGTGGAATTTAGTATATTCCTGTCAAAATATAATTATTCGAAACTGATAATCAGAGCGTGCTTCAATATTTCTTTTTGGCTCTATGGTGAAACGCGTTTTAGTTCTATTATAAAGATTAGGAATAGTAGTTTTTACAAAAAGAGCAATTGTATTGTTTTACGATTTATAATATAATCATGGAAATTGTCATTTGAGTAATTAATTGTAAGTTATCAGTTCATCTACGATTGAAGGTGCTTATTTATTTAAACAAAGAGTAATATCTCTGAGGTACTGTCATGTAAATGTTTGGCGCAAATTTAAAGCCCAAATGGACTGGCTGTAATTACATTTTTATTTCCACGCAATTACTTCATTAAATCTTAGTAAATGCTGAAACTATATAATTGAAGAAAAAAGTATTAGCATTTGTTACTGTAATAGATAATACTGAATTCACAGTACATGTAGACCTAAACAAGAGACCTCCGCTGGAAGAAATTTCCTCTTGACTTGCGTGTGCAAGATGCATGCAATGCATACAATAGATAAGACTCACTTGAAAGCGTTATCTTTGATGGCAATAACAATTTTTTATTTGTTGATAAGTTAAATATTTTTACTATGCGAAAAAAAACCCTCGATGACAGTCTGAAAGGTAACCTGGCAGCTTAATAGAGTATTGAGAATGGAGTTGATAGAAATTAAAGCCAGTTACTTCCGAATGAGACAAATGAAAATGCAAATTTCAGGCTTTGTGGATGCGGTTGAAATTTTTCCCTTTAGTCAAGGTAGAGTGATTTCGTTTGTCGCGCCGGAGTTTTCCCAAGCGGGCGAATGCTACCTCCTAGAGATTATGCGAGCCCTCGACAAGGGACGCCTCTATCGGCTACGTAAGAAATCAAGTCCTGTCGCGCTTGTACTGAAGCAGCATCTATCGGCAAAATGATGAACTATGTAGTGGATTTGAAATGCCAAATGGTTCAATTTGTTGCGGCTACCATGTAATAATACACCAATATTTTGCATACCATAAACATTCACTTTTGTATTACCTGCGAAAATACATAATGATAAGCTGGATTTTGCTTACAAATTTATTCATATCGAATGGTATTAAATGCTTGATAAATCAGTCAGAAATTGAAATTTTTCTAGTATTATGATAATTTATATTTTTATGAGCCGTCCAATGGGAAATGCGGAATTCAAACAACTATTCAAATATTAATTAAACATCACCAAACGTGACGTCCATTTTTGATATCTCCTTCTTCGCTTCTAGTTTCAATTTGACCATTTGATTGGCGTGTAATGCGCATTCCTGGCCTTAGTTCTATACCCTTGCATTACAAACATATGTAGCTTTTAGCTAGAGTTCGGGGATTATTTTTTCCTTTATTTTTTTATGAATTTCTTTTAGTATTTTGTCAATTTATTTCTGCAGGTACTTCGAAGATACATTACTCATTACTTTCAAGTTTTTTCATGCATTACTTTATTGTTATCTTATTTATTTAGTTATTTTAATTTAGTAAATTACTGTATTAGCATTATCTGTATGTATGTGTGGATCGCGGTAGTCCCAGGGATAGAGCGTTGGACTACTGACCAGAGGGCCTGGGTTCGATTCCCAGGCAAGTCTCTCTGAGCACCTGCAGCTCCACGCAAGCTAAAATGATTTTTCGGGTACCAGATCTTCCTGGGAAATCATAACCGGCACAGGGAAAGGAACTGGCCCACCTACCCTGATGTGTGAATTTTACACGCCGTATAGGGCTTAGTGCTGGGTGAACTCTACCATCACCTACCAAACCGACCTTCGGGTTGATTACTGTGTTTACGGTTTATCTATGTATATGTAGGTTTTCGCTGATTTTCCACACTCCCCTTCATTTGTGGATGTTTTCCTGCAGTGGGTGTTTTCGTTGAGGATACAATTCCTTACGTTTTTCCCACAATTGTACACATCTTTCTACACTCTTCGCACTCATACATATTCATCGCGAATCCATTGTCATTATCTAGTTCTTTTTCATTTCAATGTAGCACTAAAATGTAATTTTATTTTCATTGAATGTATTTGACAATGCTTTAGATGGAAAAAGGGACAGTCATAGTCACAACCTCGCCCGAATAAAGCCGAATTATTATTATTATTATTATTATTATCATTGAATGTACATAGTTGAATCATACGAGGGTCATCCGGAAAGTAGTACCCGTTCGTGCCGCATGAAGTGCTGACGACGCGAGTAGCCGCTGGACGAGGTCAGATAGCTTCAGTGGCTTGTCTGCCTTCTCTGAGCCAAGTTGCGTGACGCTAGCATTGCCTGTGTTGTTTCTGTGATTGTTTACAATGTTTAAAAAAATTGAGAACGCCGCCAGTTGTGAAGTGAGGGCAGTGATTAAATTCCTCAATGCAAGAAACGTTCGCCCATGTGATATTCATCGCCAATTAAAGGAGGTGTATGGAGACAATGTAATGGACGAGTCGTCTGTTCGGCGGTGGTGTCGCAACTTCAACATGGGGAGGGGGAACACACACGACGATGAGCGTTCGGGGAGACCGTCTGTCATTACAGACCAACTGGTGAGCTCAGTTGACGAATTCGTGAGGAACGATCGGCGCGTCACAATTGATGACATCTGTGAGCATTTTCCCAATGTTTCTCGAACAATTGTTCATGAAATTGTTAAACACCATCTGCATTATGCAAAAATTTTGACTTTGATTTGACAGCGATGAAGAACTTAAAGAAGGAGTGACCCTGTATCTCAATGAGCTGGCGGCGAAGGACTATGCAGCAGGAATACAGAAACTTGTCACACGTTATGACAAATGCCTTAATTTGCTTGGAGATTATGTTGAGAAGTAGTTTAAAGTATCCTCTTTCAAATAAAATTTTTTATGTTTGTTAATATTTACTTTTTTGTCTTTATTTCACGAACGGGTACTACTTTCCGGATGACCCTCGTATCATTGAGTATATCATCGTATTCAGTAATATATTCGCCGTTTCACGACTAAGTGTCGGATTCCATTGCATGTGATTACTTAATCATAATGTTTGAAAAACATCTCCGGTAATGAAGTGATATAGAGTGAAGTGTTTATAAAAGGGATTGACGAAGGGAGACCATACAAGATATTTCATAGAAGAACAGATAAATAAACTGGAAACGTCATGAGCCACGATATTTCATTGAAGACCGAAATGAAAGGGAACAGAGGGAGGAGGCATTAAAAAGTATCGCAGAGGATAATTTTTGATGATGCAGGTGATAGAAGATGAGACAGTACAGGGAGCTATGACGGAACGAGAATGGCAGGTGACGCGATGGCTTGGAGGGCTGCCACAGACTAATCCTTGGATTTGAAACCCAGGATGATGATGATGATGACTATACTTAGAAAAGCCCGCTTTGGTCCGAAAATTTCACGACACAAAAAGTGCCTGTCGTCGGATGAAAACGTATTATTTTCGCTGATATGCTAAGGTGGTATTTGAGAAAACACTGAGCGGGTCCGCGATTAAGCGTCGTCATCATTCGCGCGTACTACCGTAATCAAAGGGTAAAACTGAAGCGATTTCGACGTTATTAAAAGTTCGCGCTATGAAGCCCAAAAGTTCGACGCGGTTTTTGACGATGCCTTAATCAATTGAGTGAGTCACTAAGTGTATGATCTCAAACTGTGCTGCCGATGAAGAAGCTCGTTGTGGACAGGGATAGTGATAGCGTGCGAAAAATGATTCAAGATTAATAGAGCCCCAGGAAACCTACTATGCTCTGCACATTTTCAGTGCATTAATTTAGTTACTAAGGAATAAACATTGATGTGGCTTATAGTTGTGGCCGTAACTTCGTGAAAAAATTATCTGTAAAATATTCAAGTGTCACTCTTTAAAGTTAACGTAGGTTAGAATAAATGGATATATATATATATATATATATATATATATATATATATATATATATATATACAGGAAACCATAATCCTTGCAAAAATTTGCCTCCAACGAAAGTCATCATTTTCTTCTAACCTGCAATCCAAAAGTATCACTCAAATTTAGTTTGCAGGAGAAACATTCTGTGAAGGGTAAAAATGAGTAGAAATGTTTCCCGAGCCAAGGATTATTTGTATTAATGGGATTGATGCTTGGATCTATAATTATTTACCATTCACACATTTAGTTTTAATATAATATTTGAAGTTTCATCTGAGAAAAACTGTAAACTATTATAATTGCCCTAAAAAATCTTTATAATCAGTGTAGAGCTTCATATTTATCTATCGCCGGTGGTTTCATAACGAATATTTTTGATGTCTTGTGGTTGATTTTTCATGAATATAGCGTTATATATCGTATTTGATGTTATGAGAGAGTAATAATGCATGTAAAGATTTACTTGTCTACTTTTTTTACCCTTATTGTCTCATCTTTTTTAAATTTGATCTTATTAAATGCGACCCTTATTTCTGTTGCTGTCGATATTTTTATGTAACGCTGGGAGACTAATGTTAAGAAATTTGGTGCTTAATGTATGCATCGATATTTCCTCTATTTTTGCAAACAAATGTTTTTTTATATGGAAGTACTTGAGATATTTACTTTTTACCTACAGTTTCCTTCTCAGGATTTTCCATGTGAATTTGCATGTAATAAAGTAATTTTGTCGAATTTCGCTTAATTGAGAGGGGGGGGGTTGTCAATTACGATAAAAGGATTTTAACAAGGTACATTCTTCCCGGAATGAGTTCCCTCAATTCACAATTGATATAGCCATTAAATTAATCCAACCACGGGCGCTAATTCGGCTCACTCGTTGTGAAGGATCCTATTACACATGCACCGGTTATTTGAAGTTGAACAATTTTCCGGAGGAATTAATAATGAAACTGCCGTTTATGCGTGAGTGACAGGCACGGAAGTCTTTGTGCTATGCACTCTGAAGAATTTTACCGGAAACACTGGTCTGTTTTGACTGATTAAAGCGACAAAACTTGTTATTGTCTCTCCTCAGAAACACAAGTAATTAATCAGACGTAATTGAACATCAAAGGCGAAGAGGGACGAAACAAAGAAGCAGGGTGGAAAATAATCTCTACCATGAAGAGGAAAAAAATATTTCCAAAACAGCGCGTGTTCGTTGCCACTCATTAATGGTCGTTATTGTTTGTTACCTGATCACAGAGTAAATTGACTATAACATCAGTTGAACTTGAAAGAAAGTATAAATGTGAATTACGAGAGATATAAATCATACATCTACGAGTGGAACTGCAGTTTAGCTATGATAACTATTTTTTGACGGATAATTGCCGCTTACTAAACTAAGGAGGAAGATACTTGAAGTTACATCATATACCTGTGATGCTTAGGTAACTTGCTTAGCTTCATTGATTGGGCACTAGTTTTGTAGAAAGAAACGCTCAGTGTTGGGAAATATTTATTATGTTGAGATAAACGTATTGCAATCCGAGTGAGGATATTTCTTCGAATTTTCATCACTATCTAAATGGGGCACAAGCTTTAATCAAGCTTGTAGGTCAGAAAGTGATTTATTTAGACTAAAGTTTCTTTATGTCTCCTGTTAGCCCGCATTCCTCCTTGGTGATACGACATTGCTGTGGGTTGAGCATTGATGAAGGTTTCTTTGAGCAGTGTATTCGGCCACCTTCTTTGAGGTACCTTTATGAAAGTAACGTATACCTCTTTAAAAGCTTTTCCTAACTTTCAGCTTTTACACGGACTGAAATCTTGAGAAAAGCGATTACATTGAATGTTAGTTCGATAAATCGCACTGTGGGTTTCTTAATTTTATAGCACCCAGAAATTACGTTTCCGGAGGAATTTATAAAGACTGAATCATCCATTGTCAGACTTCAAACACAAACGTGATGCCTTTCAAGTCACATGATGGTCGAATCCCTTGCATTTACAAGCCTTTGTATGATGTGAAATCTGTTAGTGGATTTTTTTCACGGTTGTAAATTAAAGTCATCGTCGCAGGTTTAGGAGGCATTGAATGAATCATTTGTTTCGCAACGAATTCCGAATCGTTGAAAAAAATTGAAAAATGCGAAGGGTTGTTCTGCCATTGTCGCGGAAACCTTAATGATTAGCAAGAAGGGTCCTTAGAAGGCCCCGACTGGGAGAGGACGAGGTGGACACATTCTAAGGAATGTTAGCATGCTGGAGGCTCAATTTGAGGTAAACCGTATCGAACTAAAGAAGGCCATGAGTGAGTAACGAGAAAAATGTACAGATGACGTAAGCGTAGTGGGTGGAGAGGAAAGGCAAATATAAGGCAAACAGAAGGGCTTATGAAGGATCCCAGGTTTTCCCGGCGTATGGTATTCAAGAAGTTCTCTCGGGTTTCCCACCGGGTCAGGTTGCAGTACACCCACGTTTCGAAGGCTGACTCTGCCATCGTCTTCAGGGTGAAGTCGATGGCAGATGGCATCGTCTTCACCGTGAAGACGATGGCAGAGTCAGCCTTCGAAACGTCGGTGTACTGCAACCTGACCCGGTGGGAAACCCGAGAGAACTTCTTGAAGAAGGGCTTAGTTTGCAAAGCTGTTTCAAATCAATCTTAGCACTGACTTCATATTCTCTAATGTTGACGGCGCTGTTAGTTACGTGCGGATTGCTTTCGTTTTGCGATTTCATAGTCTCACTGGAAATACTTATTCGAAAAGATGGAAAGTTATGGATTTGTTTGTTCAATGTAGCTATTAAAATTTTGATAAAAATTTAAGAAATCCCGTTAGTCGTGGAAGGCGATGCTATGTCTTTTAAATTGATAATAGCTATTTAATTTTGATGATTCAGTGATTCTATGGGAGCTCGTATTACACGAAATCACACGAATTGGAAAACTTTGAAGTAGCTTTTCATCTATTCATCAATAAGCAATGTGCCGTTTAAATTTATTCAAACCATTATTAATTTTTATTTCAACTATTTTAATTTTTTGAACCAATATATTTCACTGATTTTACTTCTTTTTGTAGAAATCTTTTTCTACCCTATCGTGTGCTTTGCGTGAAAAAATCTAACAATGGAATTACTCGTATTTCGCTGTGGCAACTATAGATTTAGATAGTTGTGTTTTCCGCGGTGGCTAGGTTTTTATGTTGCCGGCCAAGCAACTAACCAATAGTCATTTCGAACCCCGGCTTGTGTAGCTATTTTGTCTATTTAGAAGTCAGTTCCTTAGTTAATATAGTGAATCCTTAGACCGCTGGACCGAAGTCTACCAATACTGCTGTTTACTACTACTGGAGTTGGTTAATGTGAAACCAGTGCGACCTGTGTCTAATCTAGGAGTATTGCAAACAATGGCGTTCATGCGATCTTCAATTCTTGCGAATTCTCGATAAGCTTGGTTGATGCCGAATTTTATGCTAATGAAGGTTACTTGGAATGCACACGGATTCGAACCTGAGGCGATATTGTCGGGGCCGATCACGCCAACTGTTGCTGCTGACGTGAATGTCGTCCCTTGGGGAGTTAATCCAACGAGGATATTGCGTGCCATCCCTTCTCCCCCTCCCGCCCGTCCCCTCCGCTCCTTCCCCATCCCCCGCCGCCCGCTCTCTGCCGTACACCTCCCCCCACACCCCCTCTAATCGGCAACAAGAGTTGCATGCGTGCGAAAAGGCGTGTCTCTGGCTCGCTTCTCGTTATATTTTTCCTATCCTCGGAGGGACTCACGCCATCACACAAACCGCTGCTGCGTCCTCCATCCACTCTGCAGGTGTCCGCAGTGATCATCTCAAGGGGATAGGCCATAGGATCAAACAGTGGGTTGGAGGACCCCACATAACACACACGCACACATTTGCTCGAGGTGAATGAGGACAACCTATCTCAAGGGACAGCCCATTTCCACGTCATCACACACTCCCTCACTCTCCTCACCGATCGCGGTTGTCCATATCGGAGGGAGACTGGTACAGAACGAAAGCAGAAAACAAATCGCAAAAGCAATTGCGGGAGGTGGTGTAACAGAACTTTCTGGGAATTTATTTATGAGCTAAAAGGAGATGTGAGTCGTTATTGGCAGTACCTGTTTGCTGGTGAAACGCTTTAAAATGCGGCTAATTAGATAAGAGTGAGTGCTCATAAATGTTGAAAGTTGTCGGCACCCGTTTTATCTGTACATTTAAAATTCAGGTTTGACGGATGATATTGATTTTGCTCTCATTTTAATTTTTATTAATTTGTCGTTTCCGTCTCCTTGAATCACTGCTACTCGTTTTCGGAATACCTATTTGAAGCTTCGCTCTTAAGTCGTAACTAGGGATCAGGAACTTATTATTTTAGATAGAGTGCCAACTCCGCGAGAGTCATTAAAGCATAAGGAAATGCGTATTAATGCTTAAATATTATTTCTAAAATATAACGACATGCGTCATACGCTCTTTGACTCTTTCTGACCCTCTAGTCATGCCAAACGTTTTCGACCGCTCGAATACAAGCATGAGACCTAATCCATCGACTATTCTGATGTTGTTATAGATTTTAATTTGTATTAAAAAAATACACAGTTACCTTGTTAATCGAAATGGGTGCATGAACGTGACTTATTTTATTGGCATTGTTATTTCTTGTTTGCCACTGGAGATGTGGCTGTTTTCCTACTGACGTCACGCTTACCTGTAACGTCTTGCCGCTGTACACATTTCATCGTTCATGATGCTTTTTAACGTACATTTGAAGAATTACATTAAATAAAATGTAAATATAATTACTGGCTGGAAAATTAAATATAATTAAGGCAACTGGGCCATGAAAAAATCCTGAATGAACACTAAGGGTGTACCTTGTATTCCAGAATAAATATTTTGCGTATCTTTACACCTTGGGGCGGTGTAGATTTGCCATTGTAGATAAAATTTTAGCTAACGGTTATCGTAATATTATTAGAATAATAGTCCTAATTCGGCAGTAAAAAGGCAGTAGTTACCCACGTGTCTACACCGGTTTCGTTTAATTTATGGGTATGGGAAAGGTAAGGAATGAACAAAAGCGACAAGATTTGGCCCCGAGAGGAATTGGACTCGACATGGATCCTCATGATTCTCGACCGTTGTTGATATTTACACACTGTATAACAAATATTCTATTAGCGATGTGCGAACTTCAAGGCTTCGGTACCGAGCATATTGCCATTCCTGGCGCTATCCCGAATCGTTGGACTTTGGTTGCCAAAGCCTGTGCTACATAGAGAAAATGCGGAATGGTTAACAATAGCAAAAATGTGCCAAAAACATCCATGGACTCGAGTATGCCTTGAGTGCGGAATTGGATATGTAAATATTCGATGGTATAATTCATTTTCTTCCTTTCACTTATTCCATAGTTAGGCAAACATCTCATTAATCCCGTTTTTTAATCGGTATCGATATGCTAAGGATAATTATTGTCATTGTGTCATATAGATCGATTATGAGTATAATGATTTGTTTAATGGACACGGCTTCTTAAAATAACAGAGATTTATAAACTAGTAGAACAATTTCTTCAGGTAGTTCCTAATGGATTTGCTTCGAAGAATATGATAAAATCTTTGGGGAGATAATTTTGCGATTCAATCTCCGCCGACATGAAAGTGCATAATTTGCAAAAAAAAATCTAACGATGAATCACTTTCGGCAGAGACGAATGCTATATCGAAGAACATAAAGGAGTAGTGGGTGAGAATTTGTGGAACACTCGGCCAGGCTCACCGTCAGCTCTCGAAATGGTGTAATCTCAAAACGAATTTGTAGATTTTTACGCCCCGTCGAATTGCGGGTTTCTTAATTCCATCTCGCAGTCGTGCACGAGTGGGGAGCGCGGGAGGAAAATTAGTTGGGACCTCGGAGGCATTTCTCGTATTTTTCGCCGTTCGAATCATCTTACCTTGAGGACGGAGCTTGTTTTGGGGGTCCCGCGGGGAGGATGACACAAAGGCACAAAGCCGGAGGGCACGAGACGTCCTCCTTCCCCCAGTGATTCTCCCTTCCACGTCCATCTCGTGCACCTCCTTTCCACCCCCCCTCTTACCTCCCCCACCATCACCCTCACCTTTCCCAAAGTCTCTTTTGGGGCTTTTTCCTTCTCCCAGGAGGAGAGATGAGGCGACGAGGAAGCAGAAGGTCGATTTTTTGGGGGATTTCTTCAGCCGTGAGTGGTGGGGAATTATACCCCTCTCTCTTTCTCTTTCCAGTCCTCCATTCCCCCCCCCACCCCACCCCCTCCCTCTCTCGCTTTTTGTGTCTTTCTGTTTCTCGTCCTCCTGTGGGATTTCTTTTCGGCTGCGTGCGTGACTGCGACCTCCGCCCACTTGGAGCGCTGCACGTCAGGTCGCACGGAAAGATAGCGCTGCGGCCGGGAGGAGGGGGTGGGTGGGGGAATGGGTGGAGTGGGAAGAGGAGGAGGAGGAAGCAGCGAGCCGCCCTCGGAGAGAGGGGGTGGGGGGCGACGACGATGACAGCACACGCCAGTGCTAGTGGCGCCACGGCGTGGAGGGAATGGCATTAAAAAAAGCGGGGAAGTTCGTAGTAGAGGGTAAGGGCCACGGAGGGGAGGGGTGGGAGAGAGGCTTCGGGAGAGTAAATAGGGGTGACGGAGGGGGGAGGGAGGAGGATGCGGGACGGGCTATGGGAGGGGAGGTTAAGAAAGGGGGGTTATTAAGGAGAGGGAGAAAACAAAAAATATTAAGGAAAAAGAGCGGGGCTGATTTAGGGCTGTCAAGATGCGTTTGCACTCTCTCCCTCTATATTGCTATCCCCGTGTGTGTCTGTCCCCTCATTCCGCGGAATGAATTCAACAGAACCTTGTGGTCAAGGTGTTTTTTTCTCTCTCCATCTCTCCCTTGTTCCATACCGCCGTCTCACTGTCTCGCAATAAATCGTCTTCCCGATGTTCTCCCTGTCCCGGATCGTTCTCCCCGATCGCCCTGGCGTCGAGGGAGGACGGAGTGGGTGGGGTGGGTGCGGAGGGAAATAGCCGCTTCATGTAAGGCCTCGCCGTCCCGCGCTCGGAGGATTTGGAGCAAAAGGGGAGGGAACGGGAGAAGTCAAGTCAGTTGCCTTTGGCCTGGTGGTCGTGAACGTTAAAAGTCTTGGGCAAGGAAAACCTCCGGTGTTAAATCACGGTAAAGACGTGATATTTTCGTTCGATTTTTTTGAAAGTTTATTGTACATTTCTTTGGTAGAAGGACAGTGACTAACCGCAATCGAAATTCCCAACCTTTGGAGACGGAGTCCTATCGATGGGGTGGGGTGGGGTGCTGGGGCTTCAAGAGAAGCTAACATCGGGGCAACATGGCGGGAAACAAAATTTCCCATCCATTCCTCTCATTAAGGGCGATATTTGGATCGGAGAGTGGTAATCATTAGCCCTGAATGAGATTGGTGATTATTTTACATTGAATGTAACTGGGCGAAAGGGTTGTTTTGGATACATGCATTCGGAATTATATAGCCGTAAAATTATGGGTTTGTTGCTCTCAAATATTTTTAAGTAATAGTTGTAGCAGGGAAGAGCTTTTAATGATTGTAGTTTTAAACTTGATAATTATGACTTAGTTTACTATTCCGCTCATAAAAACTGTTAATAGAGAATGCAAGTAGCGAATAAAATATTGTCTAAAAGGAAACAGTATGGTATAAGGGAAGTAAAAGCTAAAAAAAAAAGATTTTCTGTCATAAGTCACTCGCCTCCCAATCCATCTTCTAGCTAGCCAGTTGATCGCTAATGGACTGTGGACCACACCTTAAAAATTGTTCCACTCAACAGGGTCCAATTCTTTAAATTGGACATAATTGGGTTACTAAATACAACCGAAAATTTTGAAATTCTATTATTATTGGAAGTATACGATGGCGATGGAATGCATGCACTATCGGAAAATGAATCGTGGTTATCGACGTCGTGGTTTTCCGCTTTTTCTAACGCACTGTGAGGTGGACACAAATTATCTTGCTTCGATTGATTATTTATAATTCAAAATGCGGAATTTTTCTCAAACAAAACAGAAGCCTTGCGCTAGTTTTGCACTATTTTTCCACACCCGCTTTGTCATAAGTGTGCATCAGCCACGGATGGCAGCTTGTATTATTAGGAGTAGATGTTATTGTTGTCATTACGTAATTAAGGCCTGCTCAACACAGAAAGGTTAAGCTGCGTATTGTACGAGACTTTTTGTAGAATCTTTCTTCCTCTATTCTTGCCGACTGCGGTTGTTTTTGTTGGTAATATATTATTATTATTACGTTTGGTTCATCAATTAAAGATTTCGACCTTCCTTGAAACTATGACCCATTTCCGCTGGGTTCCAAGGGCTTCTTCCCACCTTTTTATGAGCCCTTCCCCCATGTAATTTCCTTCACTTCTACATCCCTCAAGCTGTCCCATATGATTTCCTTTTACAGCTATTCATTCTTAAAACCGTTCAGAAATTTTTTTCGTTTCCTCCTCCTTTAATACCAGCTCATCATTCTTTCATCTATTCGAGCTTCACACATTTCACTACCTTCCAATGAGCACTCCACACATTTCCTCTGATTTCTTCTGATTTTGCTATACAACTTCCTCTATTCTCCAATAACAACAAACAGCTATTTTTTCTCTTCCGCTGCATTCATCTAATTTTACTCATCATTCTTTAAACCCCTATCCCATAATTATTATCTTGCCCCCATCCTCCTTTCTCCAAGACCAAGTTACGATATCATATAACCCATCACTTACGTTAGAATGTTTGCTATTCTTTTTCTTGCCTTTTTATGAAGTCGAGGTCATTACTGATTTTGTTTTTGGGGATGTGGTAGTCCAGGAATCGAGCGTTGGGACTAATGACAAGAGGGCCCGGGTTCGACTCCTGGGCAAGCCTCTTTGGGCACCCTCAGCTTCACTCGAGCTGTGGAATTTTTCGAGTATCAGAACTTCTTGGGGAACGAAAGGCGGCACAGGGAAAGGATCTGGCTCCCCTACAGTGATGTGCGAATTTCACACGCCGTTCGGCTTAGTATAAGTATTGGGTGAACTCAATCAACACCTAACAAATCGAAAGTCGGGTTGGTGACTACGTTTATGGTTTTATATGGTTTTACTTAAGCCTGCCGACTGTTCCGCAAGTACGCAAGTTTTATTATGATGCATCCTTATCTCATTTCTCTCGCATTGTTCGTCCAAGGTCCTCATAACTAATAACCACATTCCTTTAGCCGACTGACTGCTCTGTCAGCAGCAAAACTGAATGAATTCATGATCCCCGATTTCATTTGAGTACTTTTGAACTTTTGTCATCGGTCTCTTATCATTTCGGCTTAGATGTTAAAATCCACATATTACAACAGACAGTTTTCCTCTAGTCAGTAATTACATAAATTTTCCCACCGAACGTTTTATATTTCTTCTTTAAATCCCCAGGTATTCTATTTTACTTGTTAATATCTCTTATTATTTCATTACTCCTGTGACTAAACACGTTCCTCCACTCTTCTTAGTTGATTTTCTTCTTGGTGATCATTTTCAAATCCTTATTGATTATCCTTAGTACATACTCCCTTTTCCTTATCTTAAATTAACTTGTGGTCGTATAACCCTCAAGTTCAACTGCTCTATTATTTCTATAAATAGCAATTAAAATTGGTCTAGTGAAATTCTGTGCCTAAACTTCGTCCTCATAAATTCTACGACACTGTTCAAAAGTTCTTTCACTTTTTATCCTCCATCTTCGTTAAGTTTCCTTCCTTCATCGAGTATACCAAAGGGAAAGAATATATACAGCAAGTGAATGAACCAACGGTTGGGGAAAGCAGGAACGTTAAATGATTATTACCGAATTTTATATAAAATTTCTGAATCTTTATGCAAATGGCGCAAGGTGTTACTTCTGTGGCAAACTGACGACATTTATAAGTATTTCATTTTTGGTTAGACTTTTTAGATTATTATCTCCAGAGATTAGAATACTCAAGGCTTTTACTGACCCTTTTCATTTAAATTGACCAATGATCACTGTTCAAGCAGAATCTTATCTTCATAAATAAAACAGCAGCAGGCATGTTCGCTGAATACTTGATCAACCTCACTGTGGACTGTTAGTTGTTTATATAATTTTCCATCGCAGGCCGTTATCGTACCATAATAGTATACCCATTCATTTGTGATTGGAATCCACTCTGTTTGAGTCACGATTCAAGGACACTATTGATATAATTAAGATTCATCATATGTAGTCAGTTATATAAATTTATGCTTTTAAAAACTTTGCCTTTGCTAAAGTTTAAACGCATATTTAGTTTTTATTTATCGTGTTTTGCTAATATTAATCATAATCTAGGTTTTTTTAGCCCTTAAAACAATTAACAATATTTATGTATTTTAAATGACGTCGAATGAATGATTTTTGAAAATGCAATTGAAGGAGAATTCATAACAAGTCGATACAAGTGTGATACTGAGGCTTCCTCAAGCCACTACATAAACCGCGGTGAAAAGAGAGATTTGATTTTCATTTGTTGCCATTTCCGTTTCAATATGAATCCGAGGTAGGAAATTTGATATATTTGAGTTTTTTTATAGTCCTCATTCTTCGAATCCTCTTAAAAAAGGCATTTTCTGATGTTTCTTGTAAATTCCATCTCAGATGCACATTCTTCATTGCACGTTTCTCCTGGTGCGCAATTCGAATTAGAATATTCACATAGTATGGTTACATGAAACTTATTATTCCTAAGTCCGTTCACGGAAGAGGTGAATGACTACCTTGTACATCATTACATTTAAGTTAACCCCAAAAATCCTTCCAATCCTTTCTCTCACATTTACTTAAAAATTAGCCAATTTTCCAAAAAAATGGATCACATGGTACAACGCAAATGTGAATTATTATCTCCTTTGGTGATATCTATTTAGTAGTTAAAAAAAACAAATGTACACTGTTTAGACATTAGTAACCGTCCTTAATTATAGATAAGTTATTTACGTACCATTTAATCAAAGTCATACCAACAGACAAAAATAAATTGCGAAGGGTAGCGCAGATAGGTGTATTCGTAAAATGTGTGCTTGAGACAGTGAATTAAGAATCAGCAACGCTTCAGAACTGACGCAAACAAGAAACTCGACGTACCAAAAGTTTTCTCTCACCTATAATCTGGGTAACATAGCGGCAGTTTCTCTGATAGATGGTGTTACCTATGTTTAGTAGGTTTAATATCATCAAAATGAAGTAAACATACGGTGATTAATTCAAATAAACTGCACTCCTACCGGACGAACCCACCATTTATCTCGACAAGGCAAATAATTAAGTGAGGAACATTAAGGACAGTAACTGAAGTCGGGTTAGCCTCAATTTAAAAATAAAGTTAAACGGTGGTCATTAGTAATTAGGAGTTGATAGAAAGTGACGGCTTGACAATAAATATTCAACTTGTTTTCAAATTTAAGTCTTGCGAAGGAACATCGGTGACATTTTGGAATGAGATGTCATCATTACTCATATCTTCCGAGGCCTTGTTTCCTGTTTCTCGGCACTACAGTGTATGTGGGGATTTTCATTTTTCCTTAAATGTTTGCATTCATTTGAAGTAATATTATTTAAAATGCCAAATATTTTGAATGTTCAACAAAGATTCTTTCTTCGCTTATCCTTTCTAGCTGATTGGCCGTGTTTGCTGGTCTAAAACCATAAACACAGTAATCAACCCGAAGGTCGGTTTAGTAGGTGATGGTAGAGTTCACCCAGTACTAAGCCCTATACGGCGTGTGAAAATTCACACATCAGGGTAGGGGGGCCAGTTCCTTTCCCTGTGCCGGTTATGGTTTCCCAGGAAGACCTGGTACCCGAAAAATCACTTTAGCTTGGGTGGAGCAGCAGGTGCCCAGAGTGCCTTGCCCGGTAATCGAACCCGGGACCCTCAATGAAGCCATTTATCTTCCTAAATGTTTTTTTAATTACTAAATATTATAGGTGAACACCTAACCATTCTTCTAGTGTTCGTCATTATTTTAGTGTTATGAGTAATCTTTCATGTAGCTCTAGACCTTGAAAGGTTCTCTGAAACTTTTATACAGTCTTGTTAAGTTTATAAACGGTTTTACCTTTCAAGCAACTTTCAGCCCAAAATGGTGTGTTCTTCGGTTCCTCAGTTATAGCTTCTGTCTTTTTTCATTATTTACGAAATGAATACAATCTTCCTCTTTCTTTTTCTTTAGTCATAAACCCTCCCTTCTATAGCAGTACTTATTATCGCGATGCCTGTCTATATCGTCTCGATGAACTTAATCTGCGTATTTTCACTCTAATCCACCAAATCTCTGCCTTGGCACAGCTCATGTACCACTCTCATTTTCATCTCTTTCTCTCCAGTTATATTTAACATCCTTCTCCAATGATTGAGTTTCTGATCAACTTCGATATCCTTTAAGTGGAAGTCTTGGATAATCTTCTCCTAATCATTTACAATTAGTCCCGATCGTCATATCCCACATTTTCATAAATGCTTCCTTTTCTTGCTAATGGAATGTTAGTGAAACGGTCGCAGTAAGTTTTGTAATATCATGGACGATTAAGTCCAATAATGCGAATTATTCAGTCTGCTCCATGTTATGTCCTCTTACATGTGAAATATCTTACTTCTGTAATGTCTAAGTATTCTTATTTATTGATAGACTCATTATTTCGTTTTATTTATGATTTGCCTTCATCGTATATGCATCCCATAATTTTAAATTTGACCTCTAATGTGTTCAATAATGCATCATTATTTTGCAGCCCTATAGGCTTCATGACTTCCGTTCAGTTCCTTGGTATCCGTTGCTTTTCTACTACTTTTATTATCCTTTCACTCACTCACACAGTTTTAGTAAATTGTCTATTCCGTTTCATCATGTTGAAAATTTCACAGCGACGCTGCTGTAGCTGGTATTTTTCTCCTTTCCTGTTGGTAGAATTCCTTAAATGGTCCCGCTATTCCCTCTGCTATTTTCTTTTCCCTTACATACAGGGTTCGTCCGGAAAATAAGTGTACTGAGCTCAGGAAAAAAATGTATTACACTTTTACATATCTTAAGCTAATATTCCTCAAAATAGGACCCTTGTGAGTCGATACACTTGTTCCAGCGGCGTTCCCATTCCTGGAACGCTCCCGCGAAGGCACCATCGGGAACCTCTCGAAGACACGTCGTCACGGCCTCTTTGACGACGGTTGCCACGCCGTGCTTGACCAAGAAGTCCGACACGACAAGCGCGGTGTGAGACGGCGCATTGTCGTGATGCAGCCGCCAGATGTTTTTGATCGCTCGCCAGATGTTTTTAATCTCGTGCACTTTTGTTTTTGGCACATTATACTGCTCTGCTATCATCCGAACACTAAGACGACGATCAGAGTTCAGTACATCGCGAACTTTTCGCACATTTTCGTCGGTGAGTGTCGTTGATGGGCGTCCAGGCCGTGGTTCGTCGTCAACCTCTTCTCTGCCCTCCACGAACATCTTGTGCCACCGAAAGATCATGTTTCTGGACATGGCTGACTCCCCGTAAGCCTGGTTAATCATACCGACAGTTTCGGTAGACGATTTCCCAAGCTTTACCGCAAATTTGATGGAATAACGCTGCTCCAAAAACTTCGGCATCGCGTTCCGTGACGTGGGTCGAGCGTGGAGGTTCGCGTTAACAGAGCTCCTCACTACACCACAGCTCAGAGCCGACTGCCTTTGTCAGCGTCGCTTGCCAACATACCCCCCTCCAATCGCAGCCCGTCAGAGCGGTGCTGGGCGCGCCTGGAGCGGCGCGCCCAGCCCAGGAGTCAGTACACTTATTTTCCGGACGAACCCTGTATATGACGCGTAGATAAGGGAGGCCTGGAGGGCCCGATTCAGATCCTGGCATTTGCTATTTAAGAATCGAAGTTAAAATGATTATAAATTCTATGAAAGCAGGAACCAAACGCTTTGGCGCCAAATTGTTTTCTGTCAAAATACTATGAAGTTTGATCCAATTTTAAGGATTAAATTGAAACATTTTCTCCTTCTTGACCTCCTCTGATCGAATACCGATTGAAGAATTCCCTTCGTATTATTGCAAGGAATGCCATAAAATCTGACATTTATCAATACTACCTTGAACAAAAAGTTCCCGGAATAACCACCGTGTGGCGCTCCCATCGTTCCGATTTGAGTTCTGTTTTTTTTGTTAAATTGGTACATCTGTTGTTGATATTCCCTTTAAATCTTAGTGTCATAACTTGACATTTGCAAAAGTTACGTAGCCAAGAGTACATCTATCTCTGTGTGTGTTGGCGATTTTTTACAATTGCAGAAATGGATTTAAATTTGCAACAACGAACTTGTATTAAATTTTGCGTAAAAAACGGATTTAGTGGCGCACGGACGTTGGAAATGTTGGAAAAGTGTTTCGGCAACGATTCTCTAAAAAAAAACGGTCGTTTACCAGTGGCACGAGCGGTTCAGAAGTGGTCGTGAGTCAATCGAAGATGATGAACGCAGTGGCAGACCATCGACATCGAAAGTCGGTGAAAAAATTGATAAAGTAAAAGAAATGTTGGTCAATAACCGCAAATTAACCATCAGAGAAATAGCGGAGGACTTGAACATTGCCTATGGATCCGCCCAAGACATTGTGGTTAATGATTTGGGTTTCCGTCGTGTAGCAGCAAAATTGGTGCCAAAAGACCTCAATTTCATGCAAAAAAGAGACCGTGTTGACGTCGCAAAAGACATGATTTGCGAGGCTGAATCCGATCCCACATTCATCAAAAGGATCATTACTGGAGACGAGACGTGGGTTTATGAGTACGACACGCAATCCAGACATCAGGCAAGTGAATGGCGTTCACCAAATGAGCCGAGACCAAAAAAACCACGTCGTTTTCAGTCAAAAAAGAAGGCAATGCTGACGGTTTTCATGGATTACAACGGTGTAGTGCATCATGAATTTTTGCCAGAAGGCCAGACAGTAAACAAAGAGTATTATTTGGGCGTTATGAGACGTTTGCGTGAAGCAATTCGCCGAAAGAGACCAGAAATGTGGGCAGAAAACTCGTGGATTTTGCACCATGATAACGCACCGTCGCACAGTGCTATCATTATTCGTAATTTTTTGACGAAAAATGCAACAAATACCATCCAACAGCCACCGAATTCACCTGATTAGGCTCCCTGTGACTTCTTTCTGTTCAATCGAGTTAAAAAACCATTACGGGGAACGCGTTTTAGCAGCCGAGAGGAAGTAATGGAAAAATCGCAGGAAGCACTGATGGACATACCGAAAACCGACCGTAACTTTTGCAAATGTTAAGTTATGACACTAAGATTTAAAGGGAATATCAACAACAGATGTACCAATTTACCAAAAAAAACAGAACTCAAATCGAAACGATGGGAGCGCCACACGGTGGTTATTCCGGGAACTTTTTGATCAAGGTAGTATGTAACGATCCTCTTTGCCGTAATGGTGTACATGCTCTCTTATTGAGAACAAATTATTGCAGTGAGCATGTTACATTGCCACAATTTCCCGAGCAATAATTCAAATGAAGTTTTGTTAGATTTTCTCTGTTCGGTAACCCCAACAATGACTTTCTTTCTCAGAAGAGGAATGGTTTCAATATTTCTTAACGTCTAGCATCCTCCGTCTTTCCCATGGCGCCTTGATTATTTTCTTTTTTTAAGCTTAGCACTCCGACCGTTTTCTTTAGAACTGCATCCATAAGATAGGCGGTGTTTAATTAGAATGGAAACAAACAGGCGAGTTAGAGAAGATAAAAGTGGGTGGGATTTTGGGAGGGGTGAAACGAAGATCCGAGTACTGGGATAAAACAAAGATGGCTTCCAAGAAAAGTCGAATTTTTTTTTAAGCTCTTGAATTAATCATAGCTCTAACCTATAGAAAACCTAGGAATTAAAGCACGCCCACATAATTGCTGACGGGCCCACCATATCCTTTGAAATCTTTCTTGTTGGGCTTCATCTTTATTCAAAGCGTTGATATGGAAATGTTTCTTTGTAATGCCCATGGACGTTTGTTTTCTTAAAGTAGTGAATTTTCCTTTGCAACAAATGTGACGGTTTGATTTAGCTGCATTGGGGTTTTGTATTGCTGCCACGACATCTTCCTACGTATCTAATCGCCTTAGTGATCTAACTACGTAAATTTGTGTTGTGCCTACTTAAGTGGTTTACATTACGGAATATTCACTCAGGTTAGTAATATTATTTGTTAAAATGAGAGATTTTTAAATGAGTTGTTTTACGAGATAGGTTTAATAAGTCACCGGATGAATTGGATTAAGTGGTTGGAATCAATTGCCCTTCGAGCGTAAATGAATTTTTACGGCATCATTCCAGCATCTGACCAAATATCGGACCAAGAAAGGGAAAAGTTTAATTTTTATCTTAGCCTTTGTATTTTTGGAGAATTTCGTAACATTTGTCTCTTTTTCCCATTGATTATCAACCAAAACCTATTGTACTGTTTCAGTAATGCACCCAGTCATGCCTGTACTCCCTTGGCTGACTGGATAAGTAAAGCTTTATCATTCGCAAGTATCACTTAATTGATGAGTTCTTCGCCAACTCTCATTCCCATCTCCAAATGCTCCCCAGCCCGTCTTGCCATTTCCTCCCGTATATATTAAAAAACACCGGTGCCAATGAACAGCCCCGTCTCGCCCGATGCCTCTCCATTTGCTACCCTCACTCATGAAGTCTACGACAAGAACATGATCTATTAATTGAAATGATTCCATGCATCGATCTCGAAAGCAGGGCATTTACTTTTGATAATAGCCACCATTTGCGTTGGTTGGGTTGAAGCTGTAGTTCTCGATTCAGTCTGACGCGGCATCATCAGTTCCCTCACAGTGATCAGCAAAAAATTTGGTTCGGATAGATGAGGGCAGAGTTCACCCTGAACCCTGAACTAAGCCCTAAGGAAACTCATTAATGTTAAGGGAGGGTGGCAATGCTTTCCTTTGCGCAACCATTTAGTTACCTACGAAATTCTAATAACTAGAAACTTGCACCCCTTTGATTTTTAAATTGGGTTGAACCCGGGAACCGCTGGCCAATAGTTAAACTCTTCCAAAGGGTTAAACTCTTCCTACACATTCTGCTGCTGTCATAAAATATTCATACCTTCACAAACTGTACTAAAAACATCAACTCAGGTATTCTCAATGTGATCACGCCAGTATTAGGTAGTAACAAATAATTTTAGATCCTTGCCCTTATTTTATTTTGGATGGGTGCGGTTTGGACATCGTAGGATTTGAATGCTGTCAGAATAATTAAGGTATAAAAGGATAAAAACAAGCAGAAAAGTGAAACCACTGGGAATTCTCAATCGGCCTTATTGGGATGATAAATGTGTCTATTAAATATTCATAGTGTCCGTGTTAAAGTAAAAGAAAGGCGATGCCAACTGAATTGTGTCGTTTCATATAGAGCTAGTTATAACTAATATATGTAGTAACGTGGCTCAAGGCGCGATTGCTGATTATAGATCTCAGTTATTATCGGAGCACTATCAGTCACTGCCATCATTATTAGAATCCCGGTTTTGGGGGAGTTGGCAAATGTTTTGCAGAGTTGAAGTTAGCAAGGCTATATTTTACTGTGCCTGATGGTTGCAGTGGCCTACTAGAATCCGGAGACCTAATTTCAAAAATATTTAATGCTTTGGACGCCTCAAAGTTTACCCAAGTTGTGCAATTTTTCGAGCAGATCTTCCTGAGAAATTGCAAGCGGCGCAGGGAAAGGACCTCAACTATTAAACCTGAGTTTACTGATGGCTTTTCTCTATGCCATGCCCGTTCAACCTGAGATTCCACAAATTACCGGGTGCAATCAGTTTTAAAACAATATGACGATTTAATTCTATATTAATGAACCATATTCGAATGTATAGAATATTAAAATCTTATGTTTTGACATTTGTCATTTTTACCAGATTGAATGCAATTTGTCATAATGCTACCAGCGAAGAGGGTATGTCAATTCTCAGCGTTTTATACGATTAGATACTAGGTGGTAACTTAAGAATGAAGGTTAAAATGGTACCAAAGTTTGCACACTTAAAGTAAATATTTGCTCAAAAATATCATAATTATCTGTTATAAATTCAAAATTAATATTCTTATAACCTTCCAAGTTATCTTAGTCAATTCTGCGTGTCAGTCAATTATGGTGTATTATTTTAGGGTGTTGCCTATTACGATGTAACTAAGCAGAGTTCGACTTACCAAAAGTGTTGGTATTAACCCTCTTCAACCTAAAAGTATTTAATTCATTTACCTTGACCGAATATTACTGTCGCAAAGAAAAACGTTTTACACTCGTATGCTGTTTCAAAATCCTGGAGTGCTACCATGTGTCCTTAACTCAATAAGCCTCTCTCGGGTATTCAAAAAGTTAGATTTTATTTCATTCAAAACGTGGCATTCTAATCATCTTGGTTTTACTAATTGATTTTTTTGATCACTGCGTATTATTTTCATGATGCTGTTAAATGATCCAATTTATTATTCATATCGTTTAAGTTCTTTTAGTCTCCTGGATATTTTTTTGGTTAAATTTTTTTCTGGCGGTAGCATCCTTACAAGATTCCTTTCGACTCTACTTAAAGCTCAAGAATGAATATGTTGATCCTTAATTGTAGGTTATAAATATGAGTAATAAACGCCCATCTATCTAATTTCACGCGCCTTGGGGCTTAATACGAAGTGTGCTCTATCTTCGGCTAACAAATCAACCTTCGGGTCGATTACTGCTGTTCGAGAGTTGAAGGGAAGTCACTCGTTTGTGGCCTCGCTTATGGGTCACTAAAATTACGTGTGGTTACGTGTGGTTTGTACGAGCATTTAAACGAATGTTCATCTTTTTTCTTTCTAATTTTTATATTTGCGTGATTATTGCTCTCTTATACGTCAGATGACCTATTAGGCAGTAGTCCGTAGTATTGACATTTTATACTCCTTATGTCGCTTAATTTCGAAATGAAATGAAATATGTTGTATTTGTAGTATTATTTAGGGCAGGCGACCGACAGCTGAGGTCATTTGCCATCCTCGTCGTTCGTTAGGGGATCGAGATGGTGCGGGGGCTAGCGTACTGGCTTCCCACCCTGAGGGCGCGGTTTCCAATCCCGGCGGTGTTGAACATATTTTTCAGAGGTATCTCGATCCCTACTTGAGGTGCTTTGTGGAGGGCACTTTGAGTGAGTACGCCGTCCGTCGGATGGGACGTTAAAATGCGGACCCCTTGGCGCCTTTCGTAAAGAGTAGGCTAATGCCGACGTCGGGTTTCTCTCCACCCTTCATCCTTTCCTGTCCATCCCCTATGGCGCAAATGACCTTAGCTGTCGGTCGCCTCCCCTAAAAACTACTACTACTACTACTGCCAGTACGTTAGCCCCCGCACCATCTCGATCCCCGAGATGAAATATATTCCAAAGAAACACACGCGGGATGACCTTCTCCTTATTTTTCTCTTCGAACATCTTTGATTAACCCGTAAGCCCCTGATATCCCGGATAAGCCATTGTTCGCATGTCAGTAGCTTATCCTAGAGCTGAAAGAACGACCTAAATTGACGTGACACTCGCGGGACGGGATTAGAATCTGTTACCCGGCGGGTGCGCTTCCAAATACGGTTCGAATGCACAAGCATGGCATCCAACCTTACATATTACAATTCTTACTTGACCTTGAAGTGACAATCTCATCTCTCCCACCAATTAAAATGAACAGTTTTATCAAAAACCTGTAGCCATTATGAGCATAATCATTGCTATGAAATAATGCATCGCATGCATCGCTAGAGATCATTTACGTAAATTCAGAGCATTTTTAAACGCAGGAGTTCACCCTTGACTTTGAGGGAGTTCTATAAAAACTGAATTGTGACCTACACGGTGATGAAATTCTAACCAACAGGCTCATGAAAGAGAAAATAAGGGTAGATCTTTGCGAATTCACATTTTTTGAAGTGATTATATATCAATTACCATGAGTTGTTTTTCATTTGAAATATAATAAGGTCATGCCAAGGAGCTTTGAGTTTCTTGATTCTCTTGTTGACCTATTTAGGCACCAACCTAGAATCAGCAGTTTTTGAAAATTTGCCATAATTGCATGACTGCCCTTAGCATGTGGGTCACACTAGTCCAGAGGTATCCAGCATTCGACTACTGACCGGAGTCCGGGCCCGGGTTCGATTCTCGGGTGCGCCTCCATAGGCACCCTCAACTCCTTCAGAGCTGTGTGATTTTTCGGGTACCAGATCTTCATGTGTAACAATAACAGGCGCAAGGAAAGGATTTGGTCCCTCTACCCTGATGCGTGAATTTCACACGCCATCGGAATTAGCACTGGGTGAACTCTACCACCACCTATGGGGTACATGCATCTCCACTTTCAGCGTATTCCCTAACGATTGATTCGGCAAGAATATGCAACGAGTAAGAATTGATTGTAACTGCATCTTTTATATTCATGTGAGGCTTTTCCAGTCGAATCAGAGCTCAATAAAATCAAATATCGACGTATAAAACGAAATATCTTCGGATTCGTATCTGTGGAGTTTATATCCCTGAGAACAAGGTCAATCCACCCATGAAAGTCTGCTTAGCAATCCCGGACACTAATACGGAACCTCCGGGCTTAGTGACCTCAACGAGCGGCCCGGGAAGAGGAGAGAGGGGAAAAACAGCCGTTCCGCATGCACATTATGTAAACCTTATGCGATATTTTCAAGCCCAGACGGAGTTATAGGTGCAGCCCAGATTTTTACAGCTTTTCAAGATTGAGATGGGAGAGGGGGATTTAGGTACGGCGTAAAGGCGGCGGTATTTTTTGTGTGTGCGCTCGGCAGCGGGCGGGGAGTAGCGAGGGGGAGAGGTAGGTTGGAGACTTGGGAGAAGTGGGAGGAACAAAAGGGGAACGGGACGGGGGTGAGCGGTCGTGAGGAATGGGAATGGTTTCATACGAGTTGAGTGCCGGGTGAAAAAGCGAATCGACAGGGCGGTTGTGCGGGGAGGGGACGAAAGGGGTGGGCGGCGGCGATACGACGAAGCGGGAGAGAGAGAGAGAGAGATGGTAGCAGTCTGCGAGGAGCGTCTGCCCGCAACGAGAGGAGGAGAGCCGAAGCGGTGTGGGGATCATGACGGTGCCTACGAGGTCCAAAGGAGGTTAGGGGAGAAACAATAAAAAAAGGGAGGGGGACGGAGAGAGAGGAGGGTGAGAGGGATAAGAAGAAGAGCCGGGGGTGCGGGAAGGAAGGGAGGAAGTAGGAGGAGGAGGAGGCTGTGGGCAGTCTCGGCAGTCAGTCCTTCTGCCGCCGCCGTCGCGGATCAACGTTGGGAGGAGGGGGGGAATGGAAGGCACGAAAAGAGTGTAAAAGGAAGAATAAGTGAAGAACCGGAGCCTCCGCCGCGCCATTGGAACTCTCGCCACCGCTGCTTGTTTCGCCCCCGGGCGACGGAGGCCGGTGGAAAAGGGGAGGGGGGGCGGGGTGGGAGTAGGGAGCGTCTGGGCGAGTGGGGTGTGATGAGGGGGGAGGAGCGGGCAGAGGAGGCGACGGTGGAGGGGAGGGGGAAAGAGAAGGAGCGCGGAGTCTCTGGAAAGTCTCCGGGGCTCGCCTCTCCGGGGTCTTAGGGACTTATAATTGTGGCCTCGGAGGGTTCCATGCGCCGGCCCCAGCGGCGGTGACGGAGAAATTGCAGGGCGCCCTTCCCGGCCCCGGGGGCTTCTTGCGCATCCCGCTCCTCTCTCTCGCCGTCTCCGGGGCTCTCCCCCTCCGCCCCCTCCCTCCCGCTTCCCCACCTCCCCCTCGTTCTTCACCCTCCCCTTCCTTTTTGTTTCCCGAGGCGATTTCAAGGAGCCTCTCTCTTTTCCCCTTTATCTCCCAAGCCCCACCAGCATCACCCCCTCACTATCTACGCTTCCTCTTTCTCTCATCCACCCGTCTTTCCATCTATCTCCGCGTTTCTCTCTCTCTTTCTCTTTTGCTTGAGAAAAGAACAAGATAATTGTTCCGAAAAAAATTGGAGAGGCGAACGAAAGAGGAGGGAGAGATTGGGAGGGTTTGGTGGTATGGGGAAGAGCGTGAGAGAAAACAGGAGGCCCTGGGTGTGTGTGTGTTTTCATGCGTGCGTGAGTGTGTGTGGGACGAATGGGAATAGAGCAAGGGGAGGTGGCGACCTAAGCTGGCGGCGGTGGCGAAGTGACGGTGCCTGAGTGTGTTTCAGGGTGAGGGTTGTCAGGGGATGTTTTGATGCCGCATCGGGCGGAGAGAACCATTGGGGAGGGAGAGAGTTGTCCGATATTTAGGATTCGATGTGGGTTGGGGTAGAGCTAGAGAAGTGAAAGGCGGGAAGGATGTGAGGGGTCGGGGAAGGGGGTTGAGGTTGGTGTTTGAAGGTGGGTGAAATAGGGGTTACCGACGGTGTTGCTGGTTTTAGTGGTCTAATTACTGGGGTGGTTTTCACGGTGTGGGGTTTGGTGGGTAACGAAGTCTCTGCGTATGTGCGTGTGTTTGGGTTGATTCCATGGGGGCAAACGTTCTTAAGGAAAAAAGGAGTCGGGTGTGCTTGACATTGAGGGTGAATGTCTGTCCGAGTGATTTCAAGAGGGGAATACAAATATATTCTGATATTCTCGACTGCGTTTCCCGTAGGAACATGTTGCGTGTTCACGTATCCACAGTGGATTAGTTGGAGGCAAGAGGAGGGGCTGCGGGATTGCTTTATCTAAATACGCCACAAGATCTTGGTTGCGATATATCATGACGCTGCGTTGATAAATTTATTCCTTGGCGTATCATTTCGTTTCCGTTTCCTTCGTCGTGGAGTTAGCGGAGAAAACGCATGAAAGCTAAATTAATGATTTAAATAACCCCTCGGGAATAAATATTTGGCACAAAGATTGGTGAGGTGCTTTTAAATAACGGTTTAATATTTTCGGTTTATCTTGGATAAGCCATTAAAGCCTTTTCATGTGTTTTGGTAAATACGAAGGCAATAATATTGAGGGCTTTTTAAAAACAGTTTTTGTATTTCAATTAAGTATGGTATTAAAGAAATGAACACTACGTCTACTCTGTTGAATTACAGATAGATTAAATATAAAGGTTGGTGATTACTATATTAAAGAGTATATGTATATAAACGTACGATACATAAACCCTCTTGATTCATTAAAGTTAAAAGTAAATTCTATTCACCGATAACATAAGTACGGAATTAATTCCTTCATTTTAAAGAGTTCCTGTGAAGGATAATGCCAAAAAATACGGAAAATAAATAAAAGGAGAAGCAGACGGATAAGGCACAAGTTGAAATATAACGTATTCGGTAGGAACAAAATATAAGGGAAGACGCCGCGAGGAAGACCAAAGAGGCCAAATAAAGAATGGCTGGAGACTTGTCGGAGGTTAATGAAATTAACGTTAGGTAGGGAAGATTGGAAAGTTACAGTCAACCAGTCATTGAATTGAAATGCTGATGATCATATGGCAGCAGGGATCATAACGCAAAGCACGCTGAATTCCAAAATATCAGAATGATACATGACATTATATAGGAACACCCAGACATGCTCGAAATGGAATTCTATTTCGATATATTGAGTTAATCGAAAGCGTGTTACTCATTGAATCGGGTCGACTTTATTTGTATATTTAATTGTATTGAATTCAAGAAGAGCAACTTGCCAATTTTGCTAGAGCAGCTTTATCATTTCGTGCACTTCACATTTGATAACTCTCACGTAAATCTACATTATTTTGCGATTTAGTATTAACTGAAGAGTTTAGGAGAACTGTCAATGACTTAAAGTACCCGTTGGTGTAGGTAATTGAAAAAGATAATATTTGTGAAAATGCTATGTTTGTAGCCTAACTAGAATGTAAAACGCTTGGGCATTGTCCAGAGACCTATGTGATTCTCTGAATAACTTGGGTTAAAAATCCACGTGCTGTGGTTTCCTGGAAAACTAAAGTGGAATTGGGAAAGGAATTTACCGCCACCTCCCTGGTGTGATCGTGTGAATGTTACACGCCGAGGGGCAAAAAAAGAGATGAATTTCGCCCTCACTTTTTCGGATTGAATACTGTTGTGGTCGTGGATTGGAATTTTAGAGTGAAGAATTTTCGTGATATCATAGTTGTAAGTATATCAAACAAAATTCAGGACGTAAAACATGTTTCATAAATGTATTTCATTCCTCTGGAATACACTCATTATCGTCTTTGCCGACCGACAGTATCTCATTCGCTTCTATTCAACAAAAAAAAACCTGACGGTCTGCCGAGTCATCCTTAATGACAGTGCCAATCACTGTTTCTGAAGAGGTGTCCTCGATGTGTATTCAAGCCGAAAAAGATTATAGGGTAGGTTTGATCAAGAGCTTCAGTGATGTTTTAAAGATGTAATGCTGAGAGATTGATTGCTTGTCTTATTTGGCTGTTGTTTTTCCCCACTCACTTCAGCTCTAGCATCTATTCGTGTATCAGTCGTCGTCTATTTATATTAATGAGTAGATAGTGTGTCGAAGATGTCAAGGTCACTCATTTGGATCGAATTCCAAAACCCTGGTTTTCTGCTGCGTCAATTGACGCGCTCTCCTTGTGATTAATAATTAGATTTGCATATTCAAAGTAGCCAGTAAAATCATATTTATGCGATCAAAATATTTTGCATTTCCGATTCTGCGCAAGATTAAGCTGAGTTTATTGAAATATACAGACAATATTCTTAGTCCATGTAGGTAAAAATTGATTATTACTATTACCTTTGTGATTAACCATGTTTATTTGAATTATAATTTTAAGCAAGTTGTGCGCAGCTAAGAATTTCCATTGCACTTAACAATTTAAACCCATTTACGTGATTTTCTATGAATTCGAAAAACATTTTAGATGGAGGTTTTTAAAACATTCCCATCTAATCAATTTTTTAATGTAACTTTCCTCAAGTCTTCAGTTCATCGTGGTTTGTTAGTATAAGATTTTTATGAGGTTAAGACTCCTCGTGAAATGATTTATGTGATATTGGAGAACGTAAATCTGCACTGCCATTTGCTCCAGGAGAATTTATCACCGATTTTTCATATTTTGGTGAATAAGTTAATACATTCTTGTTACGCCTGGGACCTTACAATTACCATTTAATTCCTGTAACCGAAATTAACTCTAGAGAAATTGTCAATTGTGTCTGGTACTGCAGCCACTTCGCTACAGTTACCAATTCTTCATTAGTAAAATAAGTACCCATTAAAGAAGAGAAATGGATCAAAGAGCTTTACATGAAAATGGAAATTATTTTAGTTTATGTTATATGTTTATATTTTCTTATTATAACACAGGTGAAAAAACGTGTTTGAACGATTAGGGCAATAGTTTTGAATTGATAGCTTGCATTACCAAACGTTTTCTTTAATTCCGTAAACAGGTATCTAAGATCGTTAGATGTTAGGTATCCCAAAGCATATGAACCAGATAATTTCATGAAGTGCTTGGATAGCGTTCATGCGTGCTGTTACGTGGCGTACGTTCACTGTATTGAGAGAGGGCGTCCATGAGGGAGAGCGGACATGAAAAAGTCAAGAAGAGGTAGAAACACGCTCGGTATATAAAGTTAGCAGGGAATGTAATATCTCTCACGCCATTTCGGATAGGCCGAGAGTCGGATCAGATGCTGCTGGGAGCAGGGAGGAGGGGCGGCGCGGGGGAGGAGCGCGTGGGTAGATGAGGTGGCGGGGGCATGCGGGGGTAGAGGATTCCCCCCCTCCTTCCTTCCTCCCTATCCCTGGGAGGAAATCGAAGGGTCGAAGTATAGTCGAAGGTGAAAGGAGATTTCTGTTGTCGGATGGACGGATAGGGGGAGGGTCGATGGTGGGTGGTTCGAGAGGGGGAGGGGAGGCAGGTCTTCGGAATGCCGTCTTGAGATTAGATTCTTTCATGCGAGGTCTCGGGGAAGTTTTGGGCGAAGCCAATCCGCCATTGAAGTCAGGTTTCCCCTCCGGACCGTTAATATCGTGGTGGGTAGCTCTGGAATACCAATGCGTTTGGTCCGCCTGCTCGACGAGGGATTTTATGAGGCGGAGAGTAGGCGACGAGGATTGTTTTCAATCCCCCACAGTGTGCGGGCACGGCGTTTCTCTCCTGATGCATCACCGCTTATGAGATCTTTTAGTGAAGGAACATGACCGCACGTTTTGATGCGAGCTTCAAGGTCTGCATTGCACCCGGGGTCGGACCCATGCCTTTTACTACCCAAAGAATCGAGAAAATTCTGCCGTCCCATTAAACAATCTCTCAAGGAAGCGTTGGCGAGGTATTATCATTATTAGGTAATCTACCGGTTAAGGTAGGTTTTTGGATGGACATAATTACAAATTAAATAATTTGTGACTCCTAGTAAAACACAACATCCTACTCTACATCAGGTCCCACTTCACCTCTTAGTACCCTCTTCCTCCCTTCATCCCGTCCAACATCCCTATCCTATTCCTTCCCTTTCCCCGTTTGCCTTACCTTCTCCCCTCAATTACAGTCTTCAACATCCCACTGCCGGTCAACTCCACCTTCATCCACTTTTCCTGCCTCCATAGGATTTCTCCCAACAAACCCCTCTCTTCGCCCACCATACCAAGTACTTCCTCATTTGTTTTATTCTCTGTCCATTTCATCTTCTCCATTCTTCTCCACACCTACATTTCAAAAGCCTCCAGTCTACGTCTATCCTCCTGCTTCAATGACCACGTTTCCATATCAGAGTTTTTACGAGTCTTTTCTTAACATCCTTACTCAACGTCCCCGTCATCAACTCCCTCCTCCTTGTGAAAGCCTCTTTGCCTAGCGCAATTCTTCTCCTTACGTCCCTACTACTTTGACCGTGTTGGTCCAAATCACTACCGAGATACGTAAACTATTCTACCTGCTCTAGTTTTTGCCCTCCTATTTAAATGTTTAACTTAGGCTTTTTCTTTCTAGAAAATCGCATAACCTCTGTTTTATTAATATTGATTCTCATCCCATACCTGTCGCACTGAATTTCCAATTCACTAAGCAATGCTTGCAGCCCCTTGGCTGACTGACAAACTAAAGCTTGGTCATCAGCAAACCTAACTGATTTCACGAATTCCCCGCCCACTTTCATTCCTACCTCCAGTTCTTCCCATGCCTCTTTAATCATTTCCTCTGCATACAGGTTGAACAGCAACGGTGATAATGGGCAACCCTGCCTTACACCTCTTTTGGCGAGGTATATGCATGCTATTAAATAAAATAGTTAAATTCATCTTTCGAAAAACATTTGAATATTATTGTAAGTAGCCTTGCTTCACGAATTCTTTCTCGACGACAGTGGTATAAATTCTTGATATGTTTACATCAATTTGAAGCATAATTTTCAATGATGACATAATACAGTAAAAAATGTTTGTTTTTATCCCTAAATATAGGAGCAGGTTTTCAAGGTAATTCCCTTTGGCCTCAATTAGTTGAGTGCATTCAGAATTTATTGGGAGAGAGCAAAGAGGTATTCATCTCACATATTGTGTCACGGTTTACTATCCTCGCACCATCTTCTACCGTAATTAGGGATTGCACTGAAAGAAAGTAGAAGGGAAACTCATTTTATGACTGAATAAGCATTCATTGAAAAGGAGTTTAATACAAAAAATAGCCTTTAAGCGGCGGAGGAAGAAGAGAACCGCTACGCTTGTGCTTTAATTCTAATATAGATCTTATGTATAAGATCGATATGTTGTTAAATCTACTTTAATAAATTTAAACGAGTGATATTCTTGCTCCCATACTTATATTCTTTTATTTCCATCACATATTGCAGATATTCAATGCAATAAATATTGTTACTTTTTTATAATATCGTATGAAATACGATTTTTGCGTACATAGTTCCAACAAGGCGTGCTAGAAACATTCTTCAATGCTTCATTGACCAAATACATCTCGATCCCGCGTATTCACTGCCGCTTTTCGAATTTATTATAAAAAAATCGCAATAGCAAACGAAAGTTTGATGCGACAACATTTTGATTTGAACTGCTGTTATATGAAGAAACATTCATTCTTTTCTATTCTTAATTC
Organism: Hetaerina americana; assembly: GCF_022747635.1. Lineage (NCBI taxonomy): Eukaryota > Metazoa > Arthropoda > Insecta > Odonata > Calopterygidae > Hetaerina > Hetaerina americana. Next base: position 49,648,162 of record NW_027286069.1, read on the forward strand.
GTAGTGGCATTCCCATGAAATGTCCCAGTTAATGGAGCCGGGAGGCAGGGAGAAATAAAATGTTTAAACTTTTCCCCAACCTCTCCCGTAGCATCTCCTATTACGATCTTTCCTTCTTCCATTTTTGCTTCCTCGTTTTTGGAGGATATCTGAAATGCTGCAGGTCATGGTTAATGGCTCCGGTACAGGTAGTGGAGGAAAAAGCGGAGGGTTAGAATTGCGCGAAGACGACTCCCGTCATTAAAGACGTGATTTTTGAAAGAACGGAAGAAAGAGAGAGGGGGTACGGGGAGGGGGCTGTTATGACTGCAGTACACTTACTTGCGAGGCTCACGTGATCCCGTTTTCGAGAGCTGAGAGAGGAAGATAGGGTGAGAGATGACGCCGTCCTGCCAAGGCCAGCGGAAGTCTCTCTTGTTTTCCGCTGGGGGAGTCAGTGTCGCATCATCGCACTTCATTAGCTACGATTCTCATTTCGCCATTCTATTCGCATTTTGTATAAACTCGCTCTTTCAGCATTCCATCTAAATATGAATTAGAAAAAATAAGTTACCGCGAGCAAATGCTCCTTCTATCCTGTTTGAAGTCTGAAGGTATATTAGTGTACATACATGTATATATGTTCTACGCACACCCTACACTACTTGCATCGAGTTTTGTTTTTGTAGGCTTATCGCGAAATTTTTTATGCTTACATAAGGAAATAACATTTTTTTTAAGGATCCTTAACCGGTCAAATTTCCCATTAAACCTCAAATAATAGGTAATTACTTTGACAAGGATATTGTAAAGGGAATTGTTTGTTGATTTCTGATAGGCTGAAGTTCAAATCAGCAATTTCAAACGACTGGATATTTTTAACAAGTGAGAAAAGGAAAATTGAAGTGTCGTAGTTACCTTGGAAAGAAAATCATCGGCTTACAAATATGTAGATATTAATTGATTTAGTCTCAACGTACATTTAATGAGTCCGAGTAGGTAACTTGGAAAGAACCTATCATGCTGACTACTTTTCCGAGTGACAAGATAAACTGATCCCTCGTTGCCCGTTTTCACATGCCTTGAAAAAAAACATTTTCTGTAATAAACTATTTAAAAATTACGAATAAAAAACAAATAAATAATTGATGACCTCGTATAAAATACTTAATCGCTCCACTGGAGAAATATTTTATAAACATCTCATGAGGAATTACACGATCAACCTATATTAGCAGTAAGCATAGCGATCTAACAATTCTCGACAAGAGGACTTAGTCGAGATTTTCACATTGATATTTCCTTGCGTATTTATTTTTAGAGAAACAGATGTTAAACAGTGAGCATTTGATCGCAAACACGCACTTTGGAGTTTAAGACTCTATTTTAACTATTCGAGCGTATTTTAATCTGGCAAGAATGAAACCATTGAATATATACGTATGTATCTAAAATGGATTAAGTCACTTTTATAATAATTTTCATGCATATGCGTACACTGCGGAAAGTTTTTCCTCCTAATGCGGGCAATTTCAATGCCATCGGTACAATATGTCATCCTGACTGATTATTGCATAGCCAACTTCTATGTCTCCACATTCACTCCTCGTAATGCTCCTTTGTAAGCGGTGAGACTTCTTCTCCTGTGGTCTTAATGTCGGGGCTCTTGCTCAATGTGTCTATTTGTATTGCATTTCAGCACGCAGATCTTGATTTGGAATTGTTAATCTGCCCTGTCTGGCCACAGACATATTGACATTGCTCAATTTTTAAGGTTTTGATCCCTTGAATAAGGGCCCAACTCTGTCGCTATGCATAAATACCCCTATCATGACGACTTTAATGATGTTTATCTTTCGTCGAACGAAATCCATGGCATTTGTTTATTCAGATCATTTTACTCGGCGACCCTCGGCATTGGTACATCAATCATATCCAACGTCGGAGTGGACGGATCTGGGAAAAATCTGATCGACGGCAAACTGGGATCGGGAGTTGGGTAGCCATGTTGGGCTACTCTTATAAGGTTTCTGGCGGAGCTGTTAGAGGCCGCAGGCGGGCTGTGGGTGAGGGAAAGGGAGGGTGGCGATCGACGGATCTCTGTTCAACGTGAAAGTTATGATGGATTTCCATCCGGGCGCGTGGCTACGAAATTGGGTCGAGTTGCGTCGGTTGCCCACGGACTCAGTTACAGACGGTCACATGTAACCTCACGTGGTCCTACGCGAAAACCTTTCATGTTTCCCAGTAATCCTTGGCCTCGGATGTAATAATTCAATTTCAAGAAACCCTTTCTCGTGTATCAGTTGTTTCTTTCTCCTGGCACGAGAGAGACGTAGTAACATTTAGTTTACATTAAGCCCAAAAATGACAAATTCTGACAAGTAGCCTTAAAAATACAAGCAAAACAAGAGGTTTTCACAACCATGCTCACCGAAACATGTGCAAAAATTTCGTTCAATGGCCCAATGTTAATCAGGGGCTGTCCGTGAAAAGGGGGAACGCTCTCAAAAACACTTCGATTATCCTCTGCGAATGGGAATTCATTCTGCCCCATATTTCAGTTCTCGGAATTGGTATCTGTATTTGACAACAAGAAAGGGACCTTGGAAAGTTAAGCTCTTTTTAACCCTCATTGACACGACATTCTGTTTTGACGTTCAAAGGTCCGAGATGGTGTTCTTGGTTCGACACTTTCGGTGGTTTCTGAGATCAGCCATATGATAGGAGTATGGTTAAAATGGAATTTTCACAGTGAAGATACCTGATTCTCGCTGGTAAAATATAAAATACCACCAACGTTCAAACTTTGTAGTTTATTTCAATGGATGAAATGACCTGCTTACGTGATTCAGCAGGCTGAATTGATTTTCACATGCATAACTTACTGGCGCACTTTTTACTCGACCAAGTGTTTATACTCGGTATCTAAAAGCTCTTTCAGTCCTCGAGTTTTAAGTTACATCGGCATTATTGTTAATTCATCATCAGTATTATTATATGTTGAAAGGTATTCCTTGCAATAAGGTTTACTTGATGGGTTCAGGATTTCTATCACCGTTCAAAAGGATAAAAATTGCTTTAGGCAGCGCAGTTTTGTTTTCCATACGGTAAGATTCCTTAATAATTTAGAAGCCTTTTTTTTTATTCACGACTAGTCTCTACTGAGATTTTATTCGCAACAATTGAGGATCTCAAGGAATCTATCATCATTTGCTTATTGGATCCCTTCCCCGCAGAACCCCCTCCCATTGAGTAGGCCTTTATTGCTTCCGCAAATTGCAAAGCAAGAGAGAGAGAGAGAGAAGGGGTGGAACGGAAGAGTGAGAGACGGAGAGAGAGACGGGGGGGGGGGGGGGGGTTGGCGAGTAGGCGGAGGAGGGTCGTGGGATGAGGGGAGAGTTTTGAGAGCGGGAAGGCGCTGAAAAGAGGCGGTCGAAGACGAGGGAGGACGTAATTTGTTAATCAAAATAGGTGGCGTTCCAGTTTCGACGGCTTATGCTACGTGCACCCGGCATTTGGGCGAGCCAATGGCAGCGTGGGATGGTGGCGGGATGTCGTGAGGGGAATATTTGAGTGGGAAGAGGGTTCTGTGGGAAGGGGAACGGCTAGCATTAAGGTGCGAATTTCATACGTAAATATAAGGGGTGCGCACGAGTGAACCTGTGCGTCATATGGATGGTGTATTCCGACGCTCTTATGACTACCTTTCGTTTTAACGTTGTGATGTAAATGTGTGAAATCCTCTTTACTCAATAAAAAAAACGAATATAACGCCATCTTGCGGGGTCATCGAGTGACCGTGATATCATCGTGAAGTTAGCAGCAATATTTTGAATTTCCTAAGATATTAAGGCAGGAAGTGATATGATTATGCACTCGTTGTTTTAGCTTGGGAATCGTGAAGACAACGTTTTTCGTAGGAAGTCACTGTCCGGGGATAAGCATAAGGGTCTTTGTTTTTGCTTAACTATTATTGATTCTTTATCACGACAATAGAATTTACGGATAATGGTTGGCACAAATAGAGGTATCTAAAGTTTAGACTGCATGGATTCACGAATGGCTAAAAGCTCATTATTTTTTCATTTTGGAAATTTTTTCGAAACGAAAATTAATGAACGGATGCGCAATATTCCTGAATTCTTAGCTTCATGATCGTCATCATATCGGATGACTGTAGAATTTTAACTTACATTCCGTTTCCGAATTCATATTTCGTAGTTTCTGTCGCTTCTTTGGAAACATGGAACTTATAAAAATATCTGTATATTAATATTAATGAATCAGTGCTATCCCTTACGAGCAAATTTGGCTTGGGTCGGAACTATTCCTTATCCTTCCTATATTTACCTTAATTGTATACGATATTTTATTACTAAGACTGCTAATTGGTTACCATCAGTAAATTAAATTTTGGTAAATCAAAAATTTAAAGGGGAGATACTTATGTACACTGTTGATTCCACGGTCTTGGTCACTTCTCCCTGGTCAATATCACCCAATTTCAAATTCCCTTATATATTCACATGTTCCAATTTCTGGTTGTGCCCTTCTGTCTGAAATGAGAAGATAATTATGATCCCTGAGCAATTGAGGACTTACAGTTTTCTAAAATACACACATCCACAATACATAACACCATGCTGATATAAATTTACTTTTCAGTCATTCACCCCAACCTAATTTATAAGAGGAAACTTCACGCCTACCGTATGCGTCAGAATAATTGACTTGCGTGTCCGTAAGTGAAATCTTTATCGTGTGGTAGGCTTTCCTTTTCACGAGAACTAGGGTTTATGAGCTCACAACGCATTCCGAATTCCTGTGGCTTGCTCTTCTAGCTCTCCGCCCAGCGGAAGGGAAAATAAGTATACATGAGAGTTAGAATTTAGAAATCGTCGATTTCGAGAAAGTCGCGTGCGTCTCATCCCCTTCAGACAGTAGTTAGAGGGGATGGAAGATGCGAGGAAGTGAACACGGCGAAGGAAATGAGGACTCGACGCGAAAATGCACAGGCAGCCGTGGGACCGATGGACAAAAATGATTCGCCCAAATTTCGCATTTCATGTCCATCGCTGGAAAATTAACGGACCCCGAGTTGGGGAATGGGAGAGGCCATTCGAAGATTGATGCTGTTTGACCTTTCGTTCCCTCGCCACCCAGAAATTATATTTTGTATTCACGGGGAGACGTCAAAAAACGACAAAGAGGCAACGAATCTTGGAAAGATTCAGACTAAAATATTTTCCATATTTTCGTCAAATAATTGATTGCATTAAATTCTGGTAAACACCCTGTTCTAGTACGAGGGTTGCTATTTAAATGTTGAGCATAATAATGAGTAATTTATTGTTGAAAATAGCTTTATTTTCTTTTCGAAATATTCTCTTTGATAATCAATACACTTTAGTATACACTCGAACCAATTTTCGTGACATTTTTTCCACTCCTATTGAGGTACCGCCAAAACATGGTTTTTGAATGGAACAACGGCTTCTTAAGGCGCCGAAAAACGCTGGCCCAATTTTTTTCTAAATAAGTAGAAATAAAAATAAGTCATTTGGTGCTAAATCAGGGCTGTACGGAGGATGGCCCATCAATTCGACGTTTTGGCCAGTCAAATATGTAGTTGCTTCAGCCGACCTGTGATAGCTTGCATTGTCATGATGAAGAATCGTTCTTCTTCGTTGCCGGTTCTTTTTCTGTATTTCACCAAGCACTTCTGGCAAACAAATTCTCTTGTACATTCAAAATTCACGGTTCTACGTTGCTCTAACGGTACGGTTGCCACATGTCCAGTTATTTTGAAACAGGCGATGATTTGCTTCGATGTGCTTCGTGAACGAATAACTTTTGTCGGATTTGGCTCTTCTTGGAAGACCCATACAGTGGATTGCTGTTTTGTTTCCGGCTCAAACGCGCAGCGTTAAAAGGGTCAAGCTTTCATATGGAAACGTAAGATGGCGCCTAAAGCACTTAGTGTTGCCAAGACTCAAAATATAAATAGCAACCCTCGCAGTGAAAATGTGCAGTCAGAGCGGCCTCGAATGTCTGGATGTTCTGCTAACAACAAATCGAGATTGTTCCGGTCAAAAGTATCTTTTCCGTCTTTTTCACTGTCTTTGGAATAACAGGCCCGACAAATTTCAATTACAGTGTTTAGACTATCTTATTGCTGCTTCCTCTCTTTTCACAGTGGTGTAATTTAGCTTTTTGTGGTGCGACTGTTCTTTGAGCAAATTTTGCTCGGTCTGATCCAACTGCCATTCATGAATATTAGCTGCGTTGACTTGGGACGCAAGGTGGCAAAATTGGCATGGAAAAAAATATTTTGTTCAGTAATCTCAAATTAATGATGTAATTTAGCATTATCACTTACCCCCGTCAAATTACCTACTGTGGCAGCGTTTTTTTTTTGCCGGCAATAAATACGATCATTCATCCAAATGGAAACTTATTTTCCATGAAAATATTTCGGGCGGAACGGTCCGGATGGCGTACGAGATGATGCTGAAGCAAAAGGGAAACAAATACGAAGCACCACAAACTACTCAATTCACTGGTAGAACAATATTACCCAATTGCCATTTATGCTGCATCGCCCTAAATGTCGTTTGTCATAATTAATCATTATGATTGCGAGCGACAACGTTTCATTAGGTCACGCCCTCCCCACGTTCATTCGCGTTGCCACTCATAAATATATACCCCTTGTCCTCCGCCATCCACTTCACCTCTTGCCGCGTTCATTCCACTCATAAATCTCGCGTTTCGAATGCTCAACCCCCCCTACCCTGTCCTCTCCAACCCTTCCCTCTCTTCATCCCTTCTACCCCTCCTCTGCTCAACTACTCTTGCCCTTACCTCCCTCTTCTGCTCGCTCATTCCCATGACCCATGCTCTTCCTGTTTCTTAGAAATCGGTGATATTTTTTTCTCTCACTATCTAGTCTCACGGGCAAGCTATCTCTATGCTAAAAAGAAGTACGCAAATAACCTGTTGATGCTGTAATAAATTGGCTTATTTTTTAAAAAGTCTGAGCAAGTAATCGACCTCAGTTTAAAATTTTCCTTATTCGGCTACAAACGTCAACTGGGTGGATTAAAAGTTATTATTTTCCTGCTTTAGAATATATTCCGTTCTTACCTGGTTTCAACTTGCGATGCATGTGAAAATCTGTTCTGTCGTTAATACCCAAAGTTTAAATGAAAATTTCATTGAATTAGACCGACGGATGTAAAGTTTCGCGGGTAGTTTGGAAATTGTTTAGGTAACTTAGGAAAGTAATCTCTTTTCCGTTGCATGCGTTTCCAATGTGAAATCAGAACCGAATCCCTCTTCAAACTCCTGGTATTACTCATCTATCTTTTGTGAAAGCTTTATGGAGAGGATGACCACAACACACAAGTCTATAATGAATCTTTATTTTTTAATAAACTTATTTTATTTTTCAATGTTGTTTGCGAAGTCACATCTTTGTTTTGTTAAGCCATCGTCAATTCTTCTAAACTCGATATTATTCCTTCGTTTTTTGTCCTTTCTTAAAAAATTCATGCACCTAGGAATATTTTTCTATGCGGTGTTATGATCATTTATCTTCTACTTTAGAAGATATATTCAAACTATATACCCCGCAAGCTATTACAAGGGCTTCTGCATAAATATGGTCACGTATAAATATGAATATATATTTGCACATACATATCACGTCTATAGTCTTGCAGCTCGTATGCATATAATCGATTGTACACTTACACTCATTGTGCTTAACTTCATCTTGAGTTAATTGGAGTATTTTCAAGTAAGATATCAAATTTTGCTTTTGGAATAAAAACTATTGGGAAAAGCGAGTACTAGATAGTATTTCTTTTATATTTTCCTGTCGGCCCGATCTGCCAATATAATTTTGGGCCACAATAATTTCCTCGGTGTCCTCAGCAACCTCGGGTATTCTGTATCTTTATGTTTTGATCTGCGAACTCTCTTAATCATAGTCCTTTTGCTAAATATATCTTCACTTGATAATCTTGGCATTAACTCTCATGTAGGGTATGCATCTGATTGTTATTCCGAAGTAAACATTCCGCCAATGGATGTCACTTATCAAGAAATGGGCACTTTGTTTGCATAACACGGTACGTAAAAGCTCATTTTCAATAAGAAAGACCGGCGGCTGCTGGCCAATTTCTTCCTCACGTTGTTGCGACTTGAGGCTTCCTAATTCTTCTTTGATCCAAACTGCGGGTCTATTTTCGACGTCCCAGGCAGGCCCTATTACGGCGTCCACTCCAATGAGAAAAGTTTGTCCTGGCCCCGGAAAGGTATCTGTCCCCTCTCCTCTTTCTCTCTTCCCCGGTGTTGTTTCAGCCTTCATTCACTGTCAGCGGTGCTGCGTTTGGCAACACTGGATCTGGTTAAGAGCTGCACGTTTTTCCTCCGCCCTGCCGAACCCCGCCCCCTTCCTTCGGCGTCGCGGGGAGCGGAAGCGAGGAGGGGGGGGAGGGACAGCCACTCCGCCCCGCGCGGGAATTCATTCCGGCCGAGCGGCCAATAGCCACCCTTCCTTCTCTTCTCTTCTGGGATATGTGGGGAGAGAGGAGGGAAGGCATATCCCCACGCCTCCCCCTCTCTCGTCCGGGCTCCGCCCCTCCCCGAGAGAGAAACGCTCGAGACGGCAAGAGGGCCTCACAGCCCCTCATGGTGATCAGGGGCTTCGCCATCCGCTCCACCTCTCCCGACCCACACGGCTACGACTCTCGAAGAGCGATCGCAAGGCCAGGCCGGGAGGATTTGGCATGTCGGTATCCTTGCGTCTTGTTCTTTGATCCAAAATCCTTCATCGAGAGTAACTCTGCAAACCATTCCGCTCCAGATCGCCGTCATATCCGTGAAAAGTTGAAAAAAATCGGTATATTCTTCACTGCTTTCAATGTTGGTCCTCTCAGCGAGGTTCCTGGCTGCCCATGTGGGCTAGCGTGTTCAATGTGGATTTCTCTCGTTCATTTTACTTGTCCGTAACAGATCAGCGGTTGAGCTAGAATCAGGTGTAACGGTGTGGTCCTGGGTTTCGCTTTACTCTCTCGTACTGAGTTGAAATTTTGCGCCCCGAATGACCTTGAATCTAGCTGTGCGAGCAATGTTTTCTGTTTGGGGCAGTGAAGTGGCAAGAGGCGACCCGATGAAGAAATAGTCCAAGGTCCATTAAAAGGTCTTTTTATAGGAGTGGAATGAAGTGATTCGCTGACCAATGAACTGAGGTTGACAGTAGGCATGGTATGGAAGTTAATCAAGATATTGCTTTGTAAAAAATTGATTTACAAATAACCATGCAGGAATTGAAGATAGGCACATTGCTGAGAGCTGTAGCTTTCATTAAGCTAATATACAGGATCATATGAAATAGTTTCCGTTACTTGAAATGATAACAAATGCACCTAGGTAGATAAAGCGTTTAAAATATCAGGGGTGGAGCTGGAGAAACAGTAACCCTTAATAGGAAACGTGAGGCGTGAAGTTGGAAAAGAAGGATGGCTTTAAAAAAATGTAGCACAATAGCTCTGGTTCGGTCGAAAAAGTAAAATTGCGAATAGAAAAAAAACATATGTTAGCCTACTCCGCTTTTACTTTCTACTCCGTTGATTAATGGTTTTAACAAGCACGACATAAAGAAAAACTTTAACTAAAGGGCAAAACCGTTCAAGTGGAATGATAAAATTAATGCCTTTGAGCAAGGTATAGTGTCAATTATGCAGCTCTTCTCACATATATTATGTTGATAGTGCACACTGCTTGCTTACTCTGCGTGTAAGTGCGTGTAGTTTCAATGACTCCCTAGTTGACCTTCCGTTATCGGTCTTTGCGGTAGGTACATGTCAAAAAAGGGGAGGGGTCATGAAAGCTACCTCGAGGAGAAAGTTGATTGGCTGGAAAGAGGAAAAGAGGCTTCCACTAGCAATTCGAGGGTACGTTAAATTGATTATCGCCATCCCTGAAACTTTCCCCCGCTACTGCAAATTTCACCCTTTCTAACTCATGAAGTAGACGGTGATGAGCGTAAGGTGGCAGCTGAACAATGCTAACAGGATTCTCTCAATGAAAAATTATGAAATTATGTATTTATTGAACCATTTTAGGTTTTTTATAATAAGGCTTTCATCGTGTGTGGTAGCTTCTTGTTCAAGCCTAATTCGAAAAAATCGTAGTAGTTAACAAAAGGGCAATTCTGTAATTTTCTTTACCATATCCATTATTATAGACTTCACTAAAAGTTTGGAATTGCTGTCCCTTTAATCATTCCATGAAATGACAATGTTAAAAGGAGAATGGCCATAAAGATGCTTTTCGCGTTTTTCTTCTCACTGTCTTCATAGCAGTTGTAAATAAACAAGCGTTGTTTGCTATGTTGTTTAGCATGGAGGGAGTTCCTCTTGATAGATAGAGGTCTTTATTTGGGCGAAATTAAGACCAAATGGTCCCTCCTCCTCCTCTTCCTCTACTCCTTGTATTAAAAGAAACAATAGTCGTGGGATTGAATATTCTTATAAAGTTTTGGAATCTTCCGTCACCTGTAAGTGGATGGAAGAATCGCACTTCATAATTAAATTTCACTTCCGCTGTAACACTGAATTAGTATATATTAATGTAACTCGAGTCATTGTCATAAAAAATTACATTGGTCAATCTACAATATAACGTCATAATGGCCAAAATAAGTTTAATTCTGAATAACAGGTCTCCAGTTCCGTACTGGAGGGGAGGAATTCTGTTCTGGAACATCATATGCTAAGGCTTACGCCTTTGGAGGCATAAAAAGATTTTCTTGGTTCTAAATAGCACTTTTTCAGAATTTCATTCATCGAGTTTTTCACAAAAAAATGATTTAGCATTATGAAAATGTCAAAAATTGAGCTTTCATCAACTTGTTGCCTAAAAGGTTATGTAAGGTGGATATATAATCTATCCTTTACCATAGTCCTCGTATCGTTATTCCGGTTTATACTAATTGATATCTTTCTGATCGGTTAACTACGCGGAAGATTTAATTAACGGTTTGATTAAGGAGTTTGGGGTACACCGCGATTATAAGGCGTGAGGAGGAAGGAAAGGGATAGTGATAGTTATTTAGTCAAGGGGGGAGGCGTTGAGAAATATATCAAACTCCGCACGATACTCTGCAAGGGCGTGTAGGCGGGAGGTGGTATGGCACCCGCCATAGAAAAGTTGGAATATGGACGAGGCTATTGGGCAGGGAAGAAATCAAAGCTTAACATTTAAGGGTGTAGTTCCCCAAGTAAAATTCAACAATTGTTGAAAAGAAAAATTCTCTCATGGTGCTGAATATAGTATAACTATCATCCTTGTAGCCACGTGATATTGAAATTTATTTGTCGCCCATTACTGAAGTCTCCCGTCAATGTCTACTCAGTATTCCGCAGGCCGCCGCAAGGACGTACAGCAGAGGGTACAACGTGGGCAAATTATTTGAAGTATAATCAGTGTATTAATTTGAATATTTTGGGTCCAATGGGTTTAAATCTCTCGGTAATCTTGCGAAAAGTCCTTGGTGATTTTACTTTTTTAAATCTGTGCCTGTATGGTGTTCTGAAAGCTACGCCAGATTGTGAGACGTGGATGATTAGCCGCCAGACATGCATAGCTTTATTATATGCTGCTTAAAGTTTAAAACTTAGTAAAAAAGCTATATAATGCTTAGAGATGCTAGGAAATAGGATTGTACGCAGCTGCAGATGAATAGTGTTTTAGCATAGTAGTACGAGTCACTGTAATGTAAGTAAGTAATGTTTTGCATATACTAGACGAGATTTTTGTAGGGGTTACGCATAGCTTCTACAATAAGACTCAGGACGCCAAAAATGACTACTTAATGACTGGACTTATGTCTAACTAATCATTTCCTTTGAAGGTTTTCAGAAGGAAAATCGGTATCTTACTGTCCACGGAAAATATAGCATACTCAGAGATTTCGCCGGTTCGTTCTGCAGACTCTCTGATGTTATATTTATAACCAACATAATGTGGTATAGTTGGAATTGTAATAGTTTTAAAGATCTTCAGAAAATAGATCTGGTCAAACTCCATCGGTCTTTACGCTATATGTACCTGAAGGATTGCTGATAATCTAATCACGCAACTAATTTCATCACAACCCTTTAATTTTGCATTTGCTTCCCAAGGCACGTTATTCTTGAAAACCCTAATGATCCGCACTGGTAGTAACTTATTTTTTAGTGAGACATAATGAGTAAAAAACCTAAAACCGATTTCATGCCTTCTCACTGCGAAAACTCTTCGTTGCATTTTAGTAGCCTCTATCATTAGGCAGCTTAGTTTTGGAATGATTATTTACCAAGTGCTACAAATTATGATAGTATAGGAAGATAATTTAATTTACTCAGCGGTCACCTATTAACAATTGCCGGGTACAATTAGCGACGCGCGTAGATAGGCCAGCAAGTTTTTGATAAGTGTTGACTCTCTAACATGCACTTATTCGGCATAAATTCACAAAGATAACATACGACTCTCACGTTGCTAATAGTAATTTTTCAGATATTAAAATGTTTCAATGTTGCCTGTACGATTGCATGCCATGAAAATAAAACTTAATTCAGAATAAATATATGCCAGGATATAATACGAATGTATCAAATTAACTACGCTGAGCGATTTCCCGATTGTTTCAATGTTCGCATTTGCGAAGAAAATGCGTTACACCACACTTCCATTGTGGCACGTTCATAATCGATTTGATTTGAAATGAAAAGTTATGGAAGAGGGATCGAGTCACACGGTGAACATCTCTGTGCGGGCGACCTATTCAGATTCATGTTCTCCATTTATCGTGGCCTTTTCATAACAGGAAGAATTGATGGGTGTGATTAAGCTCGATGGTGCATCGCACAACTTCTGAAGTTGATATCAGAATTGCACCTTGAACAGTTGGCATTTTACGTGTGCTTGGTCATTGTTGAGAGAAAGTGAGAAGAAAATGGTTTCCTTAGCCACTCTTCTTATGCCACCAGTTAGTACGTAAGAGATTGAAAAGGTTGGATTTGCGCTTGTTTTCGCTCGCAATGAAACTCGGATATCAAGGTGAGCACGTGTCTTATCTTCCAGAGGGAGAAGTTTCTTGAATAAAGAGCGAATACCGTTCAACATTATTTTGCACATGCAAGCTCATGAACTGAAGTTGTGTAGTCGTAGTGATCATAGAGGTTTGAATGAAACGTAAGATGATTCCCACCATTCCCAGGATTACATGAGTCCGAAGGCAGGTGGGATTATTTTTTCGGAATAGGAAGATTTTTGGAGATAAACTCGATGTAGGAAATAACCTTTAACCATTAGCAAAGAAAAGCTACGAAGGGATCACAATTGAACGTTTCCTCTGAAGGAAGGTTTCTACTGTGCTTGAAGTGAGCTCACAGCACACCATTCATGCAAGGATCGGCATATTGCTGAAAACTTTTTCTCGAATGCAGTTCGAATCCAAACAATAAAATGGGAAGCCACGACCACTGACCATTTCACCCGATTCGGTCTCAATAATTGTACATTTTATTATGAAAGGAAATAAGGAAATTGAATGCAACTGACGAAACACCTGTCCGTAAACAATTTATTGAACAACGATTCAGCCGGTAGGTTTAAAATGCAATCGGATGCCGTACATTCCTCTTGATTTTATCGCTTTGTACATATATAGCTTCTGTGTTCATGATACATATTACCTATGTATCTCTTCAAAGCACGTCGCAGTTAAAAAACTTGAAGATAATCCAAAATATGTTGAATGCTATGTAATGGATGTTCCATTAGTTGAATTAGGCATAATTGTGCACATTTTTGCTTCCATTTATTATATAACTCTTGAATGCTTTGCTGTTTTGTTTAGAATTAATAACCACGGTGTTCATGAGTTAAAAATCCTGTGAATTAACGGTTACCATCATGACAGTCTTCGGAATTTAAGTTCCTACTATCCATTCTGGAAGTTTTGGATTTCGTCCAAGAGTTACTGGAAAAACCTCCAAGGCATGCAGCTGGGGAAATATGTAAATGCGCATTAAAAATTCTGGCAAAAGAAAAAAAGGAGGGAGTGTCTTATTCAGCTTAATCGAAAAATTTGGTTAAAAAGATGGAGGAAACTCCTCTTCCTCCCATCCTTTATTCTACTGGTTAACATATTCACACACGTAGGGCATTCATGACTTATGCTTATGCCTATGCGCGTGTTGGCAGAGGTATTTTTTCTATAATGTTTACGTGTCATTTTTTAGAGTTTTTTTTGCTGCCACACCTGGAATATGAAAATTGGAATACAAATTCGCATAGTTTTTTTTATATCTCAGCAGATAACATACTTTTTAAATAGTGGTTCTTCAATCGCCGATAGCGAAAGACAATGTCAGAAATAAGAACACAGGCAGATGAAATTAAATTCATCCGGTCGACTTAAGGATTTGAAAGGAGCGAGATCTCATGAATTGGGAGATGTGAAGGTGCACTTCATGGTAACAAGGAAAGGAAAGACGCTACTTAAACAATGATATTCTTCTTCAACAGAAGTATCTAAGGCGCAAAATTTACCGCTGTGCAGAACTTTTTCATCTCCACATTTTAAATAATATGGTCAGTTATCAACCCGAAGGTCGGTTTGAAGGGTGGGGATGGATCTTACCTAATCCTAAGACGAACGGCGAATAAAACTCACGCATCAGGGTAGGGGTGGCAGTTAGTTTCCTCTGCCACCTATGATTTCCCAGGAAGTTCTACTGCCTGAAAACTCACGAAGGTTGGGTGAAACTCAGGGTACTCAGAGCGTCCCCAGGAATTAAACTCGGGCCCTCCGTAGTCCAACGCTCTATCTCCTGTCGACCATCGCGTCCCATATATATATATATATATATATATATATATATATATATATATATACACACACACACACACGCAAAAATACATATTTATAAAATTATATATATAGTATATAAACTTAATTTTCTCTCAATTTTCTAGAGCGTGCACACTATCAATGCTTAATGAAGTATACATAGCAGTCAATTAAATCTCGTATAATGAAATTGGAACATCCTGTGTTAATGTACCCTTTTAAGGGGTTGTAATGGTTTTATGGGTCTTCAGATAGCATGGCTTGTTTTCACATCGCATGCATTTCACATTCCGTGGTTCCTGTTAGCCAACGATTAACATTTTTTTCGCGTGAAGAAGCATTTGCTCAAGGACGTGACTTTTCACGAATGACCCCTCCATCTAATCGGCCGACAACCGGAACGGCTTGAGGTACAATTACGTACTCCTGTTTCGGTGCAAGAGGAACAAAAAGTAATTCCAAAACCACACTGCCCTAGTGAAAGGAATGTTAGGGTGGCTTGAATACCTGGAATGCAAACAGGCGTCCTAAATCCGTATTGTTTTGCTGTCTCTGAGGCGTTGCAAAATGTTGACACTTTTTTTATTATACTTATTATAGATTTTCGTTCTTTTTAATTGGTATTTTATAAGATAAATAAAAGTCCCAATGCATGTAGTATGGAAATTAATACAGTTTAGAATTTGTATTAATGTATTTTTCTTTTTAATAAATGGAGAACACTATGAACCTCTGATTATATATATATATATATATATATAGTATATAATCTCATATATATATATATATAGTATATAATCTCATATATGTTTTATATATATATATATATATATATATATATATATATATATATATATATATATTCCTTTTCCTTATCGAATACAGAATTGGTTGTCGATTCATTTCATTGACAAAAATTACAATAAATAACCTTCATATTTAAAGTAAGAAAACTATTACATTGATTCTTACGATTTATATTAGAGTAAAAAATGAAACTGAATTCGTTTATAAAATGTTAAGTGATAATCTCATTTGAGGCATATACTCCTCTACGGTGTAATTTCATCTTAATCCCTTGAGATTCAATGCACAAGGAGGAATAATAATGAGTATTACCATTCATTTTACAACCAAAGTTTGGGTTTAAGGTGCATTGTAGTATCTGAATAACGGTTACAAAATTATCGAATCCATTTTTGCAACTACAAGTTTTTGGGAAGGTTGCTCATGGGATGAGGCTGAGGTGCATTTTGAATAATCGAGGTTTCCGCTCTAACTGGGAAATGGTTGGAAAAACCGCGTTAGGGCACTCTTCAAAGAGGGAATCTAACTGCATTCTGAGGTTTGATCGTCCTCAATATCAATTCGTCAAACTCAATTTTAGCTATTATCTTTTGCATTCCATTTAACCTCTTGATTTGAGCATGACCCAAAATCTCAGAAATATTAGTACAAGGCCATGCATAGTGATTCTTTCGTAAATGTGATCACTAGTGTTGGCGTATTATGCTACAGGAGGAAGTTACACTGCTGATTGAATGGCACCTTGAATTTAATATTTTTTGAATTAAAAGTAAAGAGAACAGTGTAGATTGAGGTGAGCAGCGTGGAAATGAAACCATGCTAGGTTCAAGAATCAACCTATTGTACTAAAAAAAATCGTGCACGTATTTACTGCTTTAACATATTGAATGACTATGCAAAGACGTCTTTGGTAAAAATAAATAGAATTATCGGAAGCCTATTGAGTTTCATATTAAGTGACTTTAGGGAATGATTGTGTTTTTTGATTGTATTTCTATATGAACAACTTTGAATTATTATTTTGTTATCATGAGAAATACAATACACTTGTTTAGGGTGATTATGAAAGTAAATTAAGCATAGATTTTTCCAATTTTAATATCAAACTCAAGTTAGTACTCTTCTTAAGACTTTAGGTAATGTTTCGAAATTATAATATATCCATCACCAAAGTCATCATTTTCCCATTAGGAAGTGGGCCTTGACTCGGTTATCGCTTTCTTTAAATTTTTGTTGTTGAGCATTGAAAAGAGTTTATTTTTATATGAAAGTGCCAGGACCTCCCAATAACTGCAGCCCACACTTCTCAAACGGTACTTCTCCTGCATGACGAGAATGTGAGTTTGAGAAAGGTCATCGTTCGGGTGGCCAGTCTTAACTTGGAGAGTTAACCAATTATGAGGGAGGAGGAAGTTGGTGGAGTAAATGGCTATCAGATATAGTATCCGGCGGGTCGGATTCTGGGAGGGGAAGGTGAAATTACTGTGAAATAAAGAATAAGGGAAGAGGAAATGACTCAAGGGGGGGTACGAAAAAGAAAGAGTGAGGCCATTAAGGTAGAAGGAAACCTACAGACCGACAGGAAAGAGAATCGAGGGTGAGACAAACTCCCTAATAGCATCAGCAAGAGTGTTTATATCGGTCTCATTTTTTCATCGAGTTAAGTATGATCGAGGATGCCGTGGTAGCAGATGAATTGTATTTAGATGTTCGAATGATTGAAATCACCTTACTCGTTAGATAACGTTAAGATGACATTAGCATTACACTATTATATATAATAGCTTAATACTAATGTTATCTTGACGTTAATGCCGAGTGTATATATATATATATACACACGAGGGTCATCCGGAAAGTAGTACCCGTTCGTGCCGCATGAAGTGCTGACGACGCGAGTAGCCGCTGGACGAGGTCAGATAGCTTCAGTGGCTTGTCTGCCTTCTCTGAGCCAAGTTGCGTGACGCTAGCATTGCCTGTGTTGTTTCTGTGATTGTTTACAATGTTTAAAAAAATTGAGAACGCCGCCAGTTGTGAAGTGAGGGCAGTGATTAAATTCCTCAATGCAAGAAACGTTCGCCCATGTGATATTCATCGCCAATTAAAGGAGGTGTATAGAGACAATGTAATGGACGAGTCGTCTGTTCGGCGGTGGTGTCGCAACTTCAACATGGGGAGGGGGAACACACACGACGATGAGTGTTCGGGGAGACCGTCTGTCATTACAGACCAACTGGTGAGCTCAGTTGACGAATTCGTGAGGAACGATCGGCGCGTCACAATTGATGACATCTGTGAGCATTTTCCCAATGTTTCTCGAACAATTGTTCATGAAATTGTTAAACACCATCTGCATTATGCAAAAATTTGTGCAAGATGGGTCCCTCGCGTATCTCAATGAGCTGGCGGCGAAGGACTATGCAGCAGGAATACAGAAACTTGTCACACGTTATGACAAATGCCTTAATTTGCTTGGAGATTATGTTGAGAAGTAGTTTAAAGTATCCTCTTTCAAATAAAATTTTTTATGTTTGTTAATATTTACTTTTGTGTCTTTATTTCACGAACGGGTACTACTTTCCGGATGACCCTCGTATATGTGTATATATATATATATATATATATATATATATATAGATGATTTCGTCGACGTAACACGGAAGTGTTGAATAATAAATTGGACAGCAACAAACAATATAGACACACATAAAAAGATCACTCACACGTTATTTCTTGATCATTTCGACGGAATTCTGCTCCGTCTTCATCGGAAGATATAGAAGCAATGATCTTCCGATGAAGACGGAGCAGAATTCCGTCGAAATGATCAAGAAATAACGTGTGAGTGATCTTTTTATGTGTCTATTTTGTTTGTTGCTCTTCAATTTATTATATATATATATATATATATATATATATATATATATATATATATACACAAACACGCGTGTATTCCGAGGGTTGATCTGAACGAGCGATTTTTGGGTTGCAGCGAGTGACTGCCAAAGCATTATCTGCTTGTCAATTCTGGTCGACAAAGAGCTCAGGCAAAACAGACTAATATAACGCTAGTTTTATTAGGACCAAGAGATAAAATTAATAGACATTATGTGCAAACTATGTTGATGTTATTTGATATGCTACTTACTATAAAACACTCTTTGAGGGAATTATTCGATGAAGGATACTTGCGCGGAAGGTGAGAGATTTGCAAAATGATGGAGATTCATTCTGAAAAGGTGCATTGTTGACCACATATTTTCTTTAGATGACATTTGAATCTTGACCTGCAGCATTTTGAGCATCACCATCAGAGATCTATTCATCTTAATGTAAGGTGTTTCTCAATGTATGAAACGTGGTGAGCTTTATAAAAAACTTACCGTCATAGACATGCTCCATGAAAATGGGTTATAAATAATATTATAATCGGGAATGAACATGAAAGAAACACTTTTGACGCGTAATCAAAGGAACTAATTATATATTTTTCACTTACAGATGGAGGTCACCTCTAAAAGTGATGGACTTCTTTAGACATTGTATATAATAAAAAAAACGAAATAAGTATCCTGTTTGAACGAAATTGGGTTAAATTATTTTATTATGAATATAAAGCCCACTGAATGGCTTAGCAGGACAAGAAAGATTAAACAATAATCATGTATGTTGGAATGGATTAAATAAATTTTTTTTGCTTTTTTATAATTATCATGCCCATATATTTCTAAAAGAACTATTGGACAATTGGTATGATTTAACGTTGCAAGCTAGAACCGAACCTATAGACTAAGACAGTTTAGATGCCGAAATTTCAGCGGAGGTGTGTTACTACCCGAACGATAAAGTATGCATGTGTACCACAGCGGACATTTTTTGATGGATTCACACTCAGGCTAGTGGTCCATATTTCATCATCAAGTCGCGCCAATTACTACGGCAATAGTTTTGGGGAGGAGGAATGCAAAAGATGTGATTTTTATTTCCCTCCACCTGCGCTGGAAACTTACGGCCGCCATTGTTTATTGTGCTCGACCTTCACGGCCCCTTCTTCTCGAGGGAATCATCTCGGGCGGGAGGGTTTTTTTTTGCCTCTTTGCCGTTCGCCTCGTCTTCACGGCAACCCCCGTCGTTGCCACGGCTCGATTCCCTCTGCCACCTCACTCTCCGTGGCCGTCTAACATTCTTTCCCACGGGTTCTCTTCCTTGTCTATCGGACTTCTCGCCTGCTAGGGAAGCGATGGACGGCTCGAGGAGGAGGGGAGTAAAGATAACTGAGCATGCCCGTTGTAAGCTTTCATACTGTTTCATCAAGAATTGACCTACACCTTTTGATTCCTTTCGAACGCATTCGAAGCAGTCAAGTTTGTGATTTTATTAGATTGGAAATAGGGTGTAAACTGCTGCAATAGGGTTAAGAGTACGCCATAGACTTGGAAGGCAAAATATCTTAGATGGGGACAAAAGTTTCGGAGAATTATGCAGGATGGGTTTCAGTTGATTGCCAACAAAAAAAGGACGAAATGGTTTTGTATACGAATCAAATTAAGGCTATCTCGAAATATGTGGTTATTCTTTCACATATTTGAAAGAAGTTAAGTGGAATACCAGCTTACTAATTAGAGAGGGAGTAAGTAGTTAGTAGGAGCCTGAAACAGGATTCATCGCCAAGATCATTATTTCGTTCTTAAACACGATATAGTAAGGTGCCATGTGAAAGACTGTTCGACCACGTTGCTTTTCTCACCTTCCTAACATCTTTCCTTAGCGACAGAAAACACGCCTGCAAATCAGCATCATCCTGTAGTTATTTATGTATGCAAAAAAGGAATTCCGTCCAGGAATAATGAACACGTAATATAAGTCGTGGATTATTCTTCGAGGGAACAGTCGAAATAAATTGTCACCTGCTACCAGTTGGACAATATACGTAGATTACCTACACGGTCTGATAAAAGGTAACGTGAAGTCAGTTGTTATTAATCATTAACCCATATGTGCATGAATTGATGTGTTTTTTTCCTTCAAAATTTCATTGCTATCTTCAGATTCCCTCTCGTCTTCCACATCAGATTTGGGTGTTATGAGAGGTCGGTTGCTTGAGATGAGCGCCTCTCCAATCAACTCATTTTTAAATCAAGACCTACCATGATAGTATGCGCTCTCGCTGTTAACTTGGGATATCTTCATATCATGCCGTGTAGTTGAAAGAACGTAAGGACGTGACCTTGATTATTCCCATACTTCAAATGTGATTCCGTGCGTCATGCAAATCCTCGCTTGTTTGCATGAATCGAACGATTCCGAGATGTGCATGCTGTCCGTGAATATCCTAAGCTTTCTTCGGTTCACGATGGCGGGATTCCTGTGTCGGATACCTATCTATCTCGGCACCGTCGAAGGAGACGATCCTTCCAGCAACAAGGGCCCCCTCTCCCACTCGTGTCGCTCCAGGATTTCACCTTCACGGCGCGGGCACATCCCTCCGCCCACCCACATGACTTATCTCTCTCTCTCTCTCTCCCAGGCCGCGCTTCGCATTCTATCCTTCCGCCCCCTTCGCTCCCCCCACCCTCTTCCCCACCAGTTTTCCTCCAATAAGCAAGCCACTCGACCATCTTTTTTTTCCGCCCTCCCCCCTTTTCCCATCCGATCCCCCATCCACCCACCCCATCTCTCCGGATTCCCTCCTCTGCCCTGCGCTCCGTGACCATCGCCGTTTACCCCAACGCGCCTAAATGAATTTATTATGAATGTTAAATTTACGATACATGGTCTGACAGGACGTCCACCACGCCCACCGGTGGTGGCTTATATATTGTGTGCGGCGTGAGCGTATGCTATGCGGTTTTTTAATGGAAAATCCGTACGGGGGTAAAGGGTGTGAGGGGGGAGGGGGGACGAGAGGGAGGCATTGGACGTCAGGCGATTGGGCAGAGGAAATATATACGCCGACGTGCTCACGGAGCTATGCGGGAAATAAATAACGAAGAAAGGAATGCTTTATATGAATTTTCTGCTCTATTTATGAAAAAAAACAGGCATGCTGCATATCTCATCTGAATACGCCCGTGGAAAATTACGTGGTGTTGTGTCCGGTCACAGGGGAGTAGGTACTTGTGAATGGATTGCGCAAATGGTTTGCACGGTTTGAATTTTCAAGGGAGATGACTTTGTAAATGTCTTCCGATTGCAGCTTTGGACTTAAATATCTTGAAGGCGGAATATTATTTATTATGTATTTTATGCAACATTTGATAAACTAATTACAATTTATTAAAATGCTCCCGGAACTGCTCGTTAATATGCATAACTTCCGATAGATTTATGCGAAGAAAGGTCTTACGCTCTCGGAACAATGCCACCCTGCTATTCCCTGGGGTGGAGCCAAAGTATTATTTCATGTTAATATTTTAATGAAAATTCTTTGATTTAATTAATGCCATATATGAACAGTTTGAAGAAATTTAGCGTAATAAAAGTTTTATTATTATCTGGAATTATTGTTATTTATATTATGGTTCACTAATCATCATCTTCAGCTATTATTTAATAAATAAATGAACAAATAAATAAATATTCGTGTGTTGGAAATTCAGCATAGTCTCGCTTTAATTCATATTTATTACATCCTGTTTATAAGGATTAGTCCATCTTTCGGTTATCATGTACTATGAAAATAACAAAAAAAATATGAGTGGAAATGGAGGGTAATGGTTGCAATAAAGGGATAAACCGTAATGTTATAGCATACAAATGATTCAGTCGCCATACCTGTGCCTACAAAACAATTTATTTTATCATACATATTTGCTGTGATTTGAATTATTGCCAAGACTAATTTGTCTTCGTGGTGGCTTAACTTTTGTTATTGTTTTACCGTATTTTAATTCCAGTATTATAGCACCATACATAAATGGTCTGATAAACGCAGCAGTGTCGTATTACTGAAGAAATTGCATTCCCCATCCCACCATGATTATAAATCCGATTCCATGTTGAAAATAGCCCTGAGCGGTGCTATCAAATTGTATTCATTAACGTTATAAACATTAAAGGTACATTAAACTTGGCAGAGGGAGCATAGCTCGTTCACTTAGGGGTAGAGGACATCTGGATAGTAGTAAGTTGAAATGATATCAACTGTTGGACTATGTTAACATAATAATTGCTCTATAGATTTTCTTACGACAAGAAGCACCTGTTCAACTCGCCAAAATTATAAATTAATTTAATTATCCTCAAGATACGGTGCTAACATCCTTGTACCCTGGGCATGCTTTATGATGGGTGATAATTATTACAATATGTCTCTCGGAAAATTATTTCCCGTGTATGAATGGAGAGTATGCTACCGTTCGTGGAAAAAAATATTAGCTAGATGTGTAAATGCCTTTGCTACATACTTACTTGGTAAAAATAAACCTCCTATTCCCTTGCCCCATAATATTTAAACAAGAGTACGTACCCATTTAAAACTTTCTCAGCATTCATTTATTGATTGTCCCTATGATTAATAAAATAAAGGAATTACACTAAGAAACAAGCATAAAACAATTGTGCGTTATTGTGTACGTGAATTGGGCGACTGCCTTTCTCAGCACCATAAAGGCAGCAATCAGTGATAAGTGGAACCAAAAGTTGTCGTTTTATTCTTTCATTGAAAAGGGATGCCATATTGAAAGTCCATAGCTGACCTTATCATAGCGGAAGAGATTAATTTGCAGTATTGGGATGTCACGTCATACACAATTAAACATTGTAGCATGTTCTTCCAAAATATCTTCTCGCCTGCAGCAATCGACCTAGCAACTAATCCATCCGGTCAGAGAGGATGATGTCGTTATAAAGGAAACAATGAATCTATAGTAGACGCGTTTGATATTCTTAAACAGTACCCGCCTTGGGTTAGCTTGCATAGGAGTGGCATAGTAAAAACGCAAGATGCTTGTTTTCATTCACTTCCTGGGAAAACCATTACATTTGGGTTAAATAGCGATCCTCATGATGGTTCTGTCTAATTTGTAGTACCTGTATAATCGTAATTCCAATTCCAGTGGTGATGATCTAAGTTCACATTTGGTGGCATTAGAATGCCTAGTAGGTTTGTGCCCTCCAAACTTTCGTTTCTTTGTTCAGTCTTACCCGTGGGTCGTTGTCTCGCCCTTGAATGGTGCTTTCCTATCTCTTCCGTCATATCTTGAAGAAATATGGTCAATCGTATTCAGGAGCGAAAGATCTTAACATCAAAGTTATGACGCTTCTCGGAAATTTTCTTGCCCGTGATTGATGGATCCAATATAAATTCAATTTTTAGATCATCAAAAGATATATTTATCCGGAATAATAATGACATTTTAATTAACTACCAAAAATTCCCAGTCAACCGTGTTGCCTAAGATCTCTTAAGCTCGCTGGCGTTTTATTCTTAGAGGTTCTCACTAATCTACGACTAACTTGATAAGGAAGTTGATTTATGGATTCATCATGAATCTAATTTAAAGTTAAAAAAATCTTCGTCTTAATATTTTGATGATTTTTCAGCATGTGCGTTGGTCAAGTCACTTTCGGGTTCTCACATATTTGATTTAAAATGGAATAAAGTTATAAACGGGCGTCTCCGGTGATTAAAAACGTGAGGCAGTCGTTCCGTTAGTGCAATCCCGAGCATCATCGTTTCTGAGCGATCTTATCTTTTTAACAGGAAATTATTTTGGAACATCAGCGTGAGTGTCGATTTTGTACGTCTATTCACGTAATTATTTCAAGTATCAAAAGTTTTAGAGGGATGCTGATTTGAATTTCAAAGAAAACACTACTTTTTTGTTGAAATAATTCGTACGTTTACTGTTGTTTTGTTTTAAACAGTCTTTAAGGAACAACGGTACGGTTTAACGATTACGGAATGCGAGTTTTTTTCTTTTTTCCTGAGAAAAATAACCGGCCCTGACCGCGGTGTAAACGCGGCCCTGACGAAGAAATTGCATCAACGGTATCAGCCGTTTATGGAAATTCATAGGTCGTGAGCTTGGGTTTCACGGAGAGCATGATTTTGCCTCAAAAATCTGACAAGAACCTGTTTTCTATCAAAGAAGACCGTCCCTCCCCGTATTTAATTCCAGCTTGCCTATACCTATGATTGCATGCATGCTGGCGTCCTCTGCTAATGACCAAGTTCCTACATGCCTCCTGGCCTTTCATTTTTCCGTACAAAGACTACTGTTAGAAATGGAAACAGTGTAAAGTTGTTGAAAGTGGACGCCTCTTCCTGAGGTACCTAATACTACTGCAGTAGATTCAAGAGTGTATCGTACTAACTTAGGAATAATTTTCTCACGGTAATCTCTCCCGGTCGATATGAACTTTTGCGAGTGTATAGCTGAGTAATAAATTCTTACTTTAAAAGAGATGTATGATATAGTTTTTGGTGGACTAATATTTTCATCAATCCGTTTAGCTCTGAGAGAAACTGGCTCAGTGGAAAGTTAACTGATAGAATGTGATAGATTTTCATGGTCGAGTTTAAGGTACAGTATGAAACCTGACAGTTGTATATATATATATATATATATATATATATATATATAGTTAGCACTAGTGGCCATAGTCACAAACACAAAAAAGAAAAGAAACTCACTAGGTTTAAATTTTTGTGTTCGTTTCTGTGGTTTTGCCTGCGTCCACTGGTGCTAACTTGTATACATTATTATTCAGGTCCATGAGACTTTCACAATTATATATATATATATATATATATATATATATATATATATATATATATATATATATATATCCACATACTGAAATTTTAACAAGAAAATATTTCTTCTATCCAAATTAAGACAGCTTAAACATTATTCATTTTTACTTGAAGTTTATACATTTAATTATGGATTAACATAATCTGTGATGTCTCCAAATCACAAATATAAAGCAACTCGTTGCTTTCTGAATATGCATTCGCGGAAAATTTATCATTTCAGTGATATTCAACAGCATTTTATTAGAGAAATCAAGCCGAAGTTTGGTTTTGATGGATAAGCCCTATGGCGTGTGTAAATCGCACATGCAAAGTAAGGGTGACAGTTCCTTTCCATGTGCCAAATACGATTTTTTTCGTGAATATTTTATTCTCCCCAGCCACGCACTCGGTCCCTCGCGATCCCTTTTGAGTCGATAACGTCTGGAAAGAAAAAAAAGTATCTCGACATATTTCCCCATCCACAAACGTTATTATATAATCGCAAACATCAATGCAAGTAATGGCGTTCACTTGAAAATGTGGCATTAAAATATTTCTATTGATCAGCTACGTATTATTAGTTTCACAATCCGTACTCTTCTTCAAGAATAGCCTTCTTGGAGTGCCTTCCGATCCTCCTCCCCATTTTTATCTCTCTCTCTCCCACCCATATTTCTCAGCGCCCATCTGGCTCTCTCCGCCTTGTTCTTAATTCTCGCCTTCCTGTCGCCCTCACAGACGTAAATACCTCCTTTCTCTCTGCCTCCTGTCCCGCCCTCCATTGCCTCTGATCATTATCCTCTCTTTTCCCTGTCGCACCCCATAAAGCATGCCGTAGTGGTCGCTACACTCTCGAGAGTGGTCTCTGGTTATTTGCGAATCTCACGGGTGACGAACAATTAAATATTGTTTTGTCATAATAACTTACTAAATTTACGCAGTATTGTCCTCTACTGCATCAGATAAAGCTATAAAAAAAGTGTCCAACGCTTTGGGGTGAGCCTTTTGCATACAGATGCATTTGATATTTCTTTTGGAATATCTTTTATTCTGTTGGTGAGGACTGGGATTATTCTTATATTCAAAGGAAATAGGTACACTCGGACTGAAATACTCTGCTTACTAGCCACCATAAATTGGATTTTCTCTAATAACTAATAATCTGGAGATGATTAAACGATTATAATTAAAAGAAACAGTTTTGTTCGGAAAATGTTTATTTTTATAGACCATCAGTGTTCTTTTACGATCTATGTACAATAATACTAATATTACATGTGGAACTGAGAAATGCAATCTCGTGTAGGATTACTGTGAAATAACTTTTCCGGGATGAGAATACCAAGAAATGCTTGGTGTCCATCTGCCTACTCAAAGGAGTTGATATGATAAAATGGTTACGGGGCCGGAGTACACTAAGCCAAAGATACTTTTCCGAGTAAAGTTACTTGCATTAATGTATATTATTGTATATTTCCAGCCTGTGCACAAGTAGCAGGTTTTGATATTTTTTCTCGGCATATCAGATGAGTGAGTGGGAAAGACTGAGAGAATCATAGCTCAGTAGGGCGTCACCGTTAACACTTTCATTTACATGTGCCGGCCTACTTACTTATCGGTATCCATCACAGTTTACCAAGGTTTCTATAGCCACCTGTCGACTAAGACTCCTTTCGCATAATTTTTTACTTTCCCCATAGCTTGTAACTTTGGAAAGCAAGCTAAGTATTTTACATTTCGACACCATACTCTAGGGTTGTTGCCACGTTTTAAGTTCACGCTGTACGAGATCTAATTATTCCAATTTTATAATTTTAAGTATCAGGATTTTAATTTTATTATAAAGTTCACTGTACTAATTTTTTGCTCACAGCTGTTAAAGTATAATTCATTGGATTTAGTTATATTACACGTATTGAGCAAAGTTCAAGGACACGATTAAATGATTGGAATAAAGTAATAATTAGATTGATTCACCGAGGTAGGAAAAAAGAATTTTCAGTGAATTGCCAGATTCAAGAAATAGCTTGAATCGTTTCAGTACTAGAACAGTCTGTAAATAACTCAGCATTGCATTCCCCTTTTTAAGTCGATAACAGGCGTAGAAAAAATGATTTTTCTTCGAAAGTTGAGATCTCAAATTTGTTTCAGATTTTCACATATAAGTTTAACGGTTCCTTCAAGTGTGTCTTTTATAATTTAAGATGCATTTGGTAGCTCTGTATGAAATTTTGTTGCTATTTTGAAAAATTGTAAAGCAGGCTGATTTCTTATGTTGGATAATTTGAGAATGAGAAAGGATCTTCATACATTTAAATACAGATATATGGAGAGGGGAGCGCCAGTTTATTGCTGTTATTACTTTCAATTACTATAAAACGTAAAAGCACATACGTATTGGGATTTGGAATTGAAAATAATAGTTTCTTAATGCAACTAGTTTGCCGTAATGAACCAACCATATGACTATAGTTTGTTTAAGAACCAGGATCGTCTTTGCGCACGACTGAAGCCTAGCGTTCGCTTTGAAAAGGATGCGGACAGTTCGAATGTTGGAACGATATGGGAATATGAGGTTTTTATTTTTTAATTCAAATAGTAATTTAACCTTAACTTTAATAACCTCTGGCTTTTGAAAGTTGAGTCTAAAATTTTCCAGTTATGTATATGTGGCTGCTACCTTGGACGCTTTAGAAATCACTGACTTTCGTCGTCCCACAGGGAAAGGACGCTCGAGTTGAAAAATTTGCTAATGGAAAAACACCATGGGGGTTAATGGAAAATAACTAGCCTACGAGCTATTGACAGAAGAGGTTTAATCGATAGAATGAGCTGTTTTTAATACATTTCACATATTTTTCATAGATTTTTTTAAATTCAGGTGATTTTCTTTCCTAATTGTGGGTTTTAAGGTGCCTATTACTCTCTTTTATTCAACTCGACAAAATATTCTTGTGCGCCGTTTTAGAAGTACATTGGATCTCGTAATTCATACGTATATCATGAAATCAACTCATTATGCAAAGTATTATCACCACGGAGTTAAAACAGCATGCAGCTTGCTCTTTTTCGCGATGAATGTTGAGGTAGAGACTTTTTCGACAGGTAGAGAAATAGAAAGCCTGTTAATAATGATGATTTATTTTGTAAATCGTGTTTATTGGATGAGGGTCAATGCAATTAGAGGTCTTCTTGTAACATTTTCCCTTGAATAAAAATTTCGTAGCATTAGGACGGTCGAACTTTTTTATGTATTCTTTTTAATGTATATTTTTATATATATTCAACATATATATAATTATATATATATATATATATATATATATATAAGTATATAATTGGCATTCTTAAACGCTCAAAAGGCAAATTCAGTAGCATGAAAAAATCATAAGGTTCTCTTCTTTTTCAGCTGTGAAAAATTAGAGGAGTTGCGATCTTCATACAGTTTTAATAATCTAAGGACGAAAATCCGGTTATACCTCTCATTTATCTCTTGCATGCGCAACTCGTTACACGAGTTTGCAAAATCAACCTGGTTTGCGAACGTGGCTGTCAGCATGCAAACATATTAGTGATTTCTATGCTGACTGTGGTAATACAAAGATAACGAGGACTTAAGGTCTCTAGAACGATGGTCACCCTCGCGTGCACTTTAGTGGTGCATTATGTTTATGCGTTCGCGTGCATGCACTCTTCGGATCAATGTGTGGCAGGTTATCTCAGTTCAGCCAATTACATCGCTTTTCTAAAGAGTTGAACTTCCGAACTTCATTACGTGGTGGAAGTGAAAAACACTTTCC
The DNA here is from genome assembly GCF_022747635.1 of Hetaerina americana. Classification (NCBI taxonomy): domain Eukaryota; kingdom Metazoa; phylum Arthropoda; class Insecta; order Odonata; family Calopterygidae; genus Hetaerina; species Hetaerina americana. The sequence goes on from NW_027286069.1 coordinate 49,677,404, forward strand.
CCGTTCCTCGAGTATAATTGTTTCACTCCGTTTTTCAGTTTCTGTCTTCAGAAACACAGCTTTAAGAGTCGTACTCACTCCATTAAACATAAACCATTGCCTTTGAGGTTTTGTTTAAGGTAACCAAGCGGTGGGATTGGTCATTTCACCCTCTCTCACGCTGTCCGCTTATCCTCCGTCTTCCTTCAACCTCTCCTCCATTCCCTTCCCTCCTTCCTTTTTCTGACCACCCTGCCCTCCTGTAATATCCCTCTCCAACTCCTCCCCTATCCCATGCCCGGCCGTCGCACTCGCAAACCCACAACTTTCCTGTCTCAATTCCTTTGATATACTCTCCATTCCCCTCCCTCAAAACCTCTTCTCCTCCCTCCCGCTTCGCCCAGCCACACCCTTCTCCTGCGCCTAACCCCCCTTCCCTCCGGTAACTCTCTCCCCCCTCACTCCCCAACATGATTCCCATCCCCCAACCTCATTGCCCCCCCCTCCCTATCTCCAACTTATTACCCCAACTTTTAACCCGCTTCATGCTTTATCGTATTCCTCCATTTCATGTTTGTCAGCCGTCTTCTCCCGCTTTCTCCATGGTGTGTGGGCGAAGAAGATTACGGGGCAACATAAGCACTCGAACTCCACACTACCACGTACTAAGGCTTCACGCCTGGTAGCCGACCTAAGCTTTTACGCCAAAAACATATTCTCAGAAATAATATATTGATTCACACTCAATAAATCATTATTTGTCATCAATGGTAATTGTTTGGAGAACAAATACCTGTATATAGGACATAGGGAATGGAATACACAGGGTTTATTTTTCTATCTTGAATAGAAAGGCCTCCTTCTATTGTAGCTGTCGATTGCCGCAACTTGCACGGGAATCCTGACTCTGTTTGATATTATGAGAAAGAATTAAGTTGCTTTACGTAGGTTTTTTACTTATTCTGGAGGGTATTTTCTCCGTTTCTCAGACCGCTTGCCTACATATTTTCTGCCTTGCAGGAAGATCTCAATTTCAGGATTGGGTTTGGTGTTCTGCATGTGCCCTATCCTCGTTATTCCTTCCCACATCAGTCATTAAATAATTTTAAATAGGTTCCAATTTCATACATACTTCCAAGAAGTTTCTTTGTTACCTATTGTCCTCTTAGTCTTTACTAATAGACATGACTTTGGAGTGCTATATGCTTTTTACTCTTTTAACGTTTACATTTTTTATTATGTAAGATTTTTGGGAAAATGCCATCCTAACGGTGAATATTGTTGAACTTTAACAAATTGGCCAAAATCTTCTCAAGTGTACAATATCGCCAAATAGGCGATATTTTTAGGATCTCAGTCGAACCGAACACCCATGAAATATTGTGGTTGTTTATCTTAAACTTAAATATGGTTTCTCGTGAAAAAAAGCAAGTCCCCAGACTTTGCTAGCCCACATTTATCTGTTGGGTGAGTTTTAAGGAATCGGATGGAGAAGTGTGGCCATTTTCCGCTTGCGTTGAAATGAGGGCTTGTGTTTTCCGCTTTTCTGCTAATTATGAAGGTTGAATTCGCCAACATAACTGCATCTCTCGTTCCTTTTTTCTCTCTAATGAATGCTACTGCTATGAATCCCAACAAGGAGACGCGATCCCGTAATGACCAGTCTACCTATCTCCGTTTCACTCTTCTTATCCCCGCATCTCGTAACGACGCGAAAGAATTGTGTGCGGGCAAGTCCGTATGAGTTTCAAACTCATACACACTTGCCCGCACATAATTTTTTCGCGTCATTCGTCGTAGAACTCGAACACATTATTTTAATCTGGACGACGGTAGGTGTGCATTCAGAATTACCCTTCATTTCTTGTCTTTAAATTTCCCCTTGTATTTGATTTCCGCGAGGCGCTCATGATGGGTTAGCCATGCGTAATGATTTGTCCAATGCACTAATTATGTTCACTAATCCCAGTTTCTCCCGAAGTAGTGGTCTCATGAGAGCGCGCCCATACTCTCTCCGTCGGGCATGCTTCTCTTCCCCGCCTCCTCCATCCACTCGCTTCCGCTTGCAGACGTCCACCACCTGTCCTTCTCTGACACTCCGCTCCCTCTCCCCCTCGCTCATGTCATTTCTTATCTTCCTGTCTCCTGTGCCTTCTTCACTACTTCCCCTCATTACCTCATTCAAGGATTGTGGGATTGCCTTGTATGCAATTACTTACATCGCGCATCTCGATGTATCGATATCATAACTTCATATCGAATTTTTGTATAGACTTATGTTACACGATAATATTTTTAATTTACCTGGTCTCGATATAAAAACTTACACCAGTGGAAATATCATATATATCGACCTCGGGGAGACGAAGGGGCTTGTGAAAATGGGTAAGGTGACTTGCCTTAGCGATTATGTCGCCTAATCTCCCTGTCCTACGTTGATTAATCGTCTCAGATTTATGCAGCAGAGTAGATGCTACGGGATAGCGTTGTCTCGTTGGGAAGAACAGCAATATAATTTATTGCAGAAAACTAGTTCAAACACGGGGAAAAGGAAAATTAGTTTAAAAGACAAGTACAACTTTAAACGTTTTCTGGCGAAGCTAGGGATACAAACGCTCATGTAATGCCCGTTTGCCGCGAGATATCGACGTGTCGACAGTATAGCGATATTGAATTCACGTGGGTGGCTCTGCCTTGTCTAAATGCGAACAGGGCCCGACCGTCCGCCCGTTCCCACCTTCCCGTCCAAATGTTCTCCCTTTCCGTGTTGGCCACCTCGCTCGGCGGCTGGGAGATAGCGAAAGAGAGGAAAAGAGCGAGAGGAAAGAGGGAGAATCTGAGAGATAGCACCCTCTCATTACGTACACAAACCTCTCCTTACCTCTCCCATCACTCTTTCCCGTTCTACCCTACTCTCCCCCCATCCTCCACACTCTCGCCCCCTTTACGTCGCCTTTTCCTCCCCTACCCTTGTAACCCTCCCCACACAAAAACGACCGCCATTTTCACCCCAACGTGGTTTTTTCAACCTATTTTCCCCCCTCCCTATCTCCCTCTTGTCCCCTTTCCCCGCCTCGTGATTCTCTCCCTCCAATGTTTCCCTGACTCCGTTCTCTCCCTATCTTTTTTCTTCGTCCCGTGTTCACATATATCAATCTCCTGCGAGATTCATGACTCTCTTGTTTTCTTTCTCTTAGCCACCGATCGTTTTGTGCCTCCTTCCACGCTCCGTCTCTTTCTCTCGCTTCAATCCTGGCCGCCTTTTTTGATGCGGCAGTCCCCTTCCTTCCCATCTCACGTCCTTCTAGTTTCCATCCATCCCTTGTGGTTCTCCTGTTTTTCTCCCCTGCGTACTCTCAGTATATTGTTTATCCTCGGCGCTTTGATGTTGTTTTTTTGGGACAGGGTTGGGCAGTGGATGACGGAATGAGCGGTCAGCACGCGAATATTTTCGTGCTTCTCTATTTTCCCACTTTTTGTTTCTCCATATCTCAGTGAAGCACCCAACTAAGCGCATTTCCGATGTATTCTATTGGTGTATTACATTAGGAATCATTCTAAATTTTATTAATCTAAATTAATTCCAGAAATTGCATTTAATAAATGTATCAGAAAATTAGCTGCATATTTCTCAAAAATATTATTAATGGTACGTAGACTATAAAAGAATTTGGACTTCACCCTTTTGGTATCTCCTCGAATGTAAATATTTTTATTTAAAAAAATTTAAAATTATCATTATGCTCGTCGTAGGTTTTAGCTATCCGGGAGTGAACCTTACAATTACGCTAAATATTCCACGTTCCTATAACGTCTCATTCAAAAGACGAGGCCCTCTACACACCTTCTTTCTCGAGTTTTCTTATGACGCTTGCATATTTTCTTAACTTCACATCTCCTGCATTTATAGTCCGTGTGATCTCTCCTGCTTTGCCATTTTATATGGATGCTTTTATGTACTTTGGTACTTCCTTTCCTTGGTTCATCTATTTACTAACATTGTAGTGTCCCAAACGTTACATGAACTTGATTTTAACAGTAGCGACATGCCGCACCCGTGTCTCAAGAAAACATTGGCTTCCTTATTTCCGTATTTTCCCGTGTTTCTCACATCATGAAGTGCTACGTGAAGATTTTCACATAGTGCTTTGTTATTTGCCTTTGCTATTGCTTCGAGAAAAGCCTTAAAACTGCTTGCGCACTTGGAATAATTTAGATTATCATCTATTATTAAACTTGGAGACCATTGGAAGAATCAGAGAAGCCCACGCCTCTTCAGTTCCAGCGAGTGAAGGAATTCAGTTGTTTTCTCCGAGTGAATAGTCACATAATGGACACTTTTGCTAGGATATAGGTATGAATACCCTCTGATATATAGTTATTAATAATACTCTCTAATTGTTGAATTAGAGATGGCACCACATTGACTTCAGTCAGTACTTAATTGGTTAACCCTCTCGAACATTTTAACTCCTGAGCCTTTATCGTTCGTGGTGTGCACATTGAATTAAATATAAAATTAAGTCAAAAAGTCTCATTAAATTATGTAACTGAAGCAGTTCTATCTTCTTAAAGTATATTTCTCTGTTTATTCTTCACACATTGATTGGCTCTCTTCTGCATATTTGTTTTTCTTTCTCCGCGAAGAGTTGTGGTTTGCCATTTGGCCGCCATTTATCTTAGAACCCCATCTCTCTCGATCGGTTAAAAAAACACGTTTTTTGTCTTTTTATTTTTTTTATTCGGGTGGGTTCGCTTTGAATCGGTTTCCACGTATCAACCTGAGTGCAAGTGAACCATATTTTAGTGTCCGACCACGTGACCTCTCGCTCTTATCTCCACCCACTACCGCCATTGCCATCCCCACCATCTGAATGATGACTATTCCGAAGCGACGCGCTCGGCGGGCGGTGTAGTCTCCGTATTATTACTGTGTTTGTCTCTTCCGAAACAAGATGTTTTATAGGCAACGGACGCGTGACTAATGTTTCTGTGGATTTTCTCTTTTATTCGTGAACACGTGTCCGGGCGTGAGAATATCGATTTGAAATGATGAGGCGATTCTTTTCTTCTTCACTCATATCGCTTCTTGAAGAATATTTTCCCATCTTTTAGGTATCTTCGTGTAGGTGTTTTGACCTGAGAGTTGGTAGTAGGACGCGTTCCCAATCTACATTGCTCACCACGTGTTCAATAGCACTCATATTTCATCTCTCTCCTAGGGTTCCCCCTTTTAAAATAAGGATTCTTAAAAGGATCTATTTTGCCTTTTTTAGGATTCATTGAGTCGGCAGTGAAGCCCGACCGTTCGATCATAATTATCGGCTTAACTGTTTAAACGACGTACTTCTATCCTACCGGCTCATTTTCCCTAGTGGTCCGAAAACAAAATTTCCTGGTGGGCATCCGAATGTTGACAATGCTCGTCATGTATAGTCACATAAAATGGAATTATATACATAACCATAAGCACAGTAATCAGCCCGAAGGTCGGTTTAGCAGGTGATGGTAGAGATAACCCAGTACTAAGCCCTATACGGCGTGTGAAAATTCACACATCAGAGTAGGGGGGCCAGTTCCTTTCCCTGTGCCGGTTAGGGTTTCCCAGGAAGACCTGGTACCCGAAAAATCACTTTAGCTTAGGTTGGAGCTGCAGGTTTCCAGAGTGCCTTGCCCGGGAATCGAACGCGGGACTCTCCAGTCAGCAGTCCAACGCTCTACCCACTGGACTACCGCGACCCACACACATATATATATATATGTGTATATATATAAATATATATATATGTATATAAATATATATATATATATATATATATGTATATAATATATATATATATATATATATATATATATATATATATATATATTATTATAATAGAATGTACGATACATCGCTGATAATGAATAAGAAGTGCTACACAGAATGAAACTAGTTTTGCTTGTGAATAATTTTATTTTTTTACTCGTGGAATCAGTATACACTGAAATTTAGTTGCATTCGTTCGAAATTAAAAAGAGGGAGACCTATATGCATTGATCACAAATTTTTGCTTTCAACGCGTAATTTTCAGGATTATTTAAAACAGAGACTTTTTTATATCACGAGATATCCGGTGTTTAAAAAAATAGAAGTGTAGTAAAATTAGTAGTCATTTGTTTTCAAAATAATTTCAATTTAACCGTTGTGCTAAATTTCTATATGTAGAGGTTAACCTGATTCTATATCCTTGAGTTTGCTGAAAGTAGGCAAAGTGGGTCTATTGCAATGTGCTACATTTTCTAAAATGATTATATTCCAATCGGAACGGGAGATGTCGAGAATTTTTTAGCGGAAATTGAGGAAGGACGGGCGTTAAGTGATTTTTCTATCGGTTGACCGGTTATAGCGAGTCGAAAGTGGAATCATTACCCTTGAACGAGGTCCTCACGTGAAATGAAGGCATCATTTTCATAAATTCATTTCAATTTTTTTCAAGGAAAGGTCTTGCGTAATAGCAACAGCCTGGAGTGAACGATTATATCACCTCATATCTCTATCGTCTCATTAGCGAACCAATAATGCTGGCAAATTTGGAAATTTAGAGCTAAAGAGATCGGTTGAGTGTATAAAAGTTCTCTTGTGAATATTACGTACCTACAATCTGTATGCGTAAACCATCCGAGCGCGCAACCAAATTACTTTGCAAGGGCAACTGAGGTCTTGAAGCTGGCTGAAAACAAAAGAAAATGACGTAAAAAGTTTCATGCTGGCAAAGTGTGGAAACCAAGGTTCTAAATAAAAATATTCCCTTACGCATTTGCTTTGTTAACTCTGGAAACTTTTCCATAACGTCGTAACGTACATTTTTTTCCTGGTCGTCGGCGAAGAGCCTAGTTTTCCTTGCTGAGCTATTTTCAAAGAGAAAATGCTTAAAAACGGAATGAATCGATCTTTTTTAATCTTTAACTTTAAATAGCTGCAAATTAATATGATTTAATTAACTTCCTCGTAAGAAATAATTACTTCTTTGTAAAAATTGACAGTTGGTCATGTATAAATTCGTTATAAAAATATCTATTCAAATTTATGACTAATTTTATTAAATAATTGTTCGAAAGGATCTGCTGAGCTGGAATACCCTTAACTTGACTGATTTTCTTATAAAATAGAAACTCCATTTTTCAAGTATAGTAGAATGAGAATAATATGCCCAAATGAGAAAATTCATGCATGGGAAAATAAACTAAGGGGAAGAGGAAAACTTTTACATTGAATTACTTGAATTTAATTAGTATGATAATCTCTTCTCTCTCCTTATGTTAATTATTGACCATTTTTAAGTGGCTAATTCTCAGAAATATATTGATGAGCATTATTTGAATCAGTCTACTTATGCGTTTTTCAATTACAAGAATTGACATCGGCCAATGTAGTGATAGCAATATTGTGATAATGTATCAAAATGATCTTTTACTTAGAAATAGTTGATAATATAAGGGTAATGTTGCTCTAAGTGTAATTTACTTACTCTGATATGAATACGCTTGTTATCGTTCAATCAGACCACATCGTTGAATTACATTTTGCTTCTAAGTTATGGCTTAGATGATGTCCTCGTTATAAAATGCTAAATTCATCATGTTAAAATTTTCATCACCCTCCCATGGAAAGTGTTAAAATGAGCTGCGGGTTTTACTGCAATTTAAACTCGGTGTGGTACAGTCCTAAAATGTCTAAAATAGCAATTTTAGTTGTGATTACCAATTGAAAATAAAAATTCATTTGAATAATATGTCATCTAATGCCTTTGAAGCGAGTTTTATTTTTTATCTTATTATTATACTTGTTAACTATATGCTTGTAGTACTAAGAAATTGCAAATATTGTTTCTTGTAATAATGCACATGTTGAGATAAAACGCAAATAGAATTATTTAAAGGAGGCCATTCATTGCACTTGTTTATTTCCTTTTCATTTAATTTTTAGTATTTGTGTAATTAAATAATACCCACTATAATACTATAATAATAATAATATAATAATGCTATATTAGGAATAATTGCCGTACTTAGGACATATTATGAAATATAGTGAGCATAGAAGCCCATTAATCTATATTGTGATGTAAATGTATTTTATGTTGGCTTTTTAACGCATCTTTAATTAATTAACATCAAATTCCTGTTTATTTGTCTAGAGGTAATTAACGAAGGATGAAGTAGATGGTTTTCATGTAGTAAATAGTTGCTTACAGTGTTTCACCGGTTATATTACTTAGATGATTTTTGATTAACAATTTTAAAGTTGGAAACATTCGTTCAATGTTAATATCGTGCTTTGAAAAATGTGTACATTTGAAATAAACCGTATTTACAATATGACTTCATGTGAACTCATTTTCCATCTCTTTCCGACAGCGAATTTCGCCTTCACAACAGGCGGCCTCTCTCGGCTTCTTCAACGGGGAGATTCGTTCGCCGCTGCTCCTACGAATTTCCGTGTAGTGGGAATATTTAAGAAGAGTGCTTCTTGGCAGATGTAAGTATAATACCAATTATCCAACTAGTTTTTAATCGTTAGCCGCTGATTGATAATGTTTATTGGTTCTCATGATTTAGGTACGAGTTGAATTTCAACCACGTCTTTATGTTTTAAATAGTTAATTGGGGGAGAAATTCGTTATGGAATATTATGATTGAAGTTGGACGAACCATATGCAGTAAGCATAGTATCTGCCTTTTTGTTTTAAATTTCTTGATGGTTATAACGAAGGAAGGTTGAAAATTATTTAAAATTGCGATGAAATACTGAGGTGATTGGATTCTGTAAAAATAGTGGGAGAGAAAATCACTGGGCAAAGCAAGACTAAGCGTAGGGTTTCCCAATTCAATGTTTCTTTCTCACATTAAAATGTTTGTATTTTATGTTCTTGGTTTAGTAACAGTAACGCTATCTCAGGGGTACACACGCGCCCAATTTCCTTGAATTTTAAAATTTAGCACAACTTGGTTCCATTAGGTAGTAGATAACTAATTTTCCAAACAGTTGTAAACCTAATGTATGTATGTATGTATATATATATATATATATATATATATATATATATATATATATATATAAATGTATGTATATATATATGTGCATGTGTGTGTGTATAACTTACAGGTGTTAGAAAAATTAGGTCGGTATCAAATGGTGAATGTATTTCCTTCATAGACATCCATACCTGTAGGATCGAAATTGCGTTAGAACTTCAGATTCACAGAAGTTGGGTTAGAATACAGCCCTCGTAATTATGAGGTGAGGCATTCGCTAGCATACGGGACTATTTCCCAGGAAAGATTCCAGAACCTTTGGAAATATTTTCCTGAAGCATCCCGGCCATTTCCTTCCCAACCCTGCAATTTACAGAAGCAAGGCACCGAAGCGGCGTATTTTTATAGCCTAAGAATTTCGCGCAAAAGCGAATATTGGTAGGGAAAATTATATCTCGAGTATTTACTACGAATCATAATGTACCTTTTGATTTGCGTACATCATGGCAATCATTATTGTTTAGATGAAAAACTATGTCCACATTTTACAAGCAAAGAAGAGCCCAGCGGTGCTAGTGGTATGTGTTTTTAATTTAATGGGGACACTTCTGATTCATAGATAAATATTTATTTATATTTCATTTCTCATTATTGTCCAATTTATTGGAATATTATTTCGTTACACTAAACTATCCTCCACTCTAGAATCAGTTGAAAGCATTAAGTGAGTGAATATTCATCGATAAAGATAAACAAGATAAAGATAAAGACATTCAACGTAATAAAGATAGGCAAAGAAAATAAATTTTGAAGCTATTCGTTACTGTAGAGGGTATTGCCAAAGAATCGCAATTAATCGTGGAACAGGCCATATTGCTGGCCAAGACTGTTTGTCTATGCCTTCTTATTGTTAGATAGTGTTTTTCTCTCGGAAGTTGTTAGTAAAAATTCTATTTACAAAATCAAGTTTCATTTCTGTGTGTAAGATTTTTTGTGGAAATCTGATCACTGTCTCTATCTAATCAAGCAGACTTAAGTTCTAACATACGTCCTAAAATTCATGGGGATAAGCAACTGCTGTTATTAGTTAGTCTATCGTTCGGGGTAGGTTTTGCTTGGGCATAGCTGAACAATCACACATTTATTTGCCTCTTCTAGCAAGACACAACGCGATAAGACCCGGCCGTAAAAAAACCTTCCTAAAATTATGCGTACTTCATTCCTTCACTCTGTAAAGAATACGCTGCGCGCCCAAATAAAAATTGTACCGATTTCTCCTCAGAGAACTAAGTTTTCATGTAAGGACCGCAAATCAGTGTGCAAATAGTCGGGTGTAAAGTGTCCATGCGTCCATGGATTTGTTTTCTTTGAAATTCTAAAACTGTCAAGCATTGCTCAGCGTGAATGTCTGGTCAGATATGCATCATGCATTGTACACAACTCATATCTAATAAGGAAGGAAAGAATATACCCACAAAATATTTGCCAGTGTATCGAGATATACCTGGCAGATTTGTTACATTCAAATATGAAATACATTTCCCCGAACATGTATTCACTGTAGTAACATTATTTAACCAATGTTTAGCTGAGGAATATTGATGATCGAATCTTGGCTACTTCATAAATGAAAAAGGGCACTGGTGTGATTCTGTCATGGGTAGACATTATGCATGGGTAGACATTGTCATGGGCGACATGGGTAAATATACTTTGCAAATCGAATATGCTCGGAAAAAAAGCTTTTTAAAGTTGTGAACTATGTTATTATAAGTTTTACACTTTCCTTGTGTACGCAAACTGACGATTTACTTAGGTAATTCATGAAAATGAATATAACTTTCACGAAAACATGGAGGTTATGCGGAAACCGTAACAATAGCCACTCTGAATGAAAGCTATTTTGCGATAAAATAAGATAATTACAGAATAAAGAAAAATTGACTAATTATAAGTCCCAAAAAGCAAATATGTACCAATCTCTATTTATTATCTTTTTTTAACATTTATCACTATTTTATGACATGGAATCGAGATGCCTCTAAACATTTCTACCGACAAGCCGTGAAACGTCCGCCCTCTTATCGTCTTAACAATTACCTGCCTGTTACCGTTTCTAAAAGTCTTGGGATTATTATGTTTCGCGCATGCGGGGCCTCGTGGATTTTTTTGGGCGTGTCATAAGTAGTTGGTCATTGGAGAAAATGTAGATCCGGGTCCATTTTATTTAACTGCTTATTTTAAAGGAAGTCTTTGAGCGATATTTGAGGGAATATTTTATAAAAGATTTCGTGCAGGATCTCATCCGAAGTCTCGACCCCTGCAATTATTGTGCGCAAACGGTTCTCAGGGCTCCCTCCGTTCAGGAGTAGGGCACAAACTACTGGTGATATAGCTAGTGAAAGCTCCTGCTGCGGTTTTTGAGGTAATATTTCATGAAAAAAATTCCCCTGCAGGACGGTTTTCCTACCACTGTAATTGTTGTGCATATTAAACCAAAAACATCTTAAGCAATTAGTCACAAACAAGATGGGGTGTTTTAGGAACGTAATTTTCTATGCACACACAAGATACACATTTTAATAAGTCAATAACCCAAATAATGTTCCCGAGTCGGCTGGTTCGGTGGAATTGGATTGAGGGCAGTGTACGGAGGTGTTCGTGAATTCCTTTTGAAGGTGACTTGTCCATCAAGACCGCAATACGAGTGTATTTCCATGTGGGCGGTCAGTGACTTGTTCTGCCTTTCCTTATAATCTTATTTCGACAGGTCGACCAACCTCTCTCACCAGTCTTACAAGTATAGGACTTTCCGAAAGATACGTCCGGTTGAAAAAAATGGTGAGACGAATCAGGGATCAAGAGCAGAAATACTGGTAAATTCAGAGCAATATAATTCAACTTTCTGGTTTGAGGATAACAGCTGGAGACGATTTAAATGCATACTTAAGAGAAGATGTTTAAAAAATACGTCAGTTCATTACGAAAGAGGATAATTAAAGATAAAAAAATGCAATCGATGTGCGAGTTTTCTTTAGGTCCAGTTATACTCTTTGCGAAATATAGGTACATATATGCAATACCATTCTTGTTGCTCTTTGAAATGTAAATGCCTATAATTTTCCACGATGAATGAACACAATATTATCTGATCTTGTTACTCATCCAGTTCTTTGGCCTCTTTCTACGTATTAGAACCACTTTTAAAAATAAATGTCCGGATAGCACCGGCAAAACTCGTAATTCAGCTTGATTAATCATCGATCTATTTTTTTTGTGATGAATAAATCTATTTCATCAATTTCTCTCAAAGGGCCCCTGGCCTCAGGGTGGGTGCAGGAACCCCTGCCCCCCGAGCATTTGTGTCCCCTTCAACTCGAGACCTTTGCGACTCAAACTATCGATCCTGCATTCGCTGCTGCAGATCGGAAAGGTCCTATGGGGGAAGCGGGGAATGCACGGAGGAGAGTCGCGGAGGATGATGATGGAGAGGGGGGGGGGAAGCGAATTCGTGGGCAAATAATCTTGCCCCCCCCGGTCGCTCGGGGCCGGCCTGCTGTTTACGCCTCGCAACGACCTCGTGGCCGGCAGCTGCCCACCGCCATGTTTTTTTCACGTCCTGCAAGAATTCACGCGCTCTCCTTCGCTTCCATCTCCCCGAGAGTGAGCAATGCCCGTTTGCCTCCCTTTCCTAATTCAGAAGAGCGGTGCAAAAGAAAATTTTGGCAGCTTTGAGGTTTGATTTTCTTTTGTGAGTCTCATTTCTCTTGTGTTTTCTTTCTCCATTGAAATTATTGTTATCCGGCTGGATCCAGGCGGAGAGAAAGTGTCCCGAGTGTGTGGTGAGGGAGAGATGAAGAAGGAAATGCGGCGGGGAAGAGTGGGTGGTTGTGGGATGAAAAAAATGTCGATAAATTATTTCGGTTAATTGCTCCTGCCGCGTATGCGCGTAGGCTAAAGGCAGCCAATTTCATAAAGACGATTATAGGGATTAAGTATTAAAAAATAATTCAATGCCCCTCTCTGCGGCCGCGCCTTCTTCCGTCGTGTTCCTTTTCTGTTTATTTGGCTTCGTCGATGCCTCTACCTCGAAGGATATAGCCATAGAAGTGGAAGATTTACGGGATTCGATTTGATATTTTTGTATCAAGTCTGATGTAGAAGTGAGGACGCCATGGAGTGAATGAGTGAACGGGAGCGTCTTTAGGGACTATCTCATCGTGTATTCACTAGAAATTGTCCTTTGTGGGTACTTCTGTTTAATAGAAACTTGTTTGTGTGTGAGATGCTTTGATATCATACTAATATTCATTATAATTTTAGTGACATTATCTTAGACACGCTAAACTCATTTTATCGAAGCTCAATTCCGAAGAAGTGAAATGTAGAGACATATTCTTCTAATATTTTTTATAGATGTATCGAGGTACCTGCCTATCAGATGGATAAATAGGTTTTCCATTTCTTACTATGTTTTTCGCATCGGAAAGAACTGCGTCCAAGTTTTTTGACGCTGTTTTTTAAAAATAGGAAAACATACTTTTACTTTTTCAAATGGGATGATGGATTTAGTCATGGATCAACTTTTGGGAAGATAAAAAAGTAAGGAGTCTACAGATTTCTTTTAATCCTTAAAAATCCCTTGTTAATATGACAGTAATTTTGTATCTAAAATATCAGTCTTAATGCTTACGGGTTTGGGTAACAAATTTTTAACTTCTAAATAAAAACTTGTTTTTCTCGTTCATTTTGTTAGGAATAATTCAAAAGACTGAGTTACGCATTAAAAACAAATCTTGCTCTTTTATAACGATTTCGCCCAGGTTGTCGAGTTGAACTCGGGCTGGATAATTCGGAGCTTTCGTTTTCTGGGCCCTTTTTGGAAATTTTAAAAATAAAAATATATGAACTCTTATGGTAATGATGAAAGGCTAAATATTGTGAGATGAAGAAGTTTTGTTTTTGAGAAAGTTATTCCACTCTTATGGAACGAGTCTTAAAAGGTAGTCTGCCCTCCTAAAATTACCGGCATTTACTCCGTAACAGCCGATCACAAATACCTGTCGCACCTAACAGTACGGCGCAGGTAATACGTTGGATTAAGTCATGCAAGAGTCTTTATCATAAATATTCTTAGGTATTTTATTATTTCTGGATTCTAACTTTCAAATGCTGTTGTTAAATAAATACTTCTCATGCATATTTTGATGGCCTTTATTGGCTTTCAAAGGGTATCTTATACAAATATTAACCATTTACTTCAGTAAGAAATTTTATTTCTTGGGTACGGCATGTGATTTAATGGGTATATGATACTAATTGAGAGTAAAGATGCATTAATATTAAATTGGAGGAAACAAAAGTGGCTTCACAGGAATTTAAAAAAAAGTGTAGTTAGTCGGAAGAAACGATCGTATCGGTTTAATTTTCATTAAGTGTAAATATCAATTACTCAGTCGTATGATTTTTTTGGAAAAAGCGACGCAACGATAATACCAGGAACGAGTGAGTGCAGTCATAATTTCTATCTGCGGGTAAGTGCATATATTTTTCAAACATGTAAGTTCTTCTGGAGAAGTATCTAAAAATAGACTCTCCGAAATGTCCCTAAATCACGCTAGGGTTCCGAATGCTCCCATAAGGAGTCCTCCATCATGGAAATCTTCTTAGCTTATGTTTGACTATTAAAACTCCCATTCACCATTCAGAGAGCCTTGAAGAAAACAGAAAACCGTGCAAGGAGGTGACAAGAAAAACGGTGGTTCGTAATTGCATTATCAATTTAGGTTTTGCGTGATTATTTCAAGTAAATGAATGATGACTATCAGCTGTAGCAGCATCAATTTTAGATGTTTAGAAACCGGTGGTTCATGTACACTTGGTAATTGCAGTTTGACCTTCACCTTGGCAACTGTTCCGGCCGTTAAAATTGCAAATATCTCCATTACAGGTTGATGTACGTCAACACTGGTTGACATGCAGTGAAACCAAAACATAGCCTTTATTTGCTAAATTGAAAATAACCCAGAACTTTGAGAAATTATGCTAATTTCACCGGAGTTAATGATTTTCCTACTCCTACATCAGTGGCCCTTCATCTTCTTCTATTTTCCCGTCACAAATGACAAGACGCTAAGTCAGGATGATTATGAAGAGACGGAGGATATATTAAAGTGGCCGAATCGGCTTGGAAGTAAACCTTCTTTCCGCAATTAAGTTGTAAGATGCTGGAATGTAGGTCTTTGAATGCAATAATGGCGCCACTTTAGGTTCCAATTCGTTTCTGGTTGGGTATTAGTTGCTTTAAAAAAAAACAAAATACGCTCTTATTTCCGTTCCTTTCCACGCGCTCCCTCTCGATCATTGGTAATTAATTACACCTCACTTTCGGCACGTGCTTTTCGCGTACCTGCGCTTTTGCTGTTTGCCTTAACCGGGGACTATTTTCGGCACGTCGGCTTTCGTAAATGTTTGAACAGCGATCTCCCCTCTTTGTTTGTGTTATTCCTTTGGATGGCTCTTGATGGAGTCATTAGGTACTTTATGTGCTTCAATTCCCATTATTAGCAAACTAACGACTGGTTGGACGCTGAGATGGGACCAAATTGCCCAAAAATCTTCCAATAAAAATGTGATTTTTTCAATTTCACCCCTTTCCACCTTATCGAGAGTGAGAGAGAGAGAGAGAAAGAGAGATGGTAGCCTCACACAACCTTTTCCAAAATAATACTCCCACCCTCCGACCCTCTTTAAGAATATTTCCACCCTCATCCCACATCCCTCCCTCAAATTCCCCCACCAATCTCGTTCCCTCCCCCACTCTCCGCATGCTTTCCTTAGAAATCCGCTGCTGCCTCGCAGCCCATTTCCCTTCCCGTTTCGGAAATCCATTCGCTCGCTTTTCTTCCCCTCTTTGATTGCGGCTCTGGTTTTCCCATTACCGCCGTTCACCGTTCTCGATTATGTTTTTGATCAAAACCTACCCCCATAACTCATCCTGAGCCAATTTACGCCCACAGTAAGATAAGAGGGGCCAGGAGTGCGACCTAATTTGGTTTTGAGGAAGTGAAATGCAATTTTAGCCATCATACCTTATGCTCAAGACCCTTTTTTAATCACTATTCGACAGAAGTGATTACAAATCAAAGTATTAACTGCATTCGCTTGAATTAAAATTGGTCACTTCCTATATAAACTCCCATAGATGCTTGCCATATTTCTAAGTAGATCAGCACACCTCATTTATTTAAATATTTATCGTGGCCCTATGGAGAATTTATCTTCTCGCGGTCACTGGTCATGTGTCATTATCATCTTCATACCTCCGATTTACGCCTGAGAGTTACCTTAAGAATATTTCAATGCATTTTGGAGAATTTTCGGCGACTTTCAGAGAATTTTCAATCTCATAATTTCTTATACCAAGGGTATGAATGACTCCTCCTAGTTGGACATAGGATTTCCTTTTATTCATAACCCTTCCACCTCTCTTGAGGCCTAAATTCTCCTTCGGCGTATTACTCTTTCATTTTTTATGCTTGCAGGGTAAATTTTGAGATGCCATTTTTATTCTCGCCTTGCCTCCTCTCGTGGTCTCATTTCTACTTCGTGAAAAATGAGTAAGGTCATCATCATTCATCGCACATTGTTAATACTCGAAAACTTGCCCTTGATCTTTTTTATCTAGAATTATAAGATTGACATGCTCCCTTTAAATGTATGTTGTGGCATTTCTCTTCGTCGGAGGAATTTACGGCGAACGCAAGAAGTTGAAGATGGGAAGCGTTACTTTCATGCGCGCCAAATGTCTTTCGTGAAATAAGATCACGCTGCTCCTGGTTCTGATATCCATTTCAGGTTCGCACTCACTCATCCGTGGCTTCATTTGCAATTAACGACGTCTTTGGCGGAATCTCAGGGCGGAGTGTCGGAACGTCGTGCCCTTCGGGAGAGTGCGTGCATACCCACGCACGGACAGCGTTATCATTTTGGGAGTCGGGGAGAGGACGACAAAAACAGTCGAGGAGAAGAGAAGCAAGCGGTGGGTTAAATAAGGCAGATGGAGATAAATCATGGGATGGTCGAAGGCACCAGGAGGCGAGATCAAGGTTTGCGGAGGGACGAGAGTGAGTGAGTGAGAGAGAGAGGGAGAGAGGGAGGGAGGCGGAGAGCGGGAGATGGTCAGAAGGTTTCAGCCAGACATGGGAGGCGGGTTGGAAGGAAGGCTCGGCCACACGAGAGGGTTTTTGATGCAAAGGCCAAGATGTTCGAGGCAAGGATTGCGTAGGAGTAGGGAAGAGCTCGCGCAAGGTGGTGGTGATGTGCTGGATTGGAAGAGAAGGTAGGGGTGGGTTGTGGGAGAAGAGGACGCCCACGCCAGGCCTATCCCTAGGCGTCCTACGCCACAGACTCCCCTTGTAGGGTTCCTCAGCTTCATAAGATCCATCCCCATCCCTCCCACCATCCGTCCATCCACTCCTGCTCCGCGTTCATCTTCACCATTCCCTGAAGCCCTCCTTCATCACCCACCCACCCCCTCCCTCACCCCCGACTAAGGCTCCCCCCATTCTCCCGTCCTCTCGTGGGCCTCGCCCCACCTTTGTCTACCCGGTAACCGCCTAATTCCCGGTGCTTCTCATTCTCTTTTCGTATCTCCCACACCCTTCAGACCCTATCTATCTTAAAAGACTTTTTCATTTCCATCAACCTCCAAAACTCCACCCTCTTCTCTCCTTCCTCCGACATTCTTTTCCCTTTTCCCGTCTCTCCTTCTTCCCCCCCCCTCCTCCTCCTCCGGTATCTCGACATGTGGTCCTTATAAACTCTCCAGCAGGTCCCTCTTATCCTCTGCCTCCTTTCTCCTCTCCCGTCTTCCTTATAGGTTCTCGTCGTTGGCTTATCTTTTATATACCATCGCCTTAATTCTTCCTTTGACAGTTAAACCAGAAGCCTATGGCTGAAGACGTAAGATGGAACGTCATGATTTGCGCACTTTTTAGCATTAACTGCGTTCATTCATTATGAAAACATCAAGCAGCACGTTAAGCAGCCCAATTTTCTGCCACGCTTTTTTTCCGTTCTCCCATTGGTTTCCTTTTTCGTATGTTTTTACATTTTTCCTCTCGGTGCATCATGATAAGCTAAAGGGGGCGACTTAACGTTTAAGAAACTGATGCGATTTTTTTCTCTTTAGTTCCACCCTATGTACACATAATGAATGTTTCTTTAAGGTTTTATGGTTTACTTGTTTTTAGTGAACAAATAATTAATTGAACATGAAGTCAAAATGTTGAGAAATGTCAAATCATCAACTTGCGTTGGTGTATATGTATTTTCTTCGACCCACTTGTTCTTTATCGGAAATTCGTATAGCAGCCTCCTTTTCTGAATACCTTCAGCTCCGTACTTAAACCCCACAAGAAGTATACTTCTGGCTCAGGCCGGCGCGGAGCGAAAGGCCATATTTCCTGGTTTAAGGACAACTTCGGTCGCCGCCTCCTCATTTTGGGCGCATGGGAAGTGAGGGTATTTTATATGCATGGGCTTTGCGATTGACTTGTGCGACCGTACGCATGTATTCTAAGCATGGGGTGGTTGGGACCGAAAAGACGAATTGTCTCGTTGGGTCGGCAGCAGTAACTCACTTGTCAATCCCACCTCCTCGAGGAGGAAATTCCTGGGAAAACATTTCACTATACATATTTTACGACGCTCCGTTCCATGGCAGCGTTTAATAAAAGCCCATAAATCAAGCTCTTCATAATTTCCATGCGTGAGTTGGCTTTATAAAGTTCGCCCAAATCGAGAGATACATCATGTCGGTGATAAAGTAGGTCAGGGAGGCTTGTGAAAGATGTAATGTCTGTTCTTTGCGAGCCATCGTTCGTAGTTTAGGTATTTGTATGTTCTCCTAAACGAGTCCATCGCGAAAGATATCACCTACGAGAGCTCGGCCTGTGATACAGTGAACTGTGGTTGAATCACGTTTGTATTTGCGTAACCAGACAAATGAAAGTAACAATATTTGGCTAGGGTTTCCAAAACTATGGGTGGTGCTGTGAGCAGTGAACCGGTATTTACCAATTTAATGGCGTACAGTTGGATGGATAGGGAAGCGATTTGAGTAAAGTTGAAATAGATGATGATTTTAATTATGACATAACATTTCAATGCATTTTCGCCGGGCCCGAGAGGAAAGATAATGCCATTTTTACTACAGATAAGATATCTCGCACTTGTGAAGCCAAGGCCAGTCGCGAGTAATGCAAACTCATGCTTATCAATTGCTAATACCTATTGTAAATATTAATTTACGATCAAATAATACTAAGAGAATTTAACCCATTGTAATTAAGAGAATTATTCAAAGATATACATGTTTAACTTTCTCGAGGGCTTGAAAATCAGAATTTTTAACTCTTTCCCTCAGCTGATGAAAGCATAAGGGGTAAAGATAGCAGGAAATGTATGTTAAGTTATTCTTTATTGTATTAAAATGTCATGATTCATGAATTCTGGCTACAGATCCACGTGAACAAAAGGAAATTAGTGTAATTAAGATGGAGAGGGTATTTGGGAATAAGTTTTTTCCACGATTTTGGACAGATACGGGACGATTATGTTTGTAAGACTAAGTCAACTATAAAATGTTCCTCGTAAAAGTTCACTAACTCTTTTTTTGACTGTAAAATTGATGTAACAGAGGTAACCGTATTATTCAGTAAGGCGATAAATTTTTTTTGCTCATTTTTTCTTTGTTGAATTAATTGTGGATTATATTTAACTGACGTTTCTACGTAATCATTGATTTGGTACTACTGTAATTTACGAACAGTAAGTAGCCTCTGAATTGTGAGTAAATTTATGATGCACTTGTTATTAATACTGTATGTATTGCTTCTGATGTGCCTTTGATTTCCGAGCGGTATACCATTTAACAGGCATCTATCGATATGCTGATATCACGTAAAATTATTCTAAATGGCACTTATTGGAGCGTCATTTATAATAATGACGCAGATTAATGTTTGTTATTTCTGTCTTCCTCTGGCTCTAACTACCCTATCGATTCACCAGCCTGAACCTCAGGAAGTTTGTAGTCGGTGACTTAGAATGCTAATTTTCAAAGATGATCTGTTTGCATTATCTTTTTAGGCATAAAGTGTCTGCCTTTGACTACATGTATACTATGGTCATAGGCAAAGCCTTGGTCATAGGCAGAGACTTGCGAGACAACTGGCAGAGAGCTCTGAGGTCTCGTCTCTAATATGCCATTCACCACAGTACGAAAGATAAGCCACCGGTCCGCCCCGATCATTCACTCATGTTGTTTTGCTAGATTATTGAACTAAAGTATATAATAAGAGGGGCTGTCAAAAAAATTATCTTGGGTATGACCCATTCGTTGAGGGCTTAGAAAAGAGAAAACGTACGTTTAAATGTAAAGCAGTTGGCTTTCTGTTTATTATATTGACTTACTATGATGCCATAAAACTTCTTCAATTGAATGAAGGCAGTGAAATCCGCCGCCTTTCTTCCTAAGGTCGATATTGCCTCGCAGTTGAGATTCCATCCTCTTCCCATCCATCCTATGAAACCTCTAGCGGATATTTTGTGAACTTGTTGAAGTCATGGGTCTTCCGTTTCTCCCGCCTTGAGATTTTGAACGTAGCTTTCTCCATCCGGCGCAAGGTGGTGTGTAAGTGCAGCTCCCTCGGCAGGAGTACAAATTCCCTCGGTAGAGGGCAGAGCCAAGAGGAAACCGATGGAGCGGTTGTTCCACGATGAATCCTCTCAATCCTTTTCGTTAAAATGAATGGTCTGATTATTGAGG
The DNA here is from genome assembly GCF_022747635.1 of Hetaerina americana. NCBI lineage: Eukaryota > Metazoa > Arthropoda > Insecta > Odonata > Calopterygidae > Hetaerina > Hetaerina americana. Next base: position 49,698,234 of record NW_027286069.1, read on the forward strand.
TAATGGGTCATGAGTCCAGTTATTTTAGTTCAATAGATTATCTTTCAAAAACCACTTTCAAATTCAAAAGCTTCTTCCGCCTGTACCAATTTAAAGACGATCAAGATAAGTGGTAACGTAAGAAAGAAAGGAAGAGTATCGGGCATTGTTATTAGGTTCATTCCCGAAGGAAGTATACACATATACCTTTCCACCATTCTGAGCTCCTTGAGTAATGCGTGATGCGGACAGCGTCAAATCGCTTTGGCATTCTCGTTCGTTAGCCATCGCTAATTGTATAAGGATTTGTAAGAAAACATATGTTCCTTATCATAGAAGTCAAAGGGAATACTTTTCATTCTTACAGAGTTTAGAAATTCAAGATCCCTTTGCAAGCCAGGTATGTTGTGCCCTCCTCAGCGAACAATGAGCCTTGAAATAGAGCTATCTTTAATAACCGTCTACCATGCTACTTGAAAAATTGCCCCTTCACTTTTCTTTTTCCCAACTATATTTCCATGAGGCAATTTTGCTCTAACATTTTTTGTTGGAATGGCTTTTGGCAGACGATTGAATTTGATGACGACCGCTATTACTTCACGATGAAGGTTCACTGGAGAGAGAGATATTATTGCCTAGTTAATTTTCGGCTTGCAGTTATTATGATATTGTGTCCATAGGCGCCCGACAAGTTACTTTTCCGATTCTCTTGGGCTCACGGCTTGTACAATAATCATACCGAGGCGGGACTCGAGCCCGAGATGTTGTCGTTAGCATGTTACTTACCAATATGACATTTGCCATAACCCCTTTCGCTATATATTGAATAATTTCTCTAAGCTCACTGCAAAATTTGGAATTAGAGAAAAGCATTCTAAACTCCAAATTGAATCTCGACTGGATTCCATGGTGATGACGTATCAGTCACTCTAGCTTCCGTTTGTTTTATTTAAAACGAATGCATTTGTGCTCAATGGTATTCAACCTAAAAATGACGATTCTATATAATTACTCTGATTTGTACATGGACACTAATTCCATCAAATTGCGTCTACAGGGAGTATGCACAATTGGTATTACTGCCTTCAGTTTTTTTCATTTTCGTCGAAAAAATTACGTATCATGTAACACCAGGCATTCTAAAAGTATGGAAGTATACATTCGTATATGCGCTCAAACTATTTGATTTCGGAGTGGCATTGTATCCCTGCGCTTTAGCTCAACAACTACTAATAACTAGCGGGCGCCATACCAATGACAGGGCAAAGGGCTAAAACGGAGGGTCGCTTTTAGGATTCTGCTGATGTGCATTTATAAGGATTACGTTTTGGTCGCGTCTAGGACCATTTGCGTCCGTAGCCGTGTGGTTCTAGTTATCTCTTTGGAAATGACGAACGCTAGACTCATCATTGGGGATTAAGTCTCTTTGGCTCGAAATTCTTGCACGCTACGAAAAACTCATGTCCCCGTATTCGTTGTGTTTTGAGCAATAAATCTTCAGCTCCTCATTCCTTATCTCGTCTCAGATGCATGGATTTCCGTTCCAGGCGTTTGAGTGTCATTACGCTCTCCACTGGAGTGGACGGCCTACAGCGGCGATTCATTAGCACCTTTGAAAATAGCTGCATTTTGTGATTTCATCTCCATTTGTCTCCAAAACTATATCACCTCACTATCTGTTGGAAAACATCACTATGCATGGGTTAGTCGGGCACCTCAATTACTTTTTTTTTTAGAGAAATAAGAGCCATCCCTATTTTCTCACAAATTTGGGTCATTTAAGTTGATACGGTCGGGGTATCATATTGATGTCACTTCTGTAAAACTGAAATAAGTTCAATTTTGTGTAGTGATTACCGAAGAAAGTGGAAAACGCTTGTGATTCGAGAAGTCCCCCCGCCACACGCCCTTGCGGCGGCTTGCGGGGTATTAAGTAGAAGTAGAAGTCGCTCTTGTAACACTTACATCGCCGCAATTATGTCTTGGTTCGGTCATCATTGGTATTCTTGTAGACTAATGTAGCCGGGTGAACTTATCAATCTCGTTGTGAGTGGCATCAATCGTACTATGTTTAGAGCCTTAAACGATAACAGACTTTAGAAGTTTATTCGTTTGTGCTGGTAAATTACTTTCGGTGTCTTTTCAAGAGTTTGATTATCTGTTGAGGACTTGCTGCAACTCGGGAATGGTAGATCATCTTACAGGTAACGAGGAAGTAAATTTTGCAGGCGTTTATTCAATACTTTTGAAAAAAATTATGATATCCCCGAAAGTGAGAAAACAGTTTTTATGGAATATAATTCCCTAGCATAGTGATTATTTTCGAGTTTAGCAGTCAAATTTTAAGAAGCATTGTCTTTGATTAATTTTCAAAACACGTATTGTAAAGCCACAGATCTTCAAATTCCTCTTTAAGTTTTCCAAATTTTCTAATGATACTCAATTTAATTTTAATATTAACGGCCATGTGTTTTTTGATCTCTGCATGCATATCCATACTTTTATTTGGAGAGAGGTGTTTTGAAGCATTCCAAGTTCGAAATATTCTTCAAATTTGCAGCACAAAAAGTATTAGCAATGACTTTTATGTGCCATAGGGGACATTAAAGTAAATATCTCTAATCAGTACAGTACTCATCAATAAAATATCATATTTATCCAGTCGTTACTTGCAATTACTCTGAACTTTTTGCGCCCTATGATAATTTAGAGTGCAATATCCCCTCAAATCATTTTAGAAAAGGTATCTCACTCAATGCTCAAAAGTAATTTTTCAATCAATATTCACTTAAAGAAGCTGTGTCTTTATAATTTGCAATAAATTAAAACGTCCATTACGCAAAAGTTCCTAGAAATTTCAGACGATGCAAATTTCGAAAACTCTCTGTAGTGGCACAAATTTTACTTCAAAATGGATTATAACCTTGATTTGGTCACCGAGTCACTTTTAAACTTGTCATTGGGAGTTGGTTTGGCGTCCCATTTCACACCAACGTCTGAGCTGCGATGAAATCAATTAGAAATCAATTTATGCAGCCATGTTTGCTCTAAAATAACATGGCTTCTGCAATTTACTATCGATTTTATTCCGCCAATACCGCGATTATAATAATTAGTGCTAGTTATGTAAGGGCATTAAATCAGAGAGCATGAATATAAATGGTTTAGTTGAGCAAAATATTATCGGCTAGTGAATAAAACCAGTACCGAAAAATGAAATGCTCGGAGGTTTGACTGAAACGATTTTTGTTAGCTTGCAATAAACATCTGGAGACCTTTTAGTTTACGAAATTTTTAAAAAATCATGATATACCCAATCCGGTGTATCCAATCATGATATATCCATAACCAATATAAGTCTATCTTTCATGTATCTAACATGAATGGTCTTTGTCAAGGTGCGCTTTGTTGCATACAAGTGAATCGAATGTTTTGTGATCTTGTACGAGTTATTGTCAGACTCTGCTACTTTGTAAGAGAAATTGATTATTTCCTTATAACTACGAGCTTATTAACATTATATATATATGTATATATTTTTGTATCACATGGTTTAACGGAAGTGGACAGGGTAAATATTATGAGTAAACGATATCAATGACCGTACCCGATTTTTTTCAGAGATGCTGTATTTTATTTAGATATTCTTCGCAAAGCAAATAACCCCCAAATATTGGAATCTTCTTGGGAATTGAGAACGAATTGGAAACAGTGGCCACTTCAATATGAATTATCTTAAGAATTATAATTTATGCACTCAAAAAGGGTAGTAAACTATTCCGAATTTGTAAAGGTAAATAAGAAACTATGCCAAACCAAAATTTTATTTACGGCATTAAGGAGGCATCCATGAAACCATGCAACGTCGTCTTACTCTAGTCTTGACAGAAGATGCTTTCCGGCTGATATTTCCTTAGGTTAGAAAATATTCTGAATTTCAAATAAATTTTTCACATTTTGGGTGGCCACATTGTAAACGCCATTAACTTTATGAAAATGACTCATAAAGAGTTTATTTTCCCGGATATTTTGATTATTTATAGATTTTCACTGCTGAGAAAGTGGACGTTAAAATTTTCTGAATCTTACCAATCCCATCTCGATGAACTTTTAAGATGCATAATACCTATTCCTAAATCAAAATATTGAATAAGAGTTGGAGGTTTGAAAAAATATTGTGATTATCAAAGCTCTCTGCAGATACGTAGGTTCTGACGTTAGACCCCTTTCCGCTGGGAGTCACGTATCGGTCACGTGAGAAAATGGAAGCCAAAGGGTTCTTAAACATTGGCCAAGTAGTCTCCGAAACTTTATGCGATATATATTACTCTAAGAAAAAATCCTTAATCATCGATAAGAAACCAAATGAAATAACGCAATGCCTATTTTGATTGTCTAAGGACGATGCAAAAGTATATGTTTAATTTATCAAGTGGCTTGGAGTTGTCGTTTGCTACCAGCGCGCTAATATTGCAGTGCTGCGATAAATAATTCACATGATGAAGCATTTGATGCACGTGGGTTTTATGCAAGTAAATTGTAATGATTGAAAACAAATATTTGGGGTTCAAAGTATCACTATATTATAAAATGCAATATTTTCGAGGGATGAAGGATCGAGGATTTTTTAAACTTTAGCGTGAGAATTACTTAAAAGTGCTCTTTAATTATTCGTCACGGTTGTAAAGTTTGGTATGCAACATTAACCGTATCATTATTTATGATATTAATATATTTCTCTTACTTGGCGAAATCCATACATTATTCAGTACTTTCCGCGATATGGAAAGTGTTACGGCTCATGAGGAAGTCTTTTATCGCTTATCAAAGCTACGTCAAGTATGAACCAAGAGAGTTATTGTTCTTCAGTTGGTTGGTTACCTAGACGTATCTTGTTCACTATTCCGTATTTTTCATTTACGGCGTTTATCCGTCGGATAATGCACTTGGTTATTATGTCCAGTGATTTCTTCTGAATTTAATCTTTCGTTCACTAAATCTGGAAGACTTTGAGTGAACAAATTAGCACATGAATAAAGTGTTTGCATTGTTATTTGTTCAATTTTTGGTAGGAATCTCAAATAAAAATACACTCTAGACGATTTAAATATCCACAAATAATGTATAAATATATAGCATGTAACATGCATATATATGACATTTATGCTCTACATTTGAATGTGTGTGTGTGTGTATATTACTGTTTCCTCTGAGGAAGACGGAGCTAAATTCCATCGAAATTATTAAGATATAACATGTGAGTGTTCTTTTTATGTGTTCTTATATTGTTTGTTGCTGTCCAAGTTTCTTATTCAACACTTCCGTGTTACTTCGGCGAAATCATCTATATATATATGTATATGTATATATATGTATATATATTATGTATATATTATATATATATATATATACATTCAAAAACGAATATATATATATATATACACATACATACATTCAAATATATATATATGTATGTATATATATATATATATATATATACACACACACATACATTCAAACACGAAATCCCGCCAAACGGCGAATAAATACTCATATATACAGAAACAGATATAAGGAAAAGGGATAGGAACACATATAAAGGACGAACACAATAAAGGTGGGGAAGGCGGAATCGAACGGATCACAAGAGTCACGTCAAGATCATAAAGTCACTCGGCTTTATTCAAGGCTTCTCAACCGAAGAAATTCATTTGGTCAAAGGAAAATAATTAGGTGTGTACCTTTTCTCAATAAATGATGGAAATAACGCTAACCTGAAATTCACACGGTATATTCATGTTTGGGAGAGAGTGTGTGTCTATATATATATATATATATATATATATATATATATATAGACACACACTCTCTCTCAAACATGAATATATATATATATATATATATATATATATATACTCATATATACAGAAACAGATATAAGGAAAAGGGATAGGAACACATATAAAGGACGAACACAATAAAGGTGGGGAAGGCGGAATCGAACGGATCACAAGAGTAAAAATATTTCCTTGACCGGGACTCGAACCTCGGATCTTTCCACTTGCCGGACGGATGCTCTTAACCACTTGAGCTATCGAGGAAACGTAATTTACCCTGAGATCCGTGGGTCTAATATGTCGCCAAGCGCCCCGATTCTTTAGCCGAGAGATGGCGTCAGGGGACTGTTTCACCCACCAAAGGAGAAATAGACAATACACAAGAGGAAAGGACAGGGGGTTAGAATTCATTCAACATCATACAGCTCGATCGATAGCTCAAGTGGTTAAGAGCATCCGCCCGGCAAGTGGAAAGATCCGAGGATCGAGTCCCGGTCAAGGAAATATTTTTACTCTTGTGATCCGTTCGATTCCGCCTTCCCCACCTTTATTGTGTTCGTCCTTTATATGTGTTCCTATCCCTTTTCCTTATATCTGTTTCTGTATATATGAGTATATATATATATATATATATATATATATATATATATATATATATATATATATATATATATATATATAGACACACACTCTCTCTCAAACATGAATATACCGTGTGAATTTCAGGTTAGCGTTATTTCCATCATTTATTGAGAAAAGGTACACACCTAATTACTTTCCTTTGACCAAATGAATTTCTTCGGTTGAGAAGCCTTGAATAAAGCCGAGTGACTTTATTGCAGGCACGATGATATGAATGCTATGCGAATGATAAAAGACACTTTGTAGTTATGGTGGACGAAATGGGGGGTTGCATTTGACCCGCGGGATTGGGATCAATCTTAATATACCGCGGTAATTACCACTTAAATACCATTAATCTTTCAGCCAAGAACTAGCGAGCCTAGGTGAGCGCACTCGAGCCATTCCGTGATAATCATGCGGGAAATATCCTCAGTTATTTACTAATTGTGTGACGTTCCAAAGTGCTGCGCTGGTTTTTTTTTCACTGAGCCTATATTCGATTTATGTATGAGGTTGAAGCGTAAGAAATGAAAAGAAAAATACTTCTAAATAATAATTACGCTTCCCCTAAATTTACTCCTACGCATCGTGTGTAGGCACTCAGCAACCCGTCAGCCCAAGCACACCTCCGCTCCGGTCCATGCCCCCGCAACGCACATCGAAAACACCGCGCACTCTCTCTCTCTCCTATATTCTTGCCCTGTCGTCCCATTCATAGCGCGAATTAGCTGTGGGAAATTTTTAATCGGCCTTCCGAAGCAAGCTGTGCTTGGTCCGACGACGATCCCGGATGTTGTTGTCCCTGCAGCATCATCCCGTGGTTGGTGCTGCTCGACGCGTCGCTCCCTCGCACACGAGTTAATGGAGGGCCCATCCTTATGGCGGCTGGCGCTCGCCTCTTGCAATGCGTGCGCGGTGAAGGTATGCGTTTGACACGGTTGCCGGCGCTGGTAATTATGGTTAAGGAAATCTTCTTCCGTCCCCTACAAATTGGTGTTCTTGACATGAGGATTCCATACATCAGTTGATCATGCGCAATAGGCACTTTTGCTTATTCATTGTATCTTCTTCGTCTAATATCCCTGTTGTCGGTTTCGTAGTGTATTTTCTATGACATAATTAAAGTTTATAAACTCCTAATGCTAGATAAAATATAATGACGATAAGAAAACAATTGGCTGATTGGAAAATGTCATATTTTGCTATAATTTATGCCTACCTAATTTTGCTAAGGCAAATCAAATAAACTCATTTTATGCGATTTTCATTGCTCAATGAGGGAGATTGAGAGAGTTTCACAAATGAGTATACCTTTTATTTTATTTATTTAGTTAACTCAATTTTTTAGAAACAAACCTTTTATTCAATTTCACTTTGTGCTAAATTTTCGCTTAAAGATTAGTTATTCTCTTCAGTTTTCCTTGGTTGTGATCAAATTTGATCATTTCATATATTTTACAATTGTCGCGCCTTCTTAGAACTATGATCTTGTAAAAATCGGAGGAGGAATGAGCTTATTATTATATTCTAAGTGAAAAACATAATGATTACACTCCCTCCTCGAAGTTTCCAATATGATGGGAATTAGAGTCAAACATGACTCCTCAAGCACCCAAAAAATTTCTCTGAATCATTATGCTGCTAGACCATTGCTTAGGTGTGCTCTTATAATGAATTAATGATACTCGTTTCAACCCTTAAGAGTCTCACACAGTACGAAGGGAAAGGATTATTTGAGCAATATAGGAGTGTTAAATAATAGGAGATGCTAGCTAGGAAGAGAGAGATTATTAATTATTGAAATTGATTATTAATGACAGATTAAGATGTTTTGTGACGTCTTCCGCTTCTCAATCTCCGCGGTCATTCATAAGTCCATCTTGTATTCCTTTCTCTCTCTCTGTCTCATCTCTCTATTTATTCCTTCGAAATACGCACAAGTTTCTCTCGGTCTACCTCTTCTTTGTCTTCCATTTGGGTATGACTCCAAAATTTGCTCTGAGATTTTCTCATTTCCTGTTTTACACATCCATACGGTCTCAACTGCTGCGTTTTTATGCCATGCCTAAGGTGTTATTTGCCCTCTTAATCTTTCGTTCCATATCCTTTCCCTCATTGATTTTCCATCCGACCTTCTCCGGTGGTACATCTTGGTAGTTGACGATAACCTTCCGAATTTTTATTCAAATGGCCAACCTCACAACTATAATTTACAATGATTTTATGATGGTAATGTAACTTCTATGTATGTTTTCTTCAGAGATGAACTGCTCTTGGAGTAAAATGCTCAAAATAGTTGTTTTTTTTTAACCTTACCTTCTCTTCAATGGCCGTATCCAGTAATCCATTTTTTGTAATTTTTACCCACGGTATTTATGTTCTTTACAATGCATAATATTTTGGCTAGTTTTTAAAAGAAGATGCCGCGGTTTTCCCACAATGCCAACGTATCATGTATTGTTTTTTTGTTGATTTCAAGATTCTCCTTTTGATACTCCCTTGCCATGTGGTCCAGATCTTCGTAGCCTTGTGTCGAAAGAAATTATCATCTGTATAGCTTAACGTGTGCTTCAAACTTTTTTCCTGAGGTATGCCCATCGCACTTCATTAGAATGAAGTGATGACGGAGGGTAGTTATATCATTCATTTTTTTCAGTGTTTTGGGTAATATTGCACTCACGGGCATAGGTCAGAAAGGTGGAGGAAAATAGGCATATGTTAATGTCTGGCAGTATTATATAGTAGCTTCTTTCAAAAATATAATCAAACCTGTGAGAACGCCACCTTATTTTCTATATTGCTTGAAATCTTTCATTACGAGCTCAAGTGTGATGCTCAACGCTCACCGATTGTGCCGTATTGAACGCAGTTAAGGCGCTGTCATTACATTATTTGGTCATATAGGATAATTTACACTTATTGAGGGATTTAATTCAAATTATATATTTAATACTGAAATAAAAATGGGAGGAACAATTTTTATTACTGGTTTAAAAATTACTGGAGTTAAACTTGTGGTCCGGCTTTTTAGAAATTTTCGAAATCCACAATACCCACTTTACGGAGAGTACAATCACTCACGATGATTGAAGTCTGTATTGGCATATGTGCAAACTATTACTGTAATCACTCATCGATCATGCCTTCATAGATTGAAGTATATAGACCTCGCAAAGAATTCAGGAATAGGAGATAATGGGGCAGAAGTTGTTTGTCTCACTTTATTTAGCCTATACTACCTTGATCAAAAATTTCCCGGAATTTATTCAGAAAATTAAAAATACAAGTTTATTCATCTAAATCTATATTGTCCCCTTCAAAGTAATCCCCATCGACTGCAACACACTTATGCCAGCGCTTGATCCAATCCTCGAAACATTTTTTATATTCGGTTTTCGGTATGTCCATCAGTGCTTCCTGCGATTTTTCCATTACTTCCTCTCGGCTGCTAAAACGCGTTCCCCGTAATGGTTTTTTAACTCGATTGAACAGAAAGAAGTCACAGGGAGCCAAATCAGGTGAATTCGGTGGCTGTTGGATGGTATTTGTTGCATTTTTCGTCAAAAAATTACGAATAATGATAGCACTGTGCGACGGTGCGTTATCATGGTGCAAAATCCACGAGTTTTCTGCCCACATTTCTGGTCTCTTTCGGCGAATTGCTTCACGCAAACGTCTCATAACGCCCAAATAATACTCTTTGTTTACTGTCTGGCCTTCTGGCAAAAATTCATGATGCACTACACCGTTGTAATCCATGAAAACCGTCAGCATTGCCTTCTTTTTTGACTGAAAACGACGTGGTTTTTTTGGTCTCGGCTCATTTGGTGAACGCCATTCACTTGCCTGATGTCTGGATTGCGTGTCGTACTCATCAACCCACGTCTCGTCTCCAGTAATGATCCTTTTGATGAATGTGGGATCGGATTCAGCCTCGCAAATCATGTCTTTTGCGACGTCAACACGGTCTCTTTTTTGCATGAAATTGAGGTACTTTGCTGCTACACGACGGAAACCCAAATCATTAACCACAATGTCTTGGGCGGATCCATAGGCAATGTTCAAGTCCTCCGCTATTTCTCTGATGGTTAATTTGCGGTTATTGACCAACATTTCTTTTACTTTATCAATTTTTTCACCGACTTTCGATGTCGATGGTCTGTCACTGCGTTCATCATCTTCGATTGACTCACGACCACTTCTGAACCGCTCGTGCCACTGGTAAACGACCGTTTTTTTAGAGAATCGTTGCCGAAACACTTTTCCAACATTTCCAACGTCCGTGCGCCACTAAATCCGTTTTTTACGCAAAATTTAATACAAGTTCGTAGTTGCAAATTTAAATCCATTTCTGCAATTGTAAAAAATCGCCAACACACACAGAGATAGATGTACTCTTGGCTACGTAACTTTTGCAAATGTCAAGTTATGACACTAAGATTTAAAGGGAATATCAACAACAGATGTACCAATTTAACAAAAAAAACAGAACTCAAATCGGAACGATGGGAGCGCCACACGGTGGTTATTCCGGGAACTTTTTGATCAAGGTAGTATATCAAAGTGTAGCGTACATTTCTGTTAGTTGATGCACTAACCTCATTGATATTAATCCACTCGATGGTGTTTGATATTCGAGTCTCAGGACCATTATGAAACGCATCAAAGCAAATACATGAGATGCCATTTGTGTACCCTCTACATTAGCCTAATGTATTCTCTTTTCCATTTTTTTCGGAAAGCGTTTCGGTAAAAAGCGTTCACAGGAAATTACACAAGGATGAGTTGAGACTTCGAACTCTGTGGAGTTGCCTTGGATTTATGTTGAGAAAGGGATCAGATGAATGACTAGCCGCTGGAACCAAAGCCGACGTCCAACATCTCGGCGCCGATGTCCGGCCGATATCCCGCCGATGTGGCGCCAATGCTCTTGGCTCTTCCTGAAGGACCTCGAGTGTCGTTAACCCTGAAGAAAAATGTCCCTGAAAAAATATGCCCTTTAGAAGCATTCTTCTGGGCGCCGACATGCGTTAAAAGAAAACCCAATCCCTTTACAGATGAAAAGGGTTAGACAGTGGAAATTCAGTAACGGGAATCAAAAAGAAGAGTGGAGGTAGAAATTTATGTGGATGCATGGAAGGAGAGGGAGATGATATGTTTTGCATTGCCTGCACCTATTAAAAAAAATACAAATGGAATGTTGCGTGTTCTGTGTCGCATGCTTATGGAGCTCGTCTTCTTGGAAATTACGGCCGGAGTGGAAGGATGTCCGACGGAGCTTGAGAAGATGAGAGAGAGAGAAAGAAATTCCTACGAGGAATTTGCAATACCAGAGCTCATTGCAACGTTTTTGTTGCGACTGTTTTTCTGATCGTTGACTTGCTAAGGTGTTCATTAGATGACGGTAATTTGCTTCACCCTTTCCGTAAGTGAGAATTACAGGCGATGAACAAATCTCGGACTGACACATTTAAAATGTGCATGGTGTAAAATATAGAGAAATTTTTAAAACACTCGATCATTTTAATTTTTCCCTAGACTAGTTCTTGTTCAAATCAAGTGAGGACTTGCATTGTGAAAGAAATTTTGTAATGGTTGCTAATCTTTTCTTATTGCCTCGGAGGTCGTTTATGGGCAGTGGTCGTTAATAAATAATATCCGTTGGTTTTAAGGATACGTCCAGCGTGTTTGGTTCTTATTATTTTTCAAATCAAAGTAAGAACTACTAAAAATTGTAAAGGACTTGTTAATTATTAATCGAATTTAGCTTTTTTCAGCTTACTTCTGCACCTTAGACGACCAATTATTGGAATTACAATTTTCACCTTTACATTCCCAACCTCCCGCGCTGAATTGCTCCTATTTTGAGAATATATTGTGAGCACAATAACTTTGAAATATTTTTGAAAAGTATCTTAAGTGAATTTAGGAAAAGGATATTTTTATGTTGTTACTGCTATTGTTGCAGTAATTTTACGCCCCATTTGAAAGTTTTTTGTAGTCCATGTGAAGACAGTCTTATACGCAAGCAATCGTTTTCATAGCGCCAAGAATTTCAATTGCTTTTGTAATAAATTGGCATTATTCGTCGTGAGAAACCCATTACTGTAACAGATTCATACAACTTGTACCGTAATTATAAATTCTTAGATTAGCATTTATATCAAAGATTTTCAGTGGCATCGAAAGTACTGAAATATTTTGTGAGCAAAGGCCTTTTTTGACACAATTAATTTCGACTTCCGTAATATTTTTATGTCCCAATGTCGATGGTGGAAATTACGGTCGAAGTGGAGGGACATAATTACAAGGACTTATCATTTAATTCTGCAATGAAGGTAGTTGGTGACAGTACATAAATAATAATATGCATTCTTAGATATTTTTAAATGATAAAATATCTACAATTACTCATCTGGGTTCATATGAGGTCTAGGTATTCATATTACTTTGAAATCCGCGATTGAATTGCCGCAGGAATAAAATTACCATTCGAAAGGAAATTAATGAGTGATAAATAGAGAAAGGATGGCTAATAAATGCAATGAAATGTAGATTAGGATTTGTTTGGTGTATCTGCATGCCAGATAGTAGGATTGCGTGCATTTCTTCTCCCAAAATTACTGCGATTTATTGGTCGAAAGAGCGACTGTTTTTCTTGCTTTAATCTTCAGTGCCATTGAATTTGAAAGTTCCGACGCTAACTTATTTAAAATATCTGGAGACGTTTTTTCTTTGCGGTTTTGCTCATCGTTCCATTGCTGCAAAATTGCTAGTATTGTCTCGTTGGTTTTAAATGCTATTATAATGTATCAATAAACTTTCTACGTGCACAGGTGCCTGTAATCGGAGAAAATCCAATAAAGATGGGGTATGTATTCTTAAGACAGTGAATTAAATTCACCATGTGATCCACTGGCTCTCCATTCATAGTGCAGGAGGTTGTAATAAATATGTCCTTTTGAAACTTTTATTGGGCACGGCTGCATAGTATCTGAATTCGAGATGATAGTTTGGTTGATATACGCATAAATGTGACAGGCAGAGTGTGCTGGAATCGCCTAATATTTCAGATTTTTTGCGCCTGGAATTCGGAAATTTCACCGCCTCCCCCCCCCCCCCTTCTTCTTGGTTTGAGGCCGTAAACGGGTTATGTGTGAACTCTGTGAAATTAACCAAACTCGTTATGAGAACGGGAAAACATTCATTTACCGTTAAGTTAATGCAAAATCATACATGCGTTGATCTTTGCGATATTTCTACGATCAGAAATTAGAAATGTAATTAAACTGGCCCTTTAAAAAATTAATATGGTCTTATAATTATGTAGAAAAGCATGTGTGAAGGATCTGATATGAAGGAAGTTTCTGTGATAAAAAAGGGCTTAATAGACGTTCGTCATCCTTATATATTTATTTATTAGAGACGTATTCTCAAAAAAAAATGTCTGCAGAAAATTACACGAATCCTTCCCAAATATTTACATGAAACTCTGCATACGATGATTTCTTTACATAGTTGACCGAATTCAAGTCAAATCTTATCTTTGGGCTATTTCACCATCGGTATTTAAAATGCAGATGACTTTTGCGTTTACTAAGGCCTTAAGACCTTCGTAAAAAAATACCTGAGAAAAAAGTCTTCTAAGAGACTTTTGTAAATAGTAGGCGCCCGAAGCCAAAACAAAATACTATTTACTATGGGAATATTTTATCGTTTCATTTCTCAAGCATCAAAATATCCATGAGAGTGATTACAAATTTTACCCGGTGCTGTTTCTGCTTATTTTGTATTTAGCTAGAAAAATAATCAACATGGTTATTACACACATTCTGTGTTTTAATTTTTTTTACTCAGAATGAAGGGGAAGTATTTTGTGAGTTGTGCAGTTTTTCCTCTTGTATCTCATCCTCGGTTTTTCTCGGAATGCACCACCCTTATCCCAACGTTAAATCGCTGGATTAATGGACATTCTCATGCAAGACATTCTGTTGAATGCAAATGGTGCCCGAAACGGACTATGGGCAAAGACTTTTTCTGGAGGAAAAATATGTCGATGTTCAATGGATTAAAAATATCTGGCGCCGAATAAAGTGGAAATGTTATAATACCGTCATAACCTGCATTCTACTGATAGGAAACTAACGAAAATTCTATCAAGAGACAAGTACGCTTATGATTTTAAATTTAACGATAAAAGAAGTGTTAATTTTTCTGGAACTAATCATTTGTTACACATTATTTTTAATTGTCTCATTAAACATTTTTATGGCATGATTCGTGTCAATCAAGGAGCTGGGGGGATTTTAAAAAATACAAAATGTTTCTAAGGAAATATTAATGTAAAAGTACTATTTTTTGTAAAATATCTCCGTATTTTCATTTATACGAATACAGAGAGCGAGGCATATTACTGTAATTTGGCGAACCGTCCACATCTCTTTTTAATAAACCCGTATTTGTAGTAAACCAAGATGCAAAACATGTCCTATTTTCGATACCCGAATGCCATCTTTCTCCCAATCGCTTTTCAACTCTCTCCCACCAATCACCTACTCCTTGTACACCTCCAGTAATGTAGATTACCTCCTGAAGTGCCGACTATGCCCTACCTTCTTTATTGGAAAGTTTACCACACCCCTCAATTTTAGGGTCAATAACCAAGTTTCAAGTGCAAGTTTCTAATGCAAGTGCATTTCCTGATTGGGATGCTCCCGAGCCCAAAGCACACCTCCAAACATAACACTCCCTTTGATAAATGCTATAGTGTCCCCATTTTAGTATCCCTCTCACCCACCGACCCTCCACTCAAACTCAAAACAAAAGAACAGGCGTATATCTGGCTCCTCAATTCCTGGAATGAGCCAGGGTTCAATATTAATCACTATCAGGGATCAATTGCTAAGTACTCCATCTCTAGATATTTTCATCCCCCCTCCGCTCCCAAAACCTTCCATTTCAATCCCACACTTCGAAATCTTCCCATCCCAGCCCTTCCCCTCCCAAACCTTTTCCCGCCTTCCCCTTTCATACAGCGTCCTCATCCTCTCCTCTTGAAACCTCCTCAGTTCCTTCTTTCCTCCGAAGAAGGTGGTTTGACAACCGAAAATTAGGAATACGAGTAAGTTTCATTTGTATGTGTTTCTCTGTGCTTTTGCTCGTTAGCGCTATCTCGCTTCTGTATTTAAATTGTTATTCACATCCGCGAGAATTTCCTTCAAAATATATGTATACGTATACTAATGTGTTATAATAGCTGATTTTTCGGCAACTTGCATCTTTAATGTCCACCGCATGTCGCACTAGTCGTTCATATGGAATCTCAATTTAACAATCACAGTTCGGATTGTTACTTTTGCGTAAATTAATGCGTTGCAATATGATGTGCTCGTTATCTACCATTTAAGTCGAGCATAGTTAAGGCTAGATATATCGAAAGAGAATTTTTATACATCTAATCAACAATTTGAAATATATGCACTCACGTAAAGAAGCGTTGGATTTATAGTCCTTCTAGAAAAGGCTTGAGTCTCACTTTCAAACATAATTTTGTAAAGTGGGTCCAGTTTATAATTGGATAAAACGATTTTATTTTTAATAGTAAAAAGCGTTTCGCTTGGCCGATGACTATAAATCTTATTGAAGTGTATATTCTCATACTCCAGAAAACAAGCAATTGCTGGAGCCTCTTTGTTATGCTAGATATTTATTTAGGTATTAGCTGCCCTTTCGCTGAGACCATTCTTTCAAATATAAAGTTTTTTAAAAAACAGCAATATTCGCGATTTTATTATTAAATAATCATAAATTTACTTCAACGGACTGATGAAATTCGTCTCAAAACATAAGTGCACTCCTTGTGCAGGTAGTATCAGAATCAAATTCCGGAGATGGTTCATGGTCAATCACTCACCCAGCATTTTAATAGATTTGTTGCATTTTTTATAACTAGATTCATAATTGGAGGTACTCTCCCGAGTTATTTTCTACAGTGGCAGTCGAAATCATCTCGTTCGTTACCTCATCGTGGCGAAATGAATGATGGTGGTTTAATGTAATCTTCCTGGCGAATAAGAACTGAAATGTTGGAAAAATCGTCTCTTCCATATAATTAATTTAAGGTACGCCTTCCTCAACCCCTATGTTTCCTTTTTCCTCTGTTCTTCCACTTCTCTTCTAAATTTCCACGAAACGATGGCACAATTTTATTAGCTGTTTCCTGAATTCGCGGCGAAGAAGATGATGAACACCGTTGATACTATAAAATTGAGCTCCGCTGTCATATAACCTCAACATAGCTTTTTTATTGTTGTGGGCAAATACCGTATAACCTGCTGTTTGTTAAAATAGCGATTTTAGATTCATGATACCGTGTTTAAAACAATTAATTTAAGGTTCAGTGGGGTTGAAAAATTGGATGGCGTTGGCTAATTATACATTCATGGCAATGAATGACAATTCTACTGTGAGCTTTGAACGTAGACCAAATGCATGTGATTCGTTTCTCATGATAAGTTGGATATCAATGAAAAGGGATTACGGGTATAATCAGGGCAGTCCTATTAGCAAAGCTGCTCTATTGTTAACGATTAGAAAAAGAAACTTGAAAATGTAGAGAAGAGATATTGTACAGTGTATGTTATATTCAGTATAAGCTTTAATGAATTCCATGGATCTTCTTTGGACATCATCTTCTTTTGTAATTTTCGTACCTTTTCTTTTAGTCCTAATAATTGAATTGTATATCTGTTATCAATTATCGTTAAGGTGTACATTGAATTCCTCAGTTTTCCTTTGATAAGTACCAATTTTGTTACATCTCTAACTGCATATTTACTCTGCTCAAATAGTGATGACAATTTTGATATGTATTTTAAGCGTTCGAAGAACATGACCTCTCAATATTAATGCCAGATATGATATTCGGATTACCGAATTTTGGGATAAAAATTGTGTGGTTACCCATGGGGTTAAGCCTTTCTTCCGAATTTAATGTTTATGGTGGGTGTTGTAAATTTGTAGAATTTTAATAATTATACTGTCTGCTCAGCGATTATTGGGGAAGGTTCTCAAAAGGCTATAAATAAGAGGGCAAGCTGGGAGCCTTAAGGGTTGCAGCAGAGGTTCGAAGAGCGTGAGAGGAAATGATGGGTTTGCTTCGTTCCTGTTGTGAGAAGGGTGGAGGGAGTGACTACTGTTAATTAGAATGGTAAAAGGCGATGTTGTATTACGGCATTCGTCACCTGTGCACATCAGGTGAACCCAAATTGCAAAGTAATGCGAATTTATCAGTATTGTCCATGTGGAAATGGAATTTCGCCTTCTTACTTTTCAAATTCTAGCTTGCACGTTATTGGATAAATTTTTACGGCATCCTAATGAGCAATTGCTTGTCAGTTGATAGTTTGTGTATTTGCTTGCGTGTAAGTTGAAAGGGTTTTTGCATGACTGTATACGCCACTTTGGGTATACGTTTGCATAGATGTGTTGATTTTTAATGGGGTTTTGTTCTCTTTTACGGGTGGTGACCTAACACCCCTCGCCATACGCCCTTGCGGCGGCTTGCGGGGTATTCTGTAGATGTAAATAGATGTAGCTGTATTCTTTTGGGTCCCTGAGACACAACCGTAAGTTGATGGGAATATGGAAATTAAAGCACTTCGGTGACTACTATTTGACAGTTGTTGAACGATGTGTGACTTATGGATTGTGTATCTATTCACTCTCTACATTTATTCATTCGTCTTCGATATTTTTACACTCTTATCTCTTGTATGAAGTGTGCAGGGTTATAAAACACTTTGATGGCTGCCAATAACTTAATTTCATTTGAGCACTAAGTTGAAGGGAAATTAAACTTTCTCAGAGAACATTAACTTCACCAATAAAATTTCAAGTAATTTTTTTTCACAGTTAATAATCCGAATATCAATATGCTGCATCTGTACACTAAGTACATTTCCCAGAAAGGAATATTTTATACTCCTAGCTTCCTAGTTGGAATTTTTAATTCTGCGAAGCTTTCTACTATAATTTTCATTTTAAACTTATTCTTTTAGCCACATGTAGATTTACCATGTTTTATTTTTGTGGATTTATATTCAGGAATTTCCTAGCTATAACTGTTATTTTATATACCATCTCTGCTAAAAGACGCCGATAGCAACTACGTTCACCTGGTGCTAGATTTACATTGGCTTTGTACAACGTTGTGTAATTCCTCCATATGAGGTCGCCAAAGAATATGAACGAATGTTTTTCAAACGGTTTATCCTATTTCTACCGATGTACATTTTAATCTGCATTCATCCCGTCTTCATAGTCTGAATGTTCTCTCTCTCTTTTTTTCGTTTAATTGAAAGTTCACGTCTTTTGCGTAACATGGTAAGCTATATGGAGTTATTATTCCCCGTAACCGATGCACATGCTAACCTATCTCTTAAAAACTTCACCGGACCTAAAAGTGGCAGTTTTTAGTACCAAACTTCATGGGGTTCATTTATAATAAGTGAGCTCTTAAAATTGACTGAAACGAGATTAACAGCGAGTTGAAAACTAAATACATTCAGGAATCACGATTGGCCGCAAGATTGTCCCATTGAAGTGCGAATAATGAATAGATCCGGAGCGATTCCTCGAACATAAAGGTAAGCGTCTCGTGAATCTCAATGTGGTTAGGGGAACCAGGATTGCCGAGAGCGCGCTCTTTTCCAATGTCTCCCCCTCGAGGGGGTCTCCCCCTTTCCGCACGCTGGATGTAACTCTTGCCCTTCATCCGGAAACGAGGGAATCCTTCGGCTGGAACTCGGCAACTCTTGAGAGGCCTTCCGTTCATCCTTCCTCAGCGTCCTCCCTCTCCACCCTGATGTTTCCTTCCTCCCTCGACTCCCCGCCGCACAACTACCCTCCCCCATTTCATACATCTCCTACCCACGTCCTCCGACCTCTGCACTTTCCGCTCTACCTCAACCCCCCTCTCAACCACCCTTCTGTTTATGTGGACGCGTATATGCATTGCCCTCGTACATATGTACACTAGAGTATGCCCACACTCCGCCTCCCGACGCTCTCATTTCGGCCGTCATTGTCGCAGCTTCGTAGTCGAGTGCTCTCGTCTCTCTCCAATGCACCCTCACTATTTCGCCCTCCCCTCGGCTCCACTCCTAGCCAAAAAACCCTCGCTTCCCTTCGATCCTTTTCCACTTCTTCGCCCTCCCGATTCCCCTTCCCTCCCCGATCCCATAATCCTCGCTGCACATTCAACCATCCACTCCCCCGACGGACCGCCACCCATCCCCCATCCTCTTCCACCCACCCGCACACTCCGTTCCCGCCCTCCCCACCGCACTTAATAACCGCTCCGCTACCCCATCTCCTCTCCCCCCCACCTCCCCGCACTGCCACCGCACCACAATGGACCTCTTCAGTGCGATCGCCCTCGGTCTACGGAGCGTCTCCGAAATCTCTACCTCGACCCCCCCCCCATTCTACACACCTCCGCCCCCTCGTATACCCGCTACGTTCGCGTCACCGCAAGAGTGAGCTCTCTACCCTCCCCGTTATCACCGCATCTCTTTTGCTTCCATTCTCATCTCGGAATATTTAATTCTTGTCACGCCGAGGTTGATTTCGCGGGATTCAACGCTAGGTATGGTGTCCTTCTACATGGTGTTTGAAAGATGTTTCTCTCCATCGGTGGTCAGCCTAGTGCGTTTTTCTCTGAGTGCAAAACTGAGGTTTGCATTCTTTCGTTTTGTTCAAATGCTTCTATTTCATTTTTTAATTGGGGCATATGGTGACAAAAGCTAGGAATGAGAGATTATGAGCCTAAGTGTGTCAAATGCGGAAATGTAGATAAATTACGCTTTTTTATATATCGTCACTCAGTGAGCACTTGATACCATTACACCTCTTCTATTCCTCATATAATAAATGTAAAAACACAACCTTTACCATTAAACGAGGTCCTAATGGTAGTATATATATACGTGTATGTTTAAATATGTATACATGCATAAAAATATGCGTGTGTGTATTAATATATGTATATGTAGATATGCACACGTTTTTGAGGGGTTTTGTAGTTGATAATGGCATGGACTTGCACGTTACCGTGTCTACTTCCTTTAGATATTTTCCAGTTACTCGTCAAAAATGCCTCATATTTATGAATCTTAAATTTTTATTCGCACTTATCTTCTTCGACATTTTAACGAAAGAAAGCATTTAAAGACCCGCAGTGTTCACCCCAAAATCAATTTACTTTTCATTAATTCAATATAATTTCATCAAATATTTCTTCATGAGTTTTCAACTGTTTAAGATCTTTAATATATAAATAGAAGTGTGTTCCTTGGTGAATTTAAATAAATATTGATGAATATGTATGTTTTCTAATTT
Source organism: Hetaerina americana (assembly GCF_022747635.1). Lineage (NCBI taxonomy): Eukaryota > Metazoa > Arthropoda > Insecta > Odonata > Calopterygidae > Hetaerina > Hetaerina americana. The sequence continues at coordinate 49,719,074 of NW_027286069.1, forward strand.
TTCCCTATATCTGTTGAAAAAACAACTAAATTGCAGTGCCATAATTTATCATCTCATTTCATTTCTTTATCCCTATATTAAATAGTGTTCAAATTATAAAACTGTATAGTAATTCATTCCTTTTCATTTTTACCGTTACCAATGCTATATATACTCCGGTAAAAATTATGTCTTTTGTTTATAAAATTATTATTCCTTTGCTCCTGAGTTGCATTAATTGTTAGTCCAATCCTTAGTCCTTAAAAGTTAGTTCAATTGCTAGTCCAATCTTCCGGATTCTCTGTTTCGGTTAGAATCAAGACCGATGGCTGTGAAAAATTTCGGGTGTTTACTTAGCTTCCACGTTTCTTTGATTAATTGCCTGCGTTCGCGGATAATTAGTTAATAATGGATTTTATTTCTTTCGTGTCTTTATTTTGAAAGAAAAGAATTATGCGATTCTTTATGGTTGACTGAGAGTTCTGCATCCTCATCATTAATTTAGTCATTGTGTCATACACCTACGAGGCTATTTCATAATTCTGATATTTTTTTCTAACAGCTTACAATAAATGCCTTTCGTCTTGCCTTTATGCATCTTCGTGAGGGCAACAAACCCACGGTGTGCTTGTGAAAGTGCATAAATTGATTTCTCCTTAGAATTTAGGGGACAGAAGACCAAATTCATCTTATTCCATTCTTTCACAGTAAATAATTTTTTTCCGACGCTCTTTCCTAAAGAATGAAAACTTTCTCCACCTCCCTCGTCACCTCTGGTCCTAAGCTTTCGGGGAGGAGGTCAGATGGGGGTCAGGAGGGTAATAATTACGAGTTATGCAATTGTGTTCTGCGTGCTTGTGCGTGTGTGTCTGCGCCCGCACGAGTGTATTGCGCTCTCTGCGCCGATGCACTGTAATAGCCGTAACTCGAAAAGAACGAGGCGCATAAAAATAAAGAGCCCATCGACACAGCCGTCGTTATAGCCCCCATTATGTCGGGCAAGAAGTAGGTACGGGCAAGGCCGAACGTGAACCATCCTTCGCCCTCTACCCTCTTCTCTCTCTCTCTCAAGACCTCTCACACTCCCTTCGTTTTCCACAGCCGTCACCTTATACCCACCCCCTTGAGAGACCCCTCTTTAGTGGTAGCGGGGGAGAGGGGAGGGGGGGGAGAAGGCATCTCTCGCATCCTCAGCAAAGCGGGCAAGTGGGCAACCGCGGCGCACGCGTACCTAGGCCTTCGCGCTTGTGCGTATGCTCTTACTAACCCACTTACTCAACCTCCTCTCGCGAAAAAAGTCTGCGGAGCGTCGCCGGCCATTTCCCTTCCTCCCATCACTCCCCCTCATCCCCCCGCGAATCCCTTTCGGCGGGCGATGTAATGGCGACCTCGATGGAAGAGGGATGGAGAGGATCGCTTCGATGCATTCTTCGACAGCGTTCGTGCGTTTTGGTGAGAAAAAAAGCGACGTGCTCACATACTCTGGCGCGCTGATCGGTCGTTCGGTGCTCCATCTATCCAAGGAAATGCGAGGTGCGCAGTTTTCTCCATTTCATTGCGGCCCGTGTGAGAGTTGCCTTGAATTTTAAATGAAATGTTTCTCCTGCAAGGATGTGGTTAGCTAGACATTGTTCGTGATACTATTCTTTAGGTGGTGACGTGTCTCTTAGGTGTGGCCCGATACCATACGGGTTGGAAGTCGCTCCGAGTTGTTAGTAATATTTTCCTTTAGATTTCCTTGAAAACCTTCCGCTTTTCGACTAGAAGTAGCATTTATGCCATTCAATATAATAGTGAAAATTTACGGGTACACATCATCTTCCTCTAATACTTTGGTTAAAAGTTCTCCAGACTTAATATTTTTTCCCTGCTTGTAAACCCAAAGAGGGATATTTATAACACGGAGCCGGATGATTGCTTGATGCGTAGCTTTGGGAAAATGTCAGTCTCTTCTCCAAATGTTGAATATTCTCCACGCCGTTTTCTTGCAGTATCTCGAAAGATACCTTTTGTGTCGTGCAATGTCCTCAATTGCTTTAATAATTGATGTATTTCAGGGGCATCAATATTTTGTAAGTTTAAATCGTGCTAAAAGGTACTTATTATAATTACTAATTAAATCTTGCTTCTCGTTAAAGCAAAAGGGTTACTTCCAGGCCAATGTGAAATAAACTATCGAAGTTAGATGCAGGAAGAAGGGTTGGAGAGACGTACAACTGCCCGAGATTTCAAACTATACTGGCTAAATACGAACTACTCGAGGGATGAAATAACAATATTTGTTTTGTTTGAGTAATTCTTCGGGTTACGCTCAGTGCTGTCTCATTTTCTCAATTAGTTGCATTATAAAACTGCTAAATTTGGCGCAAAATGACACGATATAAATTTTAAAAATTGCGATTGGCAATAATAAAAAAACCATAAACACAGTAATCAACCCGAAGGTCGGTTTTGTAGGCGATGGTATAATTCACCCAGTACTAAGCCCTATGCGGCGTGTGAAATTCACACATCAGGGTAGGGGGGCTAGTTCCTTTCCCTGTAGCGGTGATGCTTTCCCAGGAAGATCTGGTACCCGAAAAATCACATAGCTTGGTTGGCGCTGCAGGTGCCCAGAGAGGCTTACCCGGGAATCAAACCAGGGCCCTCCGGTCATTAGTCCAACGCTCTACACCTGGACTACCGCGACCCACTTCGCAATAGTATTGGGTATATTTTGTTTTACCTCTTGGTAAAATTACAATGCCTACAATATGTCTAAAAGGCTGGTAAATAAGCCAATAGAAACCATGCTATTCGTGTTTTGCTTTTGAAAAATAATATTGAGCACTTGCAGGAAAGGGAAATAGTCATTGGAGTATTTTGTAGATATTATTTATGTTCTGTAATCATTCAAACTAGTGAAGGTGAAATTAGTTGACTCGGAAGAATACCGACGTGAGATATAGAGCTGAAGTTTTGTACGCCAACTAGATAGCTGCTGGGACACATATCGGGTGATTGATTAATGAATTAAACTTTCCGGCGAGAAAAGGATTCCTAAAATGATAAATAATAACTATTATTAATTGAAAATAACGAATAATACCGAAATTGATTGAATAATAACTATTATTAATTGGAAAATACGGAAATAAACTTCCCATTATTGTGTTATTGTAACACATTCCTGTCCACAGGCCCCAAAAATAAAACCCTGTAAAATAACAACGCCGGTTGGAAAGAGATTGGGGAAAATAAATTACAGTTAGCATTATATTTTGGCTCTCAAGTGGTGTGTACCTTTATCCTGATAAAGCGTTTCTTGGCAAAGAGGGTCCTTATTACAGCCGACAGCGCGATTGATAAATTAATGGGCTCGTAGATATCTAAAGAGATCAGATTAGTTGGATTACCGATACTTTGGCGATTGCTCCTGCTCGATTCTAGGGCTGGGAAATAATTTTTTCTTCACTTTCATGGCGATGGAAATAAATCGGGAAGATAACAAGAGAGAGATGAAAAGAAAATAATTCTTCGGAAGTACAGTAGGTTGCACAGCGAAATGCGGAGAACAAAGTATTTGATGGGGGCGATATAACGAGATAGTAACATTTTAAAGGCTATTTTATTTACATATTTTGAATGTCATGAAGTTAGATTATAACCATGGTGAGATGAATCTGGATGGCTATGTAGTTATTTTCGGTTTTCAGTTTGGATTGTTTAAAATTGATTTTATAATCCTTGACGATGTTGAAATTGCTAAAATGCTATCAAGAAACGGCTGTCTACCGTCTATAATAATGATTGTATTGATTATTCACGCATTTATGCTATTTGCTGATATATCATGCGTGGCAAGGCGTCCTTTAATTAAAATGCTCAAAAATATTGCTGAATCTGTTTGCTATTTTATTTTTAAATTTGTTTTATTGCCAAATGCCTATCCTGATTACCAACATTTATTTTATTTTTCAAATCAATAGCCTGTATTGACCACTCAATTCGAAAAGAGTCACCAAAAATGCAAGCGCTGAGTTATTTATTACATGAGTTGAAAATGTGTGGAATAATCCCCCTAATGAATAAATGAGAATTCGTACTGGAAGAGTTTTATGCAATACATGAAGTTAAGCCTCAGTTAAGTAACTCATGGTAATCATAGGATTGAAGTTTATATTCTGGTCATTAAATTGTTAGGTTAAGTATTTAACGGTTACTTCTAACGGTTACCGAGAGCGCGTGAGCCGTTGTAGGCGTTATTGCCTTGTAGCGGTCGATTCTCTCTTCTCTTTCGCTAAGTGGTGATGGAATAGCGGGGTATTCGTCGGATGTGAGGCAAGGATGTAATCATATTGAACGGGGTGCAATCAACGCCGCTTGGTGTTAAAATTTTTGGCTTTAACCAGGGATATGGCTAAGGGAAATACTTGTCGACGCCCCAGTGAAGAAATTGCTGCTTTTGAGGTGATTCCACGTTTACGCGTTGTTGAGAAGGTCGGCTAAGTTGAGGCTCGCTCCAGGACGAAAAGGTACCAACTAAAATTAATCCTCCATGAAAAGAGAATTTTGTTATTCTCTGGATTTTCATTTAGTGTTCAACATATTACACATTTGGGATTAACATGGATTCTTAAGATAGTGGTCATTATCGGCGACGTTGTGGCTAAGGTAGCTTTTCGTAAGAAAAAGGTCGCGTTATTTCACTGGACATTCATTAACGTGCAATTGCTGGGTTGTTAGGCGGAGTTCAAGAAAGCATTGAATTTCATGCACTAGAATTTCATGCAAGTGAGTGATCGCGGCCGTGGAATATTTAGTACAAGGCCATCTAATGGCTATGGTAATGATTTCTACGAAATGCAATCAAAGTTAGATCCAACTGAATACAAGCTTTCACCCAGTCAGATTTATTCAAAATATAGTACTTGAGAAAGAATTACTAAAAACATGAAATTATGTAAATATATATGTATTTAATCATTTTATTCGAGGGCCTTGCTTCATTTGAACATTTTCCGCATAGCCAACTTAAAAAAAGAAATTGATAAATGTTAAAATTTCAATTTTTTCTTATCTTCCAGTGCACTCAGTTGACGTGCTAAACTCTCCTAAATTTTAATTTTCTACTGATATAGATAATTACGGTTCAAGCATATAATTTACACGGGCTTCGATTATCGGGAATAAAATTTATTTTTAATATGTACATTGAAATCTTTAAATAGAAAGTAGACGATGAAGGTAGCCGAATTGGGAATTGATACTTAAATCTTGGCGTAGTGGAGACATCTTTTATTTCCTAATTATTGAAATTATATCTATTATTATACATATTTACCTCACGCCTATATTGCACTCAATCAGAAATTGATTTCCGTTTGTTTGTTTGCGTTATTTGATTACTCTTTTTGTCATTTTTTCTGGCATTATGTCATAATACCCGACAGTAAAATTCACGGAATCGAATTTGCCGGATAATAATCCATGAGACGTTTGAGATGAATAAATTTACGGTATCCGAATTATAACTAGAGAAGCTGGTATTCTTCGTCAGACTTCTTATTATTAGTACTTATGATAAAAGAAAAGTTGTAAATATAGTATATAAATAACTAAACTATCTCTGTATACCCTTGAAATAGCTAGTTTATGGGTTTTATTTACGTGGTATTCTACTGCTGTTAACATTTCAAGGTGTGAAAAGTTTTGAATAAATACGATGAACGTAGATGATCTAAAATAAATTTATTTGTTTGATTATCTTCTTTATTAATCAGATTGCTGCCGACAAAATGTATAATGTAAGTAATGATTTTTTAATTTTATGAATCAAATTGGGCACAAATAGAAATTGGTTTCCCTCCCTATGATTAGAACTTATATTTTGAAAGATTTGTCTATTATTACTTATTTCGACGGTTCATTTCCGAAAATATTGCCCGAAAAATCTTGGAAAATATCTTGTTCTCCTTTTTCCACCAAAGGAAAACTTACGAAAAACCTCATTTCACTCTTTGATGATTTTTTTTGTGGTCAATATTTAAAATGTCTGCCTTTTAAATCCATTTTTTCGGAAAATGTACACTTTTTACATCCTTTTGTCGTTAATATCCTCATAATTTATCAGAAGTGAATAAAGTTTGTGTGCGAGATGATAGTGTTTATTCCGCAATTATTAATTTTTTTGTTCCATATTGATTCCACCTCATTTTAACCATTTTATTACCTCAACAATATTTCCAATTCCATCCAAGATCCTGTTTTCCTCTTCAAGAATGATTTCCGTCAGCCTTGTTCTCCATCTCACTTTCATTATTATATTTTATTAAGGCTTCTCGTTCTTGTGTCAGATTTTTGCGTTTTTTTTAGTTATTGGCCTCCCATTGGACTTCTTCCTCTGTTTATATTGCAGTTAATTCAAAGGAAGAGACTGTCAAAACAAGTGCCTCACGCCACTGTTTGAATAATTGCAGAAACGAGCCTTTTTTTTCCACCCCTGCTTCTGCTGGAGGTAATAAAAACAGAGATCAATGAGAGAGCGAACCCCAAGCCTTTTTTTTGTTGTGTTGACCACAGAGATGAATTGGTCTTTCGTGAGGCATAATAATAATGATAATGATGATGATGATGCCTAGAGTAGAGGCCGTAGAGAATGACGGGGTGCACTTCGTTGGGTTGTTTATTGAATGACAGACGGAAGAAGTAAAAACGTGAATATGTGAATTGGCCCTTAAAATTGACGGAATTAATCTTCTGACGTGGGATTTGTCTGAATCAACCACACACACACACACGCTCACACACACTTGTACACCAATAATATTTCACGCTTTTTGAGCCAGGGGCTTGAGATCCCGTGGAAAATGTATGTATTTATGACGGGACCACACCACATCGATCAGGAAACGGTGAAGCAGAAATATTATCTTCAAAGGACTCGCAGAGCGTAAAACCCCAACTTTTTCTGTCGGTAAAAAGATTTATTCCATTTGGAAAATTCCGCGTTATAGAAGAGCCATTGAACCATAAGTCTGGATTTCATCTCCGCGACTCAAAGTTTTTCCACCTGCAAGGACACTGAGCAGGAAAGTAAATGTTTTAAAATTGAGGTGATTTTTCGTTGCATGCGCAGATATTTTCTTCTTCAAACATTGTTTTTCGCCTCATCCAAAGAGGAGGAGTTTTTTTTCCTCGGGTAATTGAGTGAGAGAGGACGTCATTATTCGAGCAGTGTGTTAGCTCCACTCATTACATACGTCGTTCGACTCCATGGTTCTTCTGGGAGCAGAAAATTCTCGAGTGACCTAGAGGGGATGATGTTTTTTCGCGAACGGGAAATTTTGTGCATGAAACCTCAATTTCAATTTTGGTGGCTTGTTTTGCATCGCTGTTTTCCTAGAACGTGGAGTAATGGTCACTTCGAAGAAGAGCAAAAAAAATTAAAGGGGGAGTGGGAGAGAGGTAAGGGGGCACCCAAAAAAAATGGATGGTAAGGGAAAAAAAGAAGCATTTGGTGGGTTCTTTCGCACCGACGAGCTGATACCCCGCGACGCATGAACAAATGGCGCCGACGAGGCAGCGAAAATAATTGGTGGCGATGGAAATCGGCTTTGAAAGGGAAGCGGGCGAGGGAAATAAAAAAAAGGAATGGAATGGTGGATATACGTATAACTGTGCCCTCTTTTGGTAATTAAGGGCCATTCATTGTGTGTACGAAGGTGAAGTGGAGTAAGATCCTGGAGGGGATTAAGCAGTCGAGGAGGAAGCAGGAGATGGGGGTGAGATGGGCTATCCTGGGGTTTGATTTCAGGGGTGGGTTTGGTTGGGGAGTTCGGCATGAGGGAGGGGCGGCGTAGATAGGGAGAGGAGAGCGAATGGGATGGAAACAACTGGAAGTCTTTTATCTTTTTGCGGTAAGATCTTATCTTTGACCATGTGTGAGGCAGTTTTAGACGCTAGGAGTAGTGAAAATGATAAAGGTTCTTTTTTGAGACGGGATATGTTAGTTACAATCGAGCGCCTGAGTTATTAATTATTCATTGTAAAAGGAAACTGACTGCTAATGCTCTAATGTTTCAGGGAAGAAAACCTTTCTAATTCACGTATAACATCTTTAAACTCCCAAATTTTATCAGGGGAGGGAAAGAATTTGTGTGGAATTATTTCGTTTGATAATTATTATACGAGTAATACTTTATATAAAACTTAAAGAATCTCAAACATTCAATGCATCGCTTCCTTTCAATCGTTTTTAAATGTCGTTATTAACTATGTTGAGGTTAATAGCCATATGGGAATCGTTACAAAGTATTAGTTTGAATTGAAAAACGATGGTACCTTGGAAGAAAAACTGGTTGCAGAGTTGTTGAAGAAAGTCTTGTTTTATTCTCTAACCTGTATACCTGCTCTTTGTGCCTTAAATTATCTTTTTGTGATTTCCGGACGCAGCAAGGAGGCTCTTATTAGATAGTAAATCATTAAATAAATGCCGTAAAGTCCCTTCATACTCTTCTAAGCACCTCATGTTCAATAGCTGCAGGTGCGACTGTATGCCTTTTTATTGTGAATGAGCTTCGGATAAAAATGTGAACTAAAATTATTCTCTGGTGAACCTTTCGGTAGCCGTGGTGTTTCTTTTGTAGCAAACAGATGATTGGATAAATATTGACTTGTGATCCTCATAAGAACAAAAAATATCTTAAGATGACGTATAATTTATTTTCTTGGTTTGGGGAAGGAGACTTAAGCGATTTAATGCTTTTCGCGGCGAACTCGTTGGCCTTGTGGGTTAATGAATACTAGGGCGTCGCCTATTTTTCGAAGCCTGAAAGACATTGGAGCTCGAACACTAAAAATGATCAAAAAGGTGAAAAAACGTGTATTTCAGTTTGCCAATCTGTGGGAATTTAATAGTAGTAGTGCAGCTGTAACATGGTGTGAGTTCCGTAGAGTGGGACAATTATCGTAAGAATAAAAATATCATTTTAGATTTCTTTTGAGACGGAAATATAAATCATTTTGACGGGTTTCGTCGCTTTCATGGCTGTCTCATGTGCTCAAGAACGCACTACATACGGTTTCCTGGAGGGTTAGGGTACCAAAAATACAGCTATAGCCTATAATATTACCCATCTGGGGTTGTAGAGAGAAAACACGACAGGGTAACTCCGGCCATTTGCTGAAATCAACATTACAAATTAGGCTAATATGCCATTAATTGGGTATCGTGACCATATAAAATTAATAAAATGTTTATTCTACTGCTCGAGGGGACCGAAGCTTCTCAAGACAACACTCCTAAGTATTTAAGTGGTATTAGTTTAATTATGAATAATTTCTTGGTTGGCAGTTTCTGGCGATCCTCGCAGTCGGGCGGTGTGGAGTTTTAGAATGTTAACCCAGTGAGATAGTATTTTTGAACCCAATGTTTAGGTTCTTTTACCCACGATTTCATTTCCACTGGTCTATGCTTTTTAATTCATTCAGCTTGCTTGAACAGTCAAGTATATTTGAATAATTACGCAGCCTCTACTCTTAGTGCCCTAAATAAAGGAGGTATCTATTACGCCAGTATAAACTCAAAGCTTCGCTTTGGACACTCCATTTACATAGTAGATGACACGTTTCATTTACTATTAATCAGGGGTAGCTCAAGTTTTAATATAGAGGGGTTGAAAGAAATCTCCGCTAACGATTTTATATCTAATAGAACAAAATGACCATTGCTATCCGCCTTACAATGTGAGGAGAATGAATGAAAATCTGGTAATTTCCACATTTTTCCACATCAACTTCAAAAATTGTTCAAATTTTCTTTGAGGAAATCTATTTAAAATTTTATTTCACTTTTTAATCACTTTTCATGCTATTTTAAGATTATTATTAATGTATATGAATCTATTAATCTATTAGTAATCTACTATATTAAGATTATATCTTTTCATTCTATTAAGATATGATACGGATTCTGACAAATATTTTCATTGATAATAAATGATTTGAATGAATGTTAATATTTCGAATCTTGAAGATTAATTGCCTTTTTCCGTATCGATTCGCTTTTTATCAAAAGATAAGAAGGGTAGTGTGTCTTTTGTAACCGTATGAGAGCAAGTCATTTTGTATTTTATATTTTTTGCATTTTAAATACCAAGGAAAATGGCCATTTTCATTTCACTTCCAACATCTACGGTCTCATGTACTTTAAAAATTGCCGCTTTTGTATTTCAATAATTTGGTTTATATTAGCGACCAAATATACCTTCCTTTATGTGCACTGACTCATTTTTTAAAGCATGCTTTAAAGATTGCTGAATTTGCCTTTGAATATCTTATGGTCGTGAACGATTACTTTTCCCCAACACACGTAAAAAAATTTCAAATCCCCGCGAATGACCATAAAAATTACGTTAAACGGTACGCGTCAAAACATCAACACATCTGGAATGATTGAACTTTGAAATCGAGGATGAAGAGCAACCTCTGGTGGGTAACATCTTTCCCTTTTGCCACGTCTTATTAATGATACGGATAAAACGCTCTATTTAAACGTCATCAGGACTACTTCAAATCCATCGACCATTCCTATCTCTCCCGCTCACTCTTCCTCTCATTTCCTTCCTTCCTCCACGGGAGAAACACCCCATTTTCTCTCTCTCTCTCTCTCCATCACCCCATCTTTCTCTCTCCCTTTCCAACCGCAGTTCCGAGTCAACCCCCTAACGCAGACGCTCTAGAGAGAAAAAGGAAAAAAAAACCTGGACCACGACCCCGCCAACGTCGTTCTCGCCCCTCCCTCTCACTCACTCGCCCACCCCAACGCGCACACATACACAAAAGAACAGGACCCCGCCCCCCACCCTCCCTGCCCTCCGCCACCCATCCCCTCCTGACATTTGCCCTTTCTGTCTCTTCCAGCCGATTCCACGCATTCAAAAGGGCGCGCGGCGGCCCCACCAACCCCACTCACCCTTCACCCATGCCCTGATTCCGCAACCAACGCCCTGCAAAAAGATCCCTTCCCTCCCTGAATCACCCCCTCGGAATCCCACTATTATGCATAATTAGCATTACCATTAGGATTATTACGTACGGCAGCCACCGCAAGGGAGGCGTGTTCGTCAGAGTGGGAAGGGCATCTCTTTTTTTTCTCTTTCGACAGGGAGAGGGGATTGAGGAAAGGGGAAGACAGTACGGAGGAAGGAGGAGGGTTTGCCGATGTAGTTTGGGGGGGCTACGAGGGATGAAGGCGGGGGATGCACGTGCTGGACTCCCGAAAACCACCTCCATTCCCTCCCACGCGCACCTCTGTTCCTTGTGCCCTTCCATCTCCCCCATTCCCCGAGCATCCTCACCCCACGTTGAAATGCGATGGCACCAAATTTCCGCCCTCCTCCCTTTCCAGAGTGGCCTTTAGGCGAGGGAAGTACGAGGTGAGTGCTTAAGGCCATGTCTAAAGTCTCGTCCTCCCCTTCACCAGATCCTGACGGCAACACGCGAAGGCTCCTCCTCCTCCGCGGCCAGCGAAGGCATTTTTGGCCGTTGCTTCGAACCATTTTCTCTAGTCCTTCTATTTTGAATATATTTCCATCTTTTGAGGTCCATGAAGCTACGGTTGGAGATTTTGCGGCTCTGGTATCCTTTGAACACAAAGAGGAATTTTTTGAGCATAAACAAGAATTTTTATTCGTACGCACTCCTTAATACATAACTTTTGTTTGTAATTCTTCACTATAAACGAGATATATACTACCACATAAGGTTTGATTCAACGTTTGGAAGTATGCCGGCCATGTCTTCACACATATCAAATACTTGGGATCTGATGGATATCCAGAAACCTTGGGAAAACATTGATTCTCCTTCGCGCTGGAGAAACGTCATGAACGGTTCGAACGATGAGTTAAAAGCGTGAAAATGTCACCGATTCCATTTTTTGACAGTTCAGTGGATAGATGTAGGAATACCTTATCGCAGTACCACCTAATTGCTATGTTCATTACTATCTATCACCGCAGATAGCTGATTTTAGACACTGATGTTTCACGAAACATCTATTCGCGGTATAATATAACTATGCGAAAAAAATCGTGAGATTCGGTCGAGCCACGACGGCCGTATGATTTCGCGTGAAATTTTACCTAATTACGCTGAATGAATGGTGTTTAGTTTCTCCGCGTGGAAAAGCGTAAAATTTAGCCTTTTCTGGGAGGATAGATTCTTACTCGTCCGTGCCGGAACAAGCAGTCCCCAGCAACTCGGCCTTTTAGCGTTTTTCAGGGTGATATGTAAATGCGCCTGAAGTTCTTCTTGCGATATTTTTCGTTAAAATGCTGTGAAATTGTTAATGCAGTCCTTTACCTCTGAAGGATAAACCTATTCTTGAGCAAAAATGAATTCCTGAATCTTTCAAAAATGAATAATTCAAGCGGAAGCGCGAAACAATTTCTCATGGATTCTCATGAACTTTCATTATTTGTTATCTTGCCAACAAGTTTTCTGTGATCCTCTTGCCAAATAGTTTTCTATGATCCTCTTTTATTTATTTGTTTCTGTTGCTATTTACTTAAACTGAATTTTTTGTATATACTTCAAATAATGGAATTATCTTGAGAGTGGAAGGCATCACTTTTGAAAATTCATAACATTAATTTTGGAGTAATGAAGGTCAGGTTTTATAATGTCTTGTTTAGGTTAACCTTAAGCTTCGGTAAAGGCCAGTCGTTTAACAGATCAATAACTGCCAGACGTTATTATTACACTTATAATGTTTACATTCTCTGATGAGCAATTGTATTCGTTTATAAAATGGGATTTATTCGTAATCTTCTCATTCACATTAAATGACGGCTGAATTTAACGATTCATTATGAAATTGGGCCTCAACGAAACTCACAATGGATTATTTACAAATAGTTTTACTTTACTGATTATGGGTTCTTCACGTAATGTGATTTTCATATTGAGCAGTTCTCCGCGCGTACCGCGTCTTAAAATGGTATGCCCATCTATAATAACCATAATATTGCCCGTAATAATAACTAAATCCTATAAGATTTTTATGCTTAGCATTTGATTTTTATGCTTGGCAATTGATTTTTATTCTTATCATATTTTTTCATAACCTTTTTCACATTCTGCTTCTTTCTATGCATCCATTTCCATGTTTTATTTGCTTTTGTTTACTTGAAATTGTAATTTTTCTTAGCCGAAGCCCTTAATTTCTACCAAAATATGATCTGTAAGTTCTGCACTGCGAGTGTGGCAAAATAAACGGCGAAATCCTGCTGGATGTTCTATCATGACATCCCGATATCAAAAGAATTATTTCAGAAAATTATGAGGAAATATTTTCTCTTAAAATTAAAATTATCAAATATTGTTTCTCATTTTCTGAATTCTTTATTTTAGTTTTGTTACGTATATTTTCCCGTAAAATATCTGCACTTTACGTCTCACTCTTGTATCCATCGCTTTGTTTCTAGCTTAATACTCATTTGCTTAGACTAATTAATTTTTTAATTTTTTTTTAATTTTTTAATTTTTTGGACCCATTTGACCAATGGTTTCCTGGGTCCACTTTTATTTTACTTCATAGTTAGTTGGGGATTCCTTTGAATCTTAGTTCCCCTTTTTACAAACAATAATGAGACATAAGGAAACAACATACATAACAAAAGAGACAAAAATAAATAGACATAAGGAAAGTTTTTCTAAAATTTTAACATCTACAGGTGCTTATATATGTTGGGAGTTAAACTAATGATAAACAATTCAAGAAAAAAAAAATCACTCCATAGACACATAGAATACATTGCTACATTTTACATAAAATTTTACACAAAATATTTCCCAGTTAGTTCGCTTGTTGTGGTTCACTATTTGCTGGTTTTCTTATTGCAAATTTTCCGAGCAGGTTATTGTTGTTCTGTAGGCAGAATGTGATCATTTCCCTAAAGCTCGTTAGCTTCTCTTCCATATTGTTCCATAAGAGTTGCCGCTCTGTCTCATAGTAAACACAATCCTCCACTCTGTGTTCTGCTGTGTCTTCTTTTCCACAGTTACACAGAGGGGTAAAACATTTCCCTATGAAGTTTAAGTAGGAGTTAAAGTTTCCATGTCCGGTTAACACTTGTGTGCTTGCTGATGTGTGTTTAATATTTAATTTAATCCGGTCATCTATGTTCGGAAATATACGGTGTGTTTTCCTTCCCTTTTCTGTTCTGTTCCATTCGTCGTTCCATTCTCTATGTGTTTCCTGTCTCAGTAGTCTTTTTAATTTTGATATTTGTACTGCATTTTCTGCATCTAACGAGAGGTTGAAATACTCTATATTTAATTTTTTCCTCGATTTGTTTATAGCAATTCTTTCCCAAATTCGGTATTTTAGAGGTGGAGTTGCAGCCACTATACAGAGTGCGTCGCAGTAGTATTTACTTATGCTAACTTATTGACTCGCTTACTTTCCCCTTCCACTTGTCTTGCAAATGAATTTCCTTCGTTACGTTTTTGCCTCTTTCTATTTTCTAATACTTGCTATTATAATCTTTTATTTCGAATCTTCAGTTGCTTTATTTCTTGATTTCTTCCCTGGCTCAATATTTTCATCTCACCGTTTGCGCGTTTTCTTCTTGATTTCAATCTCAATAGTATGGACTATTTCTCGGTAATAATTGTGTTAAATTAATCTGGCCTTCGATCGCTGTTGAGGTTCACTTAAACATATTTGTTATGTATGTATTAAAAACGGATCACCAAGAGGAAACGTAATAGATTGTGCAAATTTAACGATAAGGTGTCATCTATTATCTGCCCAGGTAAATATCAGCCATACCTAATTGTTCATCGATTAGTATTTTGAGTAATTTTAATTTTCTTGCTTTCGAAAGGCGCGCTGTGTTGATTTGTAAATGATAGTTCCCGAAGTAAACCACCTATAAAAATCTTTGACCAGTAAATTTGAGGATAAACGTTTTCCACTGGTGATCAGAACCTTTTACCTTCAGCCTAATAATATTCCCTCTTCAGCCAAACTTTTGGAATATTTGTCTTTTATATTATATTTTGAACTTAAACGCTTTTTGTTCTTGGGCGAATCAAAAATATTCGCGATTACTTAGCCATTAGATATATTCAACGGTTCCATGATAGTTTCAAAATCAGGATAGGCGGGCAACCAGTCTTGAGTGAAGGATAAAGGGGAAACAACGGGGAAAGCATGCCCAACCGTTTAGACGATTTTGGGGAAAGATTTTTTCTTGCGAAGAAACTTAATAACTAAAAATTCCTTGAGGTCGCAATCTAGTTGACAGTTGCTGTAAATTGAATATTTACGTTTTATACTTTTTAAGTGGAGCGCGGAAGGGATTTTTTTAGGTGATTTAAAATTTGGATGCCTGATTGATTGCCCAAATGGGACTCATCAGTGGATTTTCATGCGACGGAGAAAACAATAAAAGAAAGAACAATCACGCATGATGGAGGGGACGAAGAGGATGGTCTAGCTCCAAATGATTTTGATTATTGTGGAATTATTATAACTGTGGAAGCAGTTAGATTCGACCTTTGGGACTCTTTATTTTGTTTCACTTACATTTGAAGACATTGAAGTATCACTTCTGAAAGAAATAATGCAAAATTGGAACTGTTGGACGTAAACCTCGGGCAAACAGTAGATGCTTAGAAAAAGTTTTGTTCGTTAAAGTTGATGATTTGTAAACAAACGGCGACCGTACCCTAATGATGGACTATGGCGATTGCAAGCTGCATTGAATTGATTGACGATGGAGTAAAAATTCGTTCGTCGGTAATCACGTCTTAATATATTAATGCTGGAAATAGAAATTTCAGTTTTTTTGCTGCAACATACTCAGTTTTTGACTTTTACTGTTGGAGAGAAAAAAATTTTTGGATAATTCATATTTTTCCTAAATTTTACAGGCAATATTGTGAGGAAAACAACTATCATGTTTGCGTTTGTATAATCCCAAAAGCAAAATAAAATAGACATGAAATCCCTTTAGTAGGTACATAAAAGTCTCCCATTAAGACTGGGGGAAGAATGCTAATTTATTTGTCGACATCAGGGCCTTATTTTGTCGGCCCTAGCACCCGAGTTATTCATAGTTTCCTGAAATGCTGGAACACTGCGGTATTTTTTTCTAATTTAAACGATCGTTATTGTCACTCCAACGGTGAATAAAGTAAATTTAGGAATATTTAGCGTCACCCTGTGACGGCTGGAGGAGAAGTCGGATTTTTTCTTGGGATTTCTAATTATGGCTAACAGCCATCGATAAGCATCTTTCTAACTGGAGCTGTTTATGTCTCATAATAGTGTTTATCCTAATGTCCGATATAGTTCCCATATATCCTATCGCCTACTGTGGAGAAACGACTATTTTAAGTGGAATTGGAATAGAGAGTGGATGGCCTAATGGAGTACCCAGCTGATATTGCGAATTAGGATTGGGACCAACCTATAGAAAGAGATATCTGCTGCTCGTAATCAGTTGTTGAAATAAGCGGCTGTGTTCACATGTCGGTTGGGTTTTATTCTGAGGTGGGATGGCCTAAAAATACTCAGAAATCTCATGAGGGCGCCGCAACTGTGAGAGTATGGCTGCCACCAACAGCTAACTCAAAAGAGCAAGGGATAGCAGCCGTCCCTCACATAAGTGAAGGTGGCGATTGCATAGGACGGCAAAGCAACAGTCATCTAACTGCGGGCATGTTAACAGTTACATCAACTGCCCCAGTACGGCTATGAGGGAGGCACGTGGTCGCTACATTATTATCCCGAGGGTCAGCACCTCACCGTTTTTTTAACGTGTTGATTTAATAACGGGGATGATGGAACTCCATCCAGTACAATATACCGGAGGTCACTTGCATCTTTGAGAGTTTATATCGATCGAGTACACCAAATTAGAAATAGAACTTGTTGAAGAGCAGAGAGTCTGCAAATATAAATGCGCTGAAAGCAGAGTAATGGGTTTGGAGCCGAGTTGTTGCCAGTTAATTTGCAGATTCGTAATTAGTTTCAAAGCTCCCTACTCCGATTTTATCGCTCTCCCTCCCGCTATTTTTAACCGTGTTTACATATCCCGATTAATTTAATAAATAGGAAAGTTACTCCCTATTTATGTATTTTCTAGATGTTTCTTATGTGTTAAATGCGCATGGGTGCATTTTTGTTGTGGTATTTATCGTGTATCAATTGCCAATACGTAGAAAATATTATCATTAGATTAAGAATTTGAATATATGTGCACTTTAATAAATACGTTTCGATATTCGCTTTTTATCTCCCATCTCGATGAATTCTAGCTGCTTTCATAGTTTATTCCAATCAAATATCGGCCTCCGAAATTTCTTCTATGGAGCTCAATTAAGGGAAATAGTTGAGCTCGAGCTTAATACGTTTTCATTTCAAGATATAAAAAAATAAATGCATATTTTGGTTACCTGTGTGGTTACTACGTACGTGTTACTCATACGCGGTAAAATTTATCAAGTCTAAAACCTTATCCTCTTAACCGCGTAACCTTTTAGACTTGACATGGCCCGAACTCATTTTCTTACGATAGGTAGTTCTTATAGATATGTTTCTAGCCCCTTAGGTAAATGTAATAATATGGAACTGAATCTTTTTTGAATATTTACCTCTCTTTTTTGTGATGATGAAATGTGACGGAATAACACGGAAAAGAGTAAATGCGGGCTTGCTTTAGAGGAGGGAGGAGAAAAAAATCTCTTGAGGGGGAAATGCATGTTAATAAAAGATGGAAAGCAGAAAACAAAATAATAACCACGATTATGCTCATCGACGAAAACGCCATACTGTGTACTGTCGAAATTGATATGTTAAGGATATCCATGAAACTTGAACTTCGTTCATTCAATTTGTGCGTCAAAAGGTTTTAATAATAGGATGCGATATAATTACAACAATCGGAATGATTAAGGTAGACATAAGACTAATTTGATGGAGAAGTATTCATTCACGAAATATTGAATTCTCTGGGAAGTGTTTTATATGCTAAGGGTGTCAAACTGATATCCATTGAGCAATCAAGGTCTTGTCATTTCTACAAAACGTTTAAAAATATCTTTGACAGTTTGCTTCATTACTGTATTTCACTCAAAAGAAATGATTTTTCGAATGCTACACCCCTACTTTATCAGTTTTGTTCGTTATATACCGAGTGCACTCAGTTGAATATACCAGAGAAAATATGATAAAGCTATGGCTAATGCCAACGCCGGGTTTCTCTCCACCCTATTCCCTGGAAATCTAACGGACATCAAATTACTCAACTATTTGAAAAGATCCAAATAACGTCAGCTGTCGGTCGTATAGCACTAGCAATAGTAATAGTATAGTAATAGCTACTATTTCTAACTAATATCCATAAAGGATAGATATGTTTTGATTGGGATACGCTATATCTAATATACGCTGTGTCTAATCGACACGATGAACTATTGCATTGGGGATGTTGAGAAGTTTGCAGACCACCAGGTGGGAGTGAGAGGAGATGGAGACTCGGGAGTGAGTATCGTGAAAAGAGCACACTTTGACGTTCAGCTTTTAAAATTGTCACGTTTCACTGGAGACTTCTAAGCATTCTCTAGTATTCAGAGATCCCGTTTGAGCCTCTCGGGTCGCCTCTTTCGCTTCCCTTATCGGGCGACGATAGGAGGAAGAGTCGGCCTATGCTTCAGCTGAGAATGGGACGTGTAGGTACACGTTAATTGCCTGTGAGATGAACTTCGTTGAAAAAGCTTTGGTTAGATCATGGAATATATTATACCGTGGCACTTCTTCCGTCGCCTTTGAATTTATTTCCTCGTTCGAAGCATTTTCCTGAAGCTAGCATTTTTTTCCTCCCTCTTTCACAAAGGTCACCACTGCATGTTACTTATTAATTAAGTTGTACGCAGGCTAATTAGGTAACGTTTTACCGTTAGATTTTCAAGCCTACTTCATCTAAGTTTAATACCAAGGAAAATTTTATCTTTTCAAATCTGGTTAATAGGCTGTTGTAACTATATTGGCGCATACAAAAACAATATTTTGGAGATGTTTTCTGTTTTAGTTTTTCCAAAGGATTCTTTTACTATTGGTCAAGATTCTCCTGTGACGTCAAATACATAAAATAAGCTTATAACCTGAAAAATAAAAGCAAACTGTTGGTGACGGATACGAGGGGTTAAAAAGTTACGCAATTTTTCTTTGTTTTTCCGATCATCTAAACGGCTTATCCTTTTAAGATCATCCTTGTGGCACTTCCTTCATTTCTTCAGCGCAGGAGATAATAACACTAATGTATTGATATAGTTGTCATGTGGAGTTGCATTCTTTTCAGGTGTTAATGATATTGGTATTATACGTAGTTCCACTTAAATAGGCTGATTGCCGTATTATATAATTACGTATTTTTAGTTTAGCAGTACATTATTGTTAAAGGTTTTTTAATAATACTTATTTTAAAATTTCAATTCAGTGTAATTAGGGCCCAAGGTGTAAATATATTTGAAAGTCGTTTACCGGAATTACGTTTAAGTTGTCACATGGTCCCTTAGAGGAATGAATTAGTAGTTGTAATGCATAAGACTTTGTTTGCTTCTTGGCCATATTTTTCATATTGTTTCCTGAGTAAAAATTGAGAAACCTACGATTTCGGAAGTTACAGCCTTATTCTCCACTGTGAGTACCATATTTTATACCGTCGGTTTTGGCAGTTAAATGATACGATGTTTATAATTATAAGGGACCCATATAAACATATTCGAAATTCTTTAACCCTGACATTATTAGGTACATTAAAGAAAATTTGATCGTTGCGACACTTTACCATGTCATTTTTAGAGAACGTCAAGGAATGATCACAGTGTAATAATTAGCCGTTTTGTTGAAAAACCTCACGGCTGAAAAACATGTTTAGCTCATTAATCTCTGGGTCCATCATTACCCCACCTTCATGGCGAATAACCAACTGCCACCGTGAGTGTGCCATTCTGCCACCTTAATTATAAAACTTGATTCTCCCATGGCTTTTCGATCTAAACGTAAAAGATATAGCTTTGCTCACAAGTGGGCGACAATTAAACGCTCAAACTCGTTAGGGTAGGCCGGCGTGATGCAAATTTCATGAACACGATCCAGTTATTCATTCTTGCGCTATTTATTTTACCTTGTTAATTCGTACTTTTTACCCTGGATTTGTCCCGTGTTCCTATCGGTTGGTGCTTGAATCACGCATCTAGCTGAGAGGGAGGGAAAGCCACACAAACTCGAAGGGCTCATTCCGGTATGCATTTGCGGCGGTCTAATGCCCCGTTGAGGAAAATGAAGCGGAGTAAAAAAGAAGACGCCCGAAGGGCAATCGCTTTTGATCGCAGCCCGCATACACACGCCTGTTTCTTCGGGCTCCTTCATCCCGCGTCTGTACGTATGCTTGTAAGTCTTTCCTCACGTGATTGCTTTTCCGCGAATCTTAATAAAACAGCTTTCCTCCGTTTTCGCGCACTTTGCAAGCCGGCGCTAGTGAGACTCGTCTCCGCCGCGAGAGGAGGTTCTTCGGGATGGCGGTCACGCATAGCGGCGCGGCTGCACATGACGTGCCTTTGATTGTCCGCTCAGATTCTCGTTGGACCGAATCCATTCACGCAAGAAGTGCCTTGGAGAGAGGAAGGCCGTGCCGAGGAGACCGTGGCGCCATCTATTGGGGGGGGGGAAGGGGAAATGATCCCCAGGACGATGGATGGAAACTGCTAGAGGGCAGCGGGCCGAATGTGTTCTTATGCCATTCATCCCCCCGACTCCTGATTCCAACCGTTCGCCCGCACTAATTTTAATCCGAGTGTCTTGACCCCTCCTTAATTGCAAAAAAGTATGTGAGGCGAAGAGGGGAGCGCTGTTGTCACGCAGCTCACAAAAGCTGATTGTGTATGTGAAGCGAAAAATGAAATGTCACCTTTGTGGGTGTATAAGCAACTTTAGCAGGGGTAAGTTTAGTAAACCGGGGTGAAAATTGGAACTTAACTTTAATAATTAAATATGAACGGTTGTTTCCAGCGCTCTGTCACGTGGAAAATAATGTCTCCCGTTGATTTGGTTAGGACCAAATTTTACTTGTTTCATACGAATGCGGTAAAAGGTGCGGTAGAATTGCCAATCAACAAACAGTTGTGATTTTCTAACGAATTCATTGCCTACCTAAAGGAGACCATTTATCTGTTATGTTATTACTGTGTTTTACTCATGAGTTTTAAGACTTCGAAAATTTATTTGTGGCAATTTTGGTAATGATTATTATGTGAATTAATTCGGTGAGCTCTAATGATTTCCTTGCGGACTACTCGTTTAAGTGCATATTCCATTCAACCAAGAGGCGTGCTCTCTTCATAAAGATGACTATCACCCGAGCATTTTCATAGTTTGTGCTGCTTCAAAATAATTGGGAGTTGGAGTAAAAGGAGCACATCAGAGAAATGCGAGGATTACTGATAGCCGTTGATGAAGATGAAAGGTAATGATAGCTCTTAAAAATTTATTTCTAGAGATATAGGCCATTCTCTCCTGGCAAGTATTGAATTGCTAATTTTTTACTCATTAAACGTGAGTGTATGACACGAACCGAGAAGATAAAAAGTCTCAGAACGAACGTGGTATCTCGGAAATGAAAATAGGTTCTCTTATAGTCCAACGAACTTCGGGTGGTACGGAATGTGTGCCTAAATCTCAATTAGTAAATGCGATACGCGAAGGCACAAGTAATACGAAGGGGATATGGGTGGCTGTGGCTAAGTATAATCATACAAAAAGGGTGAAATCACGAAGAGAAATAAAGATGAACGGGATAACTTGTGGAGAAGTACGCAAGCTGTAGAAGCGAGATAATAAGTAAAATTTCCTGCACCCAGAAGATACCAACAATCATTAATAGTAAATTTCAAACCAGAGTAAGAAGAATTAAGAAATTATGAAGTGCGGCATTACAGCAAAGAGAACTTAAATATTGCGATTGCCATGTTTTTGTTTGAATAATTGATTGCGAGAAGAAAATCATTATTGATTAATCATTACAGTAGTTAAGTTCAGTACACAGAACTGTAAGTTGTACTTTACTATTTATGTGCAAAAGAAATGGTAAGTATTAGAGGCAGGAATGGTACTACGGTTAGTAACAAAAGTAGATGGAGGGCTGATTAAGTTAGATTTGTGCACAATGAATCTTTCGAGTTAACCAATCAGTCAGGGGCTTATGATTGTACTAGCAAAATCAATGAGAGAGTCCTGGTTACAAATAATTCTAAAGAAAACAGAAATAAAAAGATTGACACGAATCAGGAAAGATGCATTATATTTGAGTGGAATAAATCAGAGGACACGGAAATGTTTAAACATTTGAGTCAAATTTTCGACGAAATGGAATTAATAATAAAGTTCTCGATAGGATGATTATGTTAGTGATAGAATGATAATAGAATTGACCGCGATAGAAGATGGAGATTGTAAGAAAACAAAATTGAATATTAATATAAGAATTAGTGCTATACCCTACGGTTCAGAAACCTTGAATTTGGCAAAAGGTGGAGAAAGTGGATAGGGTTATGAGATGTGGAGATTAAGAAGGATAAGAACGTCAGCTATTTATCGAGGGCTACAAATGATGAAGTGATGGGTATTGGGAAATATAAAGGATGCTGATGGGGTAATTCCTCGGAAGGAAGTAAAAATGGATGCACTTGGTAGTTATTTAGAGGTAATGTTGAATTTTCTTCAACGGCACGGCCCCCTGCAGCCGTAGTTGGATGTTTAGGGCAGTGATTGAAG
Source organism: Hetaerina americana (assembly GCF_022747635.1). Classification (NCBI taxonomy): domain Eukaryota; kingdom Metazoa; phylum Arthropoda; class Insecta; order Odonata; family Calopterygidae; genus Hetaerina; species Hetaerina americana. The sequence goes on from NW_027286069.1 coordinate 49,741,881, forward strand.
GTAGAGTTTTAATCAATCCGAGAAGAAGCGGGAACGTCATAGACGTTTTGGATCGCAACGGAGGCGTAGAGGCTATATGGAGATAAACAAGGAAAGTGTAGGCATAAATTTAAGGCGTTTATGTGGTTTAAACGTTTTTTTCATTACTCCATTATGTTATTAATAGTTTTACGTAATCATCTAGAAACCATTTTACTTAATAGGCTGCCTATAATAAAAAGTATGCCTGATATTTGCTCGGTAAGTTCATTGATAACGAAGTAGCATGTTGGCATGGTGGTCTGATGTTCTTGCTCTAAACAATTATTTTAATCAAAGTATTCCTCGTCGATGAATGATTTAAGTAATGTCATAGCAACAAGGACCTTTTAAACATGCCGGGCGTACTAACCAAAAACAGACGAATAAAGCATTTATTCTTTTCAATTGCATTAGCTTGGATATAACGCGAAAACAGTCTAGCTTTCGAAATCTCTTCCAAGTAATTGGCATATGGCGTTTCCCGTGAAACAATGATCCCTTCAAACGTAAATTTACACCTATTGTCATCGTAATATGATATAGAGGTGTCAAGGAGCTCAGAGATATGGAATAAATTCATCCTATATCGAAATAAATAAAAAAATACTCTGATCACCAAGAAAGAAAGACATGTCTGACCATGCTACTGTTTTAAATCCGCAATGGCAGGATACAGTTAGCAGCGCAAATGAAGAGCGGTGCGGTAGAAACAATCAAGAGACGTAATACGTGGTTTATGTTCAACCCCCTGCAGCACGAGCAATATCCTACACTCTATGCAGTTCACGCGGTAGTGGCAGTGAGGATGATTGCTCCTCTCTTCTTGGGGAATATCAATAGTCTAAGCGCTTGTGGAGAAAGCTGCATTTTACGCTTTTCTGTGTGTTGCAAAAAATACATCGGCGGCTCTCGTAAAGCGACTACGTTTCTAGTTTTTCGGCGGCCTCATATTTCTGTGAACACATTCTGAGGTAACGGGTACTCTAAGACCTTTCTTGCTAAGTCATATTAACTCCAACTATCATTGAAGCACTGCAGGCAACTGGTTATTATTTTCACGGGGATTGCACCAGAAAAAATTGTGGAACAGATCTACACTGGTAGATTTTGAGATTTCTTATTAGTATGAAGTATCGATTACGTTTATCAATACGTAAATAAGTCAGGGTAGAATTTTGATATTTTCTGATAGCCTATACGAGTAAGAGTATTATTGAATCGCATCAACTGCGAGTATTTGATGATTGATTATGTTATGGCGTTGCACTTTGCCAAAAGAGGTGGTAAACAACGCTGGTTGGATTTTACTTTAGGAAGAAAGGAGGAAGATCAAGGGGCTAATAGATTTTATCTATTAGCTTCTATATTTAATAATGATTGCTATTAAAATGTACATATGTGGGTAGACTGTATCAGGTGGTGCTTAAAATCACAATAGAACTTGCCTTTCTGAAACAAAAGCATGAAAATTTTCAGCACCGTCTCGTTTTTTATTAAAAAGTTATCTCGTCTCGTTGTTAGCGACTAAGAGGGTCTCTTCCTAAACTCATTTAGGCACAGTATTTTGGCAATAATATATTTTCGGTGCAATAGTTGTGAACATTTACTGGTTGTTTTTAATAAATCGCAAAATGACACATATTCACATTCATTAATTAGAAATTGTGATTTAATTTCAATTCTAATCTAAGCTGATGCATGCGAAATGAAATCAAAGCAAATAAAAGAGATAATGCAATAACAGGAAACATCTGACATACCATACGTAAAAATAACATATGATTAAAAACCGATTCGCAATCAGCACTTAATCAAAGCTGCAATATACTATACACTTCTTTATCATGAGTTGGTGGATAATGTACAGGGATTGGTTCGCCATCACAAGGACTTATCAATATATATTTGTTCACTCGTAACCACAAGATCCCGCGCTCGAGTATATGTGTCACTGAAATACTATATCTCATTTTATGCTTATGGTACTTGAAATCGTGAGGAATACTAAGTAATATTGAGGTTATTATTAAATTATTCAGGTTTAAGTTTTCCTTTTCCACCAGTAACTTTACAGAAATCTTGTGCCCGAAAATATATTATTTGATAAAATACTATGCCTATAAGAGTTTAGGAAAAAAGCGTCTTAGTCGCTAAGAACGAGACGAGATAACTTTATAATTAAGCAAAATCAAAAACGCAATACTGGAGATGAAGCTTTCCAAATAATGTCATTTTCTGTACTTTCGTAAATGCTCTGCTACTAATCGACTGCAAAATGCTCGAATTGTAATGGATTGTAAAACTTATTTCACAAGATAGTGTGGATTTTAAATGCTATTCAAACCAAAATCTTTTGGCGTTGAAACTCGCTAGGCTGCGAGACAAGAAATCATCCTGGATAAATAACCAAGTATATACTACAACGGAAATTAATAGTGGTAAGAATGTAATTTGGTATTCGTATTTTATGTAATTACTCTCTCGTAATATTTTTTTCTTCGATTACGTAGAAACAGGATAGATAGAAAGTTTTTAAGAACTAAAGTGAAAATAACAGTCACACCTTAGTATTTTCAAACTTTCAACCCGCTATCTCCTTGTGAAATTGGTATGAGAACATCGAAAATTTGTTGTAATCTAATATTTCTTACCTTCTTTTCGTAATTTCTTTCCCGTGGTAGACCGCAGCCTTAAAAAATATGATTATACCTGTTGTCAGACTCATTCTCTTCTTATAAGAAAGACATTGGAATATAACATCTCTTTCAGTCATACGGAACACTTCAATTTCTTCCAAAGTCGAATTGAGTCCAAAGTAACACTTCCATTTTAATTTGATTGACAAGAAAACATGAACTGCATGTCAACCTATTTTTCAACAGTATACCATCATTATACTCGCATTTACAACCATTCGGCAGCACTCAGGTAGTCATTTATAAATGCAGAAATAATCCTTCATTATGAAGTGGCGAGTAGCATTAGGTATTGAATACAAAGCCCATACTTTTTATAATTACCAGGGATTTAGAGCTTAACCATCGACGTCCACCTAATTAGACTCTACTTAAATATGTGTACCTGCAGGCGTGGTGAAATTTAAATGGTCCCTTCGCAATCGGTTTTTTTTTCTCTCCAGTCCCCTGACCTTTTCCATGGGAAACTTTCTTTCTCTCAATTCGCTCCGGGCGTAGTTGATCTCTTGCGACGAGGACTCGGTCGCGAGAAAAAATAAGAAAACAGACCCAAAAGAGACACATATATTTTCCTATTCAGGGTGCCTGGGGATTCATCGGAAACAAGAGTTCGTATCCGCACGCACTCGCCCGCCTGCACGCATATTGGTACCTGGTGGGAGGCACGCACGTGATCGATCTCATCAATCTCCCGGTGGTTTCAAACATTTCGCCCGATTGTCACCCTTGCGTCCACATCCCCTCCTCCCTTCCTTCCTCAATCCCCATGCCTCCCACTTCCTACCCTATCTCGCGCACACGCCTCTTGCCCTCCATGCTCTCCCCCAATTCCCTAAACGATCCACTCGCGTGATGTCTTTGTTTACCATTTTCAACCCCCGGACCCCACCCATAAAGCCAATGCCCGCACGCCCCTCACTCTTTTCCCCCTCGTGTCATTCCCTCTCATTCCCCCCTTCTTCTCTAGCTTTAAGGCGGTACAACTTCTCTTCCGCTCAGTTCTCTCACCCCTTCAGATCAACTCCGTGGCAAGAATTAACTCTTTTCACCTCGACCACATTCTCTCTCACCCCCGTCCCCCGGGCGTTTGATCTCGCGGTCGACGAAAGTCTGTGTATGACTCCATATTCAGGGGAAAGTAAATGTACCAGCAGCGTGAAACTAGTTTAGGATTACTATTTACAGGGTGCGTTCCAAAAGTAAATCAATTATTTTTTAAAAAGTAATTCATTGAACAGATTTGCAAAAACACTTAAAATTCTTCAAAGTACTGCCCTTGGGCCTCTACACATTTTTTCCATCGACTCTGCCTTGACCGGTACGCACCCTGGAAGGCGTCTTCGGGGATCTCTCGCAAGGTCTTCGTCACGGCTGATTGGATCTCTTCTTTGGAAGAATAACTGGTTCCTTTTAGGGCTGTCCTAATCCGAGGGAACAAAAAGAAGTCTCCTGGGACGACGTCAGGACTATTGCGGGGGGAGGGGGCAGCGTTGGCACCTGGTATTCTCCCAGGAACTTGTGGACTCGTAGCGAGTTGTCGTGATGGAGTTGCCATGTAGTGGAGATGTTTTTCCTCGTCCTGATGACCCTTTTTCGGAGTGTTTCCAGCACATCCACGTAGTAGGAAGCGTTAACTGTCTGTCCTTGAGGTAAAAACTCCTTATTGACCACTGCATTACTGTCGAAAAAGACAATGACCATTGTTTTCACATTTGACTTGCTCATTTTTGCCTTTTTGGACTTGGGGGACTAGTCGGTGTGCCACTCAGGGCTTTGACGTGTTGTTTCTGGGTCGTATTAAAAAATCCAGGCTTCATCGCCAGTAATGACGTTGTCCAAATAATCAGGTTCAGTTTAATACGTTGCAAAAGTTCACTTAAAATTTCCGCTCAGTTGGTCTTTCGTGACACAGGCGGCGTGCAGAGGTTTGCATTAACTGATGCCCTCTCTCTTTCCCAGCTTGGAGAGCACTAAAATTAATTTCACGGCAAAGCTTGGATCCCCCCCCCTACTCCAAGTGGTTCGATCTCACTCCAACTAATGGGAGCGGCACGGGAAATATAATTGCATTGATTTTGGAACGTACTTTACAGATGAAAAATAATTAAATTAAAAGACAATTTCTCTTTTATTAATTATTCTGTTCATTCTTGGGCTCTGAACTCATGCTTGGTCATTTTCTGAAGTGACGTAGCTGTGGAGATTTCAACCGTTTTACGTGAACGCGAATCACGAAGTGGCATTATGGGTAGATCACTCCATTAATTACAATACATTAAAAAATACATTTTTGAAAACTAGATTAAATGATGCAACAAGTAATAGCAACCGTGGTACCTTTGGCGCAGCAGTTAGATATTATTATAAATGGTAGTTTATCAGTTTACCGTTGGGTTTTGGTACACTGACTTTGGATGGGAATACTGACTAAGTACTGCTAATTGTTCAAGCCTCCCGAAACGCGTTAAAATGTGGTACCCCCCAATACTATATTGTCCTTTTCAATTCTGCATACTTTGTACCTCCTTTCAATATCGTCCAACATGAGTATTTTCCTCCCGCTACCTCATCTGCCTAATATTCTCCTTTCTATCACTTTCTTCAAATTTCCAACCCCAATCAAAATGCTGCTCAATCCCTTTTCGCGCATCCTTCGGATTTCTCCCAACAACCTTACCCCCTTCCCTGACTAATACTTACTGTTTTGTTTTTCTTTCACCTACGTGCATTGTTTCATATTTCTTCCCCTCTACATCCCAAAAACTTAAAATATATGCCTATTATCTTACCTCAACGATAAATATTCGGCGACAGACAAAATTTCGTTCCTTGTAAAATTTTTCGCGAATATTTTTTATACATTCAATCAGTCGAAAAGCTTCTCATCACTCCTCTTTTAGACGGAATTATTCTCGTAGCAGGTAAAAAGTGAAATGGCGTCCATTTTTGCCAAAATTATGCCATTAAAAACATCCCGCTATCGAGCAAAAGACTGCTATGTGCAAAATGTGACAGCGTGATTTTCCTGGAAAAAGTGTCGACAGCAAGGCTTTATAATAGACGACCTGTTTTATTTTTGAAATCCCTCGATAGTAAAGTTCAATGAAATGCACCCAGAGCTTCCGCAGACACATTTCTCGACTCAATGACGACATTTCGCTCGTAGCGATATTTTCTAATGTTAACATTCAGATACATTCGGTTTGTTTACAATTTGCCACTCACTTTCGATGAAAACACTTGCCAGTAAATGAGTACATTGGAAAAAACATGTTGTGGTGTGGACCATCCTGATATTAAGGGGGATGAATAAGAATATGAAATTGTTGCATATCATTAGGAATATAAGCAAGCCATTTTTTATGATTAATAATGGAATCTCTGTCATTCTCTTCCCGTTTTTCGTTCCCATTATGAGAAAGTGATGTCTCTCAAATTATTACTTATGTGCGTATAGGTCATATGCTTGCGGTGGGTGTAGATTTTTCGATTACTTTATATCCTATCGCCAATGGGTGTACGATGGCCGGTGATCTTGGGGCATCAGCCATTATAGATTGCATCCATTGCATCTTAATGGCATATATGTTGGAGAAACTTAAAGATTCCAATAATATCTGCTTGCCGAATAATGAATGGCTAAGAATGATTTCTGTTAGATGGTTTTTGAGAGAATTGACTCAGCATTTTCTTTATGCTGAGTTGCCTAACGTAATGTTGCACATGAAATGAACTTTTCCGCAGTCTGTTCTGAATTTTAAGACAGTATTTTCAACTAGATTGTATTTGTGAAAATTTCCTTGGAAAGACTGAAATACTTTCAAAAATTAAGATTTTATATTTTTCTAAACTAAAGAGAAACGCTGTATGGTAACCTATAATATGATAATGAGCAGGTGAAGCTTTTAAAATTTTCCATGTTTAAAAATTACGTAAAAATCAAGACTTAACATTATCTTTGGTTGTGGTAAACCATGATAACCCATGATCACTGATTTAAGTCATCTACTAGGAATTGATGCAATGTTTTACAAGGTGCTGTGTAATCTTATTGTTGAATCTCTCAAAGTCATGTAAAGTGGACTTGGAATTGTTTCTTGCGATATATGTAAGCATCTGAAAAGTGTGAAATATTTTGAAGAGGTAGAGAATTTTCATCAATATCAATTTAAAATATTCGTGAATACGGTAATACTGGCGGTGGTGATGTAGCAATCGATGTTACGATGCATGAATAGTTTGAGCAAGTGAAAATACTGGCCACATTCTATACCGATTTTGTCCATCGTCATGAAATATTACGACAGTTTTTCCTGATTACGACACCAGTATTATTATTAAAACAACACCTAAATTATCTCCACATAAAGAATGCATTATTTATTAATTGTATTGATATTTTTTTAATACTTAAGGACATAAACAATGTATGCAATACGCGGACATACAAAAACTGCTCCAGTTATATACTCAAAAAATTCTTTAATTTAAGAATTTACTTTATAAAATATCAGCATGAGAAATATTTCTTAATCGTGTAGCTTTATTTTTAAAATTAAACCAATAACAAATAGGTGAGACTTCACAGAGTATTTTCAGGAGCTCTTAGGCGTGCTGTCCTGAAGAATACGTTAGCGTGAAATGGAAAAATTAACGGGCATAACCCCTCAAAATACCAGCGCTTATTTTGAGTAGCTTTTGATTCCTTGTTTGGTAACTTCTCTTCGATAGCTATTATTCTTAACATGTCTGATTCGCTCAGGCGTAGTCTCTAAGCTTCTCTCGGAAGAAAACTTTCGCCAAATACGTCAGAGGTGGTCATTTAATCGGGCGAAATAACGCTGATTTTTAAAATATATTTTTTATTTCATAGGCTTAAATTGTAAAGGGATGCATAGCAACTGTTAGAACTTGGTTTATAGAGTCTCATAGACGTTTAATTAAGACCCTCTTCTTTAATCTCAATACTGCAAAGCCAAACATGAGCCAATGGCATTAATCTTTATCGTTTAATACGCATAACGTGCACATTTAATGGAACAACCTAGATTGTATCGCCCTCGATGGAAATGATCATGATTATCACTACAATATGATACTGAAGTATCGGCCCATATATTTCTACATCTGCATAATACCCCACAAGCCGTCGTTAAAGCGTGTGGTTTACCTTTGCACTGGTCTATTTGTGGCCTGGTTTTGCATTACTGCGTGGCAATTTGATGAAATAAAATCGGTAAGATATTAGTAAGGTTTTCGTTTCATTGTAGTCAGAAAAGATGCCTCAAAATAGTATCAGCACTTCATCAATATTATTACAAGTATGCGTTATGTAATATTTGAAGCGTAATACAGATATGCTATTTTTGTTGAGAGTAACTCGTAGCATTTTAGTCGTGTGCAGATAATATCGCAGTTATTTTAGGTCGTTCAGTGCAATTATTCCCAGTTTTAGTAAGTTCATACTCTGTGCTATGTAATTTTTACCTTAATCAGTGGTAGCCAGTCAATGCTTAACGCTGATATCGTCCCAAATATTGTCTCATGCCAACGGCCTTTTCAGTGACGAAAATTCACAATTATAGGAATCAGAAAGAAGGAATAAGCTAGGGAATACAGGTATATTCACCGAATACTAGTCTTATGTATGAATCAAGATGTGCAAAATTGAATAAAGTGAATGGGATGGAGATGACTAAAGAAATCCTTGTCGATAGACAACTGTCAAAACCGGTTGTACTACAATTAACTGCACATCCCTCTCTCCTAAATTTACGCATGAAATATTGCAGTTGTGACTTTAAGGTCGTTTAATCCTTGTTAATAAGTACACCCAATTTTTATGAGCAAACTTTTCTTAACTTTGCCTGACAATAAAGGTAATATGAAAAATTTCTGCCTATAGATTTCATTACAGATGGAAGCATTCTTACGTAACTACCATCGTAACGATCTCGTGTCATACTCACACTTCAGTAGGAGTGTGAGAGACGTTTGACGATACTGGGTTATTGAGGGCAGACATAAAGTGCAAAAAAAGTACTTTTCCTCAAGCCTAGTAACTATTTCCTTATTCCTCAAATTTTTTTACTGGAAAAAAACTCACCTATGCCTCACCTATTCTTTGGGCAAAAACTTTGCTGTGTACATGCACTAAAATCGCGGTATTGTTTGATGCATATGCTCGACACGCATAAAATATAGGAAAGAGATAGTAGACTATTTCATATTGTAGGATTTAAATTATAAGTGATAGAGGTGATGGAAGAAGAAGTAGCGGCTGAACATAATGCAAGATTCGTGATAAACTTCTTATATTTTTTTTATAATTTGCGCCGATATTCCGACGCATTATCTTTCGCGGGTGCAGCGATAAATGCCAACATGGGTAGGAGTGTTTCTCTCCATTCCCATAGAAGAAATTTCGGGGAGCCGTATCTCCCGAAATCGTTCAGTTGTGTGCTACAAGGTTTTTTTTATCTCTACTAGTGTGCCATCTCGGAAATTTACTTCTACATGCAAATGGCGCTGGTCTGAGCTTCCATGGAAAGAGAAGGAAAAGATAAAATCGCCAAGATTTCTTTTTTTATATTTTCCCTAAAAAACGTTTTGATGCCGTGCAAACGAGATATAGTTAGGAAATGAGTAAAAAAGACTGTTATTAAAAGCAGTCGCGGAAAAGTTGCATCAGAAAACGTTTTCTGTCGTGGAATAACGCAGTTTAGATCTTGGGAGACTTGGGAGAGATCTTAGAAAGAAAATGCTTCCAATCACGATGAATGAGAATAAATGACGCAATTTCTATTTTTACGATGGAATGTGGATTGAATCGTTGATCGACCGCTTCCTAGACTTGAAAACTATTGCACTGCTGATTTACTTTCCGCGCACCTATTAGTAGTCCAAGAATACTTCATATGGCATCACTAGTATCAATCTAGCAATTGTTTGCTGTGAAAAATAATTTGTTTAGTTTCATTCTCTACCCATCTGCGTAACCTCGCGTAGAAAATGAGTAACTATGAAATTTATAAGGTGTAGTAGTTTTGATTGAGACCGGGGAGCTTGCTTTTTTCCTAATAATGATAATATAATTAGCAGGGTTTTGAACAATAATTGACTTCCTGAATCTGTACATCCTACGTTTTCAATGAGTATTCTGTGGTCATTAGAATAAAATGTTCTGTGCATTTATCTGGTAAATATAGTACAGGTAGGATCTCCACCCAGACGCCTGCAATTGATCAAGTATGTACGTATAGTCCAATCCGCAACATAGTGATAATCGCCTATCATCTTAGGGTTTATATTTTTCCTGCTTATAGAACTACTTTCACCCGAAAAGCCACTAATTCCAGGGAAGGAAGATCCATTTTAATATCACGGGATGGACTTCTATTTTGATAAGCGTGGAGTACTCTGGTTAACGAAGAAATCCGCGGGTCTCGCAGTCACTGACGTGGAAAATAGTTATTTAAGAGTAGTGGACATTGGCTTTACCTTGATTTATGATTGTAAGGACTAATAAATGATAATAAAAATAAACATTCATTAAACCAAAGAAATCAATATTAACCCCTGGCTTTTATCGTCTATTACCAAGTATTGAGGGTGGTTTTATGTGGCACAGAAACATGGCCACTGGAGCATGGTGATTGGTGTAGATCGGAGGTTTTTGAGTTGTGACGGTAAGATAAGGGTGGAATAGTTAAATAGCCGGGAAGATAAACAAGCGAAGAGTTACTAGGGATAGTGGGGGAGGGATTTTTGGGAGGAATCCAAAGGAGGCAGCAAAGTTGGATGTGGAGCATTTGCATAGGTGATGGAAGACTATGGTAGAGAGAGGAATGTTAGTCAAACGAGGAAGAGGGAGGAAAAGGATGGGTTTGTTGGACGGAATGAAGTGAGGTAGAATATATGCAGAATGGAAGAAGTGTTTCATTTGCTCGTAGCGTAGGTTCCGGTCGTCTTTTGGATGAGGCTACTTATTGTAATGCCATGAGTAGTCCTTAATGTTGCCAAAGTGCAACGCAACTATTTTAATCTTCGTCAGCGTATTTCACGGAAATTTATTATGAAAGGCCTATATATATCTAACTTAAATCAGTCTCCAATACTGATACACTTGTTAGTCAAAGATTAAAGAAAAATAATCTGTGTTTTTAAAATTAATGGAATGGTTCAATATTTTGCAGTCACAAGCCAGTGTGCTCCTAATGTTGTAAATATACAGTATAGGCGCGTCTTTCAATATTATCTTGCCTGTGGTACATATTGAGAACTTACCTCAAATGCCAATTCTAGTATCACGATTTTTCATTATTTACTTACTAATTGTTGGACCATAATATTCTTATTCCCTGAATTGGATTAATATTTTTATTCCCTGGATTTTAATGCTTACTGAGGTAATCATGGACAAGAGTAAATGGATTTCAATCAATAAAGTAAGAGTTGAATTTAGTAACAAAAGCAATGTTTACGTGGTTGTAGTAAATTTAATTTTTCACATCAACATTTTACCAAACAAGCTGAGAAAAGAGCGTGGACCCATCGGCACTTGAAGGAATATTGGTGAGGAAATGGCAAAACTTAGTATTCAAGACATTTCGGTAATTTATATATTAGTATGGTTTATTCCGTGTTCCAATGTGGTGACCGCAAGTATTTTGTGGAGATAAATATTTCTTGTACCTTTAACGGTTAAACTTCATCTTTTTAACTTCTTGCTGCTTTCTCAATCTTTTGCTAATAATCCATTAATTAATTATTATGGTAATGACAATGGAGCAGACGTTTAGTTTTTCCAACAGATTTTAGGTATCATATCGGTCAAATTAGCTCTATGAATAGAAATGGAACTGAATGTGAATAAAAATGAACTTTCAATGAGCTTTAGAAATCGGATAGGTATTCCATGTCACAGAAAAATGGGAGGGACATAAGTATCACAGAATCCGTTGAATAGTTGTCACTAATCAATTTCTAAGGAAGGTGCATACGGTGCTACAGTCAACGCTCTTGTTCAAGTTAACATTTACACCGCTGCTTCCATTGTGAGATAAGAACAACGAGTGACGTTAAAAGCACTATTACAAATATTAACAGCTTCATTGGGTGCCACCCAAACGTTGGTAGCAAAAAACATGCACATAAGACGTATTTGTGCGCGGTGGATTCCGCCAAGCCCACTGTGAAATCAACATTATTTCGTGAAAATCAATATAAAGGGTGTTTATCATCCTTTCTATAGTTAGGTCCAAGCCTCATGTAACATTTTCATGTTCCTAAATGTGAAGAAATACTTTCGCAGAAAGCGTTTTTCATCATGCAGGCATGTGATCACGTTTCAACGTATAACGGCTGCCGCTGACGCAGTACGCCATTCAAATCAATTACATTTTTCATATCATCACAAACTTACATATTAACATAACAATATAGCAGAAAATTAAAATATTGCACTCTGAATTATACGAATAAATTATATGATTATTCTTTATTGAAAGGTAATCATATTTAATAATCATAGTAAACTTATGGAAAGGCTTTAGGCGCTACAAACTTCTGCAGATAAAACAAAACTACTAAAACAAAATATCTTTATTAATTTTATTTCGAGGCTCGAAAAAAGTATCTTTCGGATTAAATAAAATAGTTGACTGTAGAATAAAACCTCAGAAGTGAAATAGAATGAGAAAAAAAAGAAAAATGGTCGAATCTAAAGCTGCGAAATCGAGAGGAGCATTGACTCAAGCTTGGCTTCATAACTGTTTGATACATTTCGATAACACTGTTCTCTTTTATGGGCACTTCAAATACTTCAACTAAAGAAAGGGTATTTAGTAATTAAACTTGTTACAGGTAATTAAAGTTTTAATATGAACTCGATTCCTCTTGCTTCACGAGTATATTATTTAAGGAAAAGAAAGAGGTGAAATAATTTGCAATTCATTATTTTTCAGCAGAGAAATTATGATAATTATTTTTTTGTGAATTATGATTGATATATGATATCATCAGTAGTTTGCATTCTGCGTTATTTTCGTGTAAGCAATGTTATAACACCTTAAAAGTTGAAATTCCTTTTATTTGCTGGGTTCGGTTTTAGATGGAATACCTAAAATCGACCATGTAATTATTGAAAGTTACCTATGGCAAAAAAAGACAATTAATAATTGAATGCTATTTTGCTTAAATCAAACGTGTATTGCAAACTAAATTGTTTATTTAATTTAAATCCGATGCTCATCTGCCACAATATATCATGTGTGACTTGCATATACCCATATTGAAAAAGAGTTTATTAGGTTGTGTAGAAGAGCATTCCAAGACGCTCCCTTTTGAGAGATAATGAACAATTTCTCTTGAGCATTAAGTATCTTAGAATGTCTATGGACTCTCCTGGCATCTCCTTTATGGGCCAATTTCATTCTATGTTCAAAATAAAAAAAAATCTCCCTATTCAGCCGCGAGAGGCATCAGCTGCAACCAGGTTTGTAATAATACGTTTCGTCCATTGCGTGATGCTAAACATTAAAGGATTTCCACTGAAACGTACGTCATTGAAGCATCATTAGTGGCATAAAAGGAAGAGTGCCGTTAGAAACGGCCCCTAGCAATAATTAACGCATGCAAATTTGTACATTAAAAAACAAAAACATTTCATCCTTTTCTTATTTTTCAACCTTTGTAACCAATAATTATTTTTTGGAAATGGAAGCTCATTTTCTTCATCCGGAGAAATGATATCTTTGGGACTTGAGTCACGAGCGGTGTACACATAAATATATTCCAACCCTTTCAGTTGTGAATTGAGGGGTTCCTCCTGCCATCGACGTATCACATTAGAACATGCCCGTAGGGGTAACGTTTCTGGGTCATCCAAGATTCATTTATGAGTGATAACTTTTTCCAACAGTTTTTTGGTTGGAGAATTTATGAAAGTGTTTCCCGGCCAAAGATACAAGCAAAAAACGTTATGAGCTGGGGGAGTAGTATTAATATTGATAAATTAATTAGAAAATAACTCAATTAAATCTTATTTCAGATGTCATCGTGAGGCAAAAATTAACGAAATTATAAATATATAAATGCGAACTTTAACGGTAAACACATAGATTATGACCTCTCATTTAATCAGTGTTTAAAATTCTTGAAATAAATGGATGCAAGTGTCGAAGTTTGACCTTGCATTCCCGGGACACACACACACATATGTATATATATATATATATATATATATATATATATATATATATATATATATACACACAGATATACGAGTGCATATACATACGAGGGTGGTCTGAAAAGTGTCCGACCTAAGAAAGATACAAGATATTTTTCTGATATGTTTTCTGAAATTTTGGCGGTCGGAAACTTTTCAGCTTACCCATATATATGTGTATATATATATATATATATATATATATATATATATATATATATATAATATCTCTGTGTATAAACGGTATGGAGGTCAGCATATTTTATTGGAATTCATTTTCACGCGTCGTTATGTTGTAAAGTTACCTACTTATTTTTGTTTTTCAAAATAAGAAATTATTTGTGAAGGATTTAAAACTGAATCATAATATAGCTTGCACCTTCTATGTCAAAAGGGAGACAGATCGAATGATAGATAATACTAAAACGCCATCCAAAAAGTGTATGCGAATGTCGTGAATATACTAGTACTGTAATTATTCAAACGACATTTTATATATCTGTTGTAGAAATTTTAAATTAATAATTCAAATTTAATCAATAACATAAAGCTCTTTATATTTACTGCTACTATTAGTATCAAGAATATGTTAGATAAAAAATTATATGAGCATGTAAAGAATTATTTAAAAAAAATGTTATTATGCGTATTTTGTTCATTTTCCTCGGTGGATTTCGGATTTGACTGAATTTGCAAACACATGATTTCGAAAGTATTGTTTATAATGACCGCGAAAGCTACTATATATTAAATATTCATTAGCACGTCTCCATGGAACCATGATAGCCGCCACTAGGGTGGGTGAGAGGTGACTCCACAGCAGGCATGCAACATCAAAAATTAGTTTTTTATTTTATTCTACACAATCTGATACACCGTTTTGGGAATTTTTCTAAGCAATAGACTTTTTTATGTTTCAGTTAATATCCGTACTGATTGCGTGATTTTATGGAAAATATTGAGGATATAACCTAAAAAATCACGAGTCATTATTTGTGATTTTCTTTTTCTCTCAGCGGTGCTTTGATAGTTCTGTTAATACTGGGCAACGGAAAGCTCTATTGAATGCCATATGCCATGGTTTTATTAGCCTGTCTTTAAATAGTGTAGTGATATCACGGTTGACAGTGTGCAAGGGTTAAAACTCCATAAGATATAACAGCGATCAGGAAATGTGCTAAATAGGGAATTGAAGGCTCCAGTTCGCCTTAATTGCACAGTTAGCACCAATCTGCATGTAGTAAAATTATTTGGGTACATTCACACCCGCCTCTATGAATTAATAACAAATTAGGAGCCGTCACGTTTGCGTTTTCTCTGACTCTTTTGGAAAAATGCACCCACAATTTACTCTTTCGTACTGCGATCTGATTCTCGGACTCCAGGCTACTTTTGGTTTAATTAGGTCAACTATCATAATTTTTTTTTACAAGGATCTACAACCAATCCATCTTAAAAAAATGTTTCCTTGGGGATGTTTGCAGTTTCTATGCTGCAAACAAATATACTGTGCAACCTTCAAAATAATGTGCCTAGGATATTTCTGAACATCAACATACAATTTTAATTAGGCTTAAACTACTATATCCTTTTTAATTACCCAGAGTTTTATACAATTATAAATCTTTACTCAATGGCTTTTCTGCCTCTAATTTCGTTATCAATGGACAAGATAAGCATTCTTATATTACGCAATACGTCTTTATCTGATAGCCCTTTCGAGAATTTTAGGAAGATGCTCCTGGGAAATCTTCAGCATTTGATTATTCAATTGGAAGTTAACGTAGGGTTTAAAGAAAATAACATGTGCAAAGAAGGGTTATCTTTTGCGGAAAGGTTGACAGAATAACCCGTACCGTCTACCTCATTCATCCAGCATTCTCTCCCATATCATGGTCTTCAGAATCCGACTACCTCTCAGAATATCCTCTTGTTCTGCCTTCTTCGAATTTTTCCTAACTGCAGTTTCTCCTTCATTACTTTGCCTAGAACTTCATATTTGGTTCTCATTTCTATTTTATTTTAACAATTTTTCTCTACCTTAATCTCTCGAAAGCATGCAGTCTACGCTATACTTGTCATATTAACTCAGTTTACCAGTGACAGAAAACCATAGTACACTCAGCACCAATCCTTTCTCTACTTATTTATCTAACGTATCTGTCAGCAGCATTCGCGTCTTCGTAAACGCTTCCTTGCCTGACTCAATTCTTGTTTTTGTGACCCTACTACTCTACCCAACCTCCTACAGAACACTCAGACCTAAATATCTGGTCTCTTCTACTCATTTAGTTTATGTACTCCAGCATTGATTTACATGTACAAAATGCCGTGCAAGTCGGCGCAGGAAGAAGTGGCTGTGGGTGCTAGGGTACCAACCTTAAATGCACAACTGGGTGACTAATAGTTCATACATGTGTTTGAATATATATACATTAGCTCACAAAAACGCAGGTATACGTATGTATAATCGTAGCAGTAGTAGTAGTATTTAGGGGAGGCGACCGACAGCTGAGGTAATTTGCGCCATTGAGGATGGACAGGAAAGGAGGAAGGGTGGAGAGTAACCCACTGTCGGCATTAACCTATTCTTAACGAAAGGCGCTAAGGGGTCTAGCTTAACGTCCCATCAGATGGGTGGCGCATTCATTTAAAGTGCCCTCCACAAAGCGCCTCAAGTAGGGATTGGGATACTACTTAAAAATATCTGCCGCCTCCTGGATTCGAACTCGGACCCTCTGGGTGGGAAGCTAGTACGTATGCATACTCGTATATTTGAGTTTACGCAACATGCATTACTTAAGTCTCTAACCCTCGCCATGTACGAGGGTTGCTATACATATGTTTAGCCTAATAATGAAAATACAGTATTAATTGTTGAAAATGGCCTTATTGCTTTTTGAAGTTTTCTCCATGACATTCTATACACTTTGGTATGCGCTCCAGCCAATTTTCGTAACGCTTTTCCCACTCCGATTGAGGTACCGCCAAAACATGGTTTTGAATGCATCAACGGCTTCTTCAGGCGCCGAAAAACGTTGGCTACGTAATTTTTTCTTGGTAAACGGGAATAAATAGAAATCATTTGGTGCAAAATCAGGGATGTACGGGAAATGACCCATCAATTCGACGTGTTGGCCACTCAAATAGGTAGTTGTTTCAGCCGATCTGCGAGAGATCCTTCGTTGCCGCTTCTTTTTCCGTACTTCACCAAGCACTTCTGGCAAACAAATTCTCTTATATCATTCAGAATTCACGGTTCTACATTGCTCTAACGGTGCGGTTGCCGCATATCCAGTTATTCCGAAGGAACAGACGATCATTTGCTTCGATGTGCTTCGTGTACGAATCACTTTTATCGGATTTGGCTCGTCTTGGAAGACCAATACAGTGGATTGCTGCTTTGTTTCGGGCTCATACGCATAGATGCAAGATTCTTCACCTTTTTTTATGTTATATACAGCTTTTGATTCACCGCGGTTGTATTTTTTGTTTTAGTATTTTATTTGTACCTAATGGCATTAGTATCTTTTTGAGCTTTTGCCAAATTATCCAGAAGCAAACACGAACAAATTTTTTGCAGCTAAATGTTTATGCAATATCTTATTGATGCTCGTCATACTAATCCTCAAGGATACCTCAGTTGCACGATAAGCCATATGACGATCTCTCTCTACTAGTTCTTACACAGCATCAATGTTTTCTGGCACAACAACTGATTTTGGACAACTTCCGTTGCTGGGCGAACGGCGGCCATGATGAAATTCGTTATACCAACGTTTCACAGTGGCAAAGGATGGGACTTCATCGCCAAAAGTGGCATTAATTTGATAGATGCACTCCTGTCTTTATAATTCACGTCGAAAGTCGTAAAAAATCATCGTACGAAAGTGCTCGCGAGTTAACTCCATTTTTTGGCGGATACAAAATAGTCGAGTCTCTGTAAACAACACAAGTCATGATGAAACGACAAAATGTTCTGAGGAAAGTTAGCGTTAGAAGGGTAAAACCTTCAGATGGAAATGTCATATGGCGTCGAATGCACTAAGTGTTGCCAAGGCTCAAAATATAAATAGCGACCTTTGTATTACAGCACTAGCGTGATAGATGGCATTTCATGATCCTATGACCCATTGAGTTTTGCAGGCGAGATAGGCGGTGATTGCTCGTAATAGTGTCCCCGATGTCGGATACGTCGAAATGTAGGAGTCAGATGAAAGGCATCCCGCGCAGGGTCTGTTCCTCAATGAGGCGGATGCAAAGGAATCTGACTACAGTGGGGCGGCCTTTGCAGTGATGATTTCACGTTAGAAACACTTTTGAAAAAGACAAAGAGATGGTATTTAATTAATTCCAAGAAAATATGATGTAAATAAGAAACTGAACTAACAACGACGTGACCCCAGTCATGCCCAGCAGCGGGCAGGAAACTCACGCAGTGTTCTGGTAGCAGAAGCACATTCGGATTACAATTCAGTGTCATAAAGTTAAATTGCAATGATAAATTTATTTAATAATGTTAAATTTTAGAAAATGTAAAAGTGAAGGAGTATAAGAAAATGGAGTGTAGAAGATTAACTGGGGCGAAAAGGAAGAGTATCAGGAAGTAAATAGTAACATACTGAGCGAGGATAAACGAACGACCACCGTAGAAGAAATATGGCAATATATTTAACATGAAATAAAGAAAGCGGCGAGAAAATCAATGAGAATTAAGAATTATCTTCCCTGTTGATTTGTTTAAATAATGTAAGGGTAATGAAGCAATGGGTTACAAATGATATGATTAGGAAGATAGATGGAAGGAGAGAAAGGAAAGATTCAAAAATATATACCGAGGATAGACTCGAATAAGGTAAAGGAAATGTGGTGGATAGTGTAGTGCAAGGATATGTAGTTTATAGGGACAACGAAGAGGGCGCACTATACAGAAAATATAAGATTGACAAGAAATACGAAACGATATTCCGTTTACACTAATGGAGATGCTACAGGTAAATTATCAGTCTAAGGAGATAGGTATATGGTCGTATTTATTTTGGGGCGAGATTGAGACTATGGAGTCTCTTCTACCACCTAAACCCTCGTCACAGATTAGAACAACATTAAAAGAAGAAGAGGTTCTCGCATAATGGAAAGAATATATGGAGGGAATGTATGATGAAAAATAAGCAGCCATTGCGTTTTGATAAAAAAAAGGGAATTTGATTTCGATGAGGATAGCTTAACAGTGGGAGTGCCTACATGCTAGATAGAGAGGCAGAGATAGAAAAGGAATTAAGAATGTGTAATTGAAAAAAAACCTGTGAGAGAAAATAGCATCCCACAGAATTTGTGAATAATTGCAGGAAACGAACAAGAAATTCTTAATGAATTCATGCGTAGAATTTATGAGGGAGGACTTTGGTCGGGAGACTTGAGATCAATGCTGATATTCATCCATAAGAGGAAAAAAATTAGTAGTACTTGAGAACTAAAAGTTTGATTTCACTCGAAGCAAAGCTATAGCATACGATCATGAAGATAAAAAACGGAAAAGGATAAAATGGGTACTTAAGCGAACATCAGTTTGAGTTACGAAAAATTATGAATACGCGTGATTGCAGCTCAATGATGCGGTCACCAGTAAAGCAACACCAGGCGTACAACCAGGAAGTATTTTTATGTTTATATATTTGGAGAAGGATTTTTAAAGAGTGAGTTGTGCAAAATTAATGAGAATTTTTCAGATGATAGGAGTGAAATGGAGGGAGAAATAACTTATTCGGAACCCGTACGTTTCAGACTTTACCGGTGCAGAAAGCGATACTTGGAATGAAAATGCGAGGTTGGGGAGTAATTAATCGTGCGAGGCGTAACTTTGTGGAATTGTTCCATGATGAATAAGTTAAAAATAAAACTTTGTAAATCCATGTAAAATATAAAATTTAATACTTTAATGGCATTGAAGTTTATGTTTCATGTGGATTTACCGAGTTTAATTTTGATAAAATTCTTCATTGGGGAGTAAGACCATTGACACCGCAATTTTTCACGTGAGTGTCGAGGTAATAAATAGCATGGAACGAGCTGGAGGTTGGGGTGCAAGTAAAATCGAACTCTTAAATCAGATTTGCGGCATCAGAGCTCGGCTCGGATCAAGATTCACTTAGCCAAACAGCGAATGTTACATTATTTGCATTGCGTTTTCAAAATCGGTGTTATAATACCTATGGAATGAGAAATAATCAAGAAGGGAAGGTGATGAGATTCTCCTAAATTAGAAAAGTTTAGATAAACATGTAAATTGACATTAATGAACGTAAATCATTACAAACTTGGACGTAATTGAAGGTATTGGCGACAAACTGATACACCAACTAAATATAGATGAACGGCTTGAATGCCCCATTTTACAGCAACTCTATTATCTGCAGATTACACGGGGAATTACAGAGTAAGCAGGACACCGGCTGATTTCAGGGGTTTTAAGTAATGGTTAGAATTTAATATCAGGACATGTAACACATAAAAATTTTGGAATATAATAGAAGAAAAATATGGCGTGAATAAGGAAATGGATGAGACTGAATCAAGTATTTCAGAACTGGTGAAATACTTGGACCTTACAACGACATTTATCTTTCTATGGAACAAACATAGCAAAGGGGGCACACATAGTGCACTCTAACAAGGTAAGCCTCAAAGAACCTGGGTTTCTTTTGGCAGTTGGTATAAAATGTAATGAAAAGGTAAGATAGAGGTATTACCCTACTTTAGTCAGGTCACAATGGGAATACGCGGCAAGTATTTGGAAACTGTGCTAGAAATAGTTATTTCATGAATTGGAAAAGGATCAGAGAATATTTGCTTAGGTTTGTTTGAAATTGCTACGATAAGAGAGTATGGTTGAGGAGAGTACGATTAGGTATGCGTGGTATATGTCGCCATGTACGCTTTATGTGTCGCTATTATACAAATATTTCTTCGAATTAATCATTTACTTGAATTGAGTTTTAGTCACTTTATTCGATTGCTCACTTACATTTTCGATCCTTTCGTCTTTATTTTCATCATCATCATATTTTCAATCCCAGGATTGGTTTACTGCAACCCTCCATTCTACTCTATTCAATGTCAATTCCTTCAATCCTGGATACCTTCTCTGTTTTACGCCCTTATTAATTCGTCCTATGTACATGTCTCTTGGCCTTCCTCGTGGAATCTGCCATTCTATTTTTCCTTCTATTATATTCTTAATCAATCCCTTTTTGCCTCAATGTGTGTCCAATCCATCTATTCCTTCTTTGCCGTAGAGTTCTTAATACGGTCCTTTATTCTTCTGCTCTCCTCTGTAGTTCCTCATTCCATATTTTGTCTGTCCATTTAATCTCTAGCATTCTCCTTCAGCACCATGTTTCAAAGGCTTCTATTCTTTGCTGGTCCATTTCTTCAATGTTCCGAGTCTCGGAACCATAGGGTGCCATGCTCCACACGAAAGTCTTAACGAAATGCTTCCTTGTTTCCAGCCTTAGGTTCTTTGAACATGGTAATTGACTCTTCTTCATGAATACGTTCTTAGCTTGGGCTATTCTTCGCTTGATATCGTTCGAACTTCTTCAATGCCATGTAATGCTGCTGCCAAACTAGATGAAGGATTCCACTTGCTCTAGTTTCACCCCTCTAATTGTGATATCTGCATTCAAATTCTCTCTTCCGCAAACAAGGATTTTAGTTTTCTTCTTGTTTATGTTCATATTATATTCCCCCAGTACTCGGTCCATAGCACTTATAGTTACTTGCAGGTCCTCTCGTGTTTCCGCCCCTACTGCGATGTCGTCTGCAAAACCGGAGCATGCTGAGTTCTTCTCCATTTACCTCGATCTTTATTTTGTTCTTATCGAAATATTCAGTGCTGAGCTGTCCAGGTTTTGGTTTAATTTTTTAGCTATCCTGGTATAAATGCATGGTGATATGCGTCCTTTATAGCGATGCAGAGTAAATGAAATTATATTACTAAATAATGAAATACTAATTGAACACACCCGTGGCCCACTGGATTTACCAATGAAAGTTTGGCACTGATCTCAACCGTGAAAATGGATGACATCTATTATTCGGCAGTTTGATCAAAGATTGAATTGACTTAGATGTGCCATGTTGTTTATATCGAATTATTATGTTGTGTAGCTTATGTCCATCAACAAGAGAAGGCAGGAAAGGTGAATGTGCAGCATTTTGATTTGCGATGGGATATCGAAGATTGTGACAGCAGGAAGGACGTTGGGCAAAAGATGAAGGGGAAGGAATAGAATAAGGATATTGATCGGAATGAAGGGTGAAAGTATGCTGAGCTGAAGACTGGTTCACTGAATTGTAAGGCGTCAGGTTCTTTCCTGCCAAGAGGCTGTAAAATGTATTGCTGTTCAGTCTCTGTTCATCGAAAACTTACCTTAAACATCAGACTTCGTAATAATACTCATGCATAATTAAATATTGATTAAAGGGTTAAAATATTTAAATTATTATTAACATTATTCAAATCAAAAAGTGTGATGTGTGTTAAAATATTTCTTTTCGGTTTTGATTAACTACTCAACGAATCGTAGATTTGTCTCATATTTTTACGCTAAAGTAATTTCATATAATATAGCATCAAATTAAATCTCTTTACCAGTGGAATCAGTACTATAAAGGAAAACACCTGTCTGGAGAGAAATGGGTTCTTGCCCTTATTGCTTGCTTTCATCACGCAACTTAAATCGAATTCTTGTGAAAAACACATTTTACTTCAGTTTAAAAGTGTCTGATGGATCGCAAGCAGAAGGAAGCCATCAATCCATATTCTACTAAAATGAAAATGCCACAGCCCTTTGGATGCACGAGTCTAGTGAAGTCCGAATTGCTTTTACCGTCGCAATGGCGTCGACGCGTGTTTATCTCGGAATTCGCCGAAGGAAGGAAGGGGGCAGCGAAGTTGTTGGTGAGCCGAAGCTGACCCCCCACTCTCTCCCCACTATCGCCCGACAAGGAACCTCAAAAAAGGAGAATAATACCGCAACCACCCCATTCTATCCTCCCACCACCATACGCGGAGTCCCCTTCCCTTCCCTGATCCCCAATCCACGGCACTGCGCTCACCCACGCACTAAACCGTACCTCTCCTCTCTCTTTCCCACTATCCCCTTCCCCTACCATCCTTATCTCGGCTTCGAAAACAAAACCTTCCCTCCCACCGCCCGACACTTCCAACCTTTCAACCCTTCTCCTCCTCTCTCCCGCTTGCAACCACGGGTTGAAGTCGTGATCGCCCGGGCGTGACGCCACGCATACCGCTGGCCAATCGCCGAGGAGAGGGCCCCGTGGCTTCCCTCCCACCCTCCTCCCTCTTTATCTCTCCCTACTTTAAGTGGATGCTGGCCATAACGCGAGGAATGGGAGAGGGAGGCGGGGAGCGAGGTGGGGCGATCGTGGAAGGGTTTTTTGAAGGCGCGATAAGGATGGGGGCGTGTCAGGAAGGAGAGAAAGAGGATTGAGAGGGCGAAGGGCCCTGAAGTTACAACGCCGGATAGGGAGGAGGCGGGGCGAAAGTCGCGGGGAGACGTGGGTGAGTGGGTGGGCCGGGTGGGGTGGGGTCATAGGTCAAAAGGGGTGGGCATTCTCGCGAAGGGGATTTTTAAGGGGTGCCTGTGGAAGAGAGAGGGACCTGGAAGAGAAAGGGACTTTCCTTATTTTACCCACTTTCCACCCCTCCGCCACCCTCACTCCCCTCCCATCTCTCTTCTTTTACTGAAACTCGGCAGATCTTCCCGTCTTTCACCCACATTCCTCCCCCGCCCCACTCCCGTATTCTCCTCGTTCGTCTCACACCACGCCTATCCCCTGGAGGAACCGCGGAAGGAGGGAGATGTGGGATACTATCGTATTGGAAGGGAATGGAGGCTCCTTAATGGCTCATCTTTGGTGTGTGCATGCGTGTTTCTCCACCACCCGCCCACTCCGGCCCACTCGTACCTCTCTGATTTCCCCCTTCTTTCCCGTCCTCTCGCCCCCTCGGGCCTCTCACCACCTTTTTTTCTACAAACGGCATGCCTTCCTTAAATGGCCGTCTTCCTCATAACTCTCTCCTTGTAGTTCCTCTATTCCTCTCCGCCCCCCCGTCTTTTTCCATCCCTCTTGAATTTTACTGACCCTTTCTCTCCTCTTCTCATTCCCGTCTTCATGTGCCACGTTTCGCTTACGAGAAAAAATCTCCATCATTCTCTTCATTCCCCACTCTATTCTCTCTTCATGTAATATTTATGATTCGTAGTTGCCGAACCATCGTGAATGCCCAAAAGAGGAACATTTGGAATTCATTGAGACTTCTTATTTTCATTCTTGGACTGGTATTCACAACTTGCGAATTTCAAAACATTCTATTCGAAGTCTTTTGCCATTAATTTTACTCTTACAGGTATATGGTCAACTTACAGCAGTTTTGTTTATTTATTAATTTAGACGTGATTGGTGCGAGTTATTGAGGAACCATATGGTTTTTGGCTTAACTTTATGGAAACTTTCCATATTAGGGATAACTTTAGGTTTAAGTGTACCTAAGGCTGAGGTCATACCACACTGTAAACTCCAATGAATCGTTATATTGGAGTACAACATCACTTTGTTAAGCCATTCACCAGCTTACTTGTCAAGTTAGTTATCGATACACCCAGTTCCCTTCCCCTGAGACATTTCAAAGACAACCATTTTTATTCCTACGGCGGCAGGGTGACAGCCAATCACCAACTTATCAACTAGAACTCCGAAAGTGTTATAATGATTTGTTCGAATTATTTACTCCAGATCTTATCTTCATGCTCTTGGCCTTATTAAGCAAAGGTTTACTATAATAATTTCAATTTAAAAATGATAGTACTTTAGGGCTTGTTTCTCATTAGGGAGGTGTCTTATTGTTGATATTAATCGACTTTTCATTGCCCTTATAAATTTTTGGGCCATGCTCATCCGCTCCATCACCCTACCATTATACACTCCGTCCTGCTAATACGAAGGATCCCTTTGTCGATTCACACTTTAAATCCCTCCAGTTTTTTGTCAATGTTTCAGTAAATGAGGGACCAGGTTTTTATAGGGCACAATACAGTAAACAGTACTTTACATACACAGTTTAGGTTTAATGCTAGATTATGTCCATGGAGTGTTACTTTTAAACAAGATAAAAGCAAAATTACTTTATCTATTTGGTATCTTGTATCAATTGCGTTCTTTCACGTTGCATCCAGGTATTCCGTTACCAAAGTTTTCACCTAAGTCACTCTACTTTTTTCCAGTCTGGAATCACCCCTTGTTGATTATTTCGCACCCTAAATCTCCGTGCTGCCAAAATTCAGGTCGGGTATTACTTGATTTCATAAAATTTGAATGTCTAATTAAAACAACGTCACGAAGACTCGTAGTAATGAAGATATTTAAATTATGCCCTTGCTGTTTGCTGTTACTGAATTAAGAATTGAAATGTTTAACTTACGAAAATCACTGAATACGCAACTCTGGAAAAGTACATTAAATTAGTAGATCACTGTTTTTCCAGCGTACTGAGAAATTGATGACCTTTGCAAGTGGGTAATTGATTATGTCAGTGCAAGCCTGGTTTCTGTGACTGAAAAAAATGCTGAATTTCACAATTTTTAAGAAACGATTCTTCACATCTCGTATACCTGTTTCCTCGCAATATATGAAAATCTTCATTTCACTTTCAATTTTCACAGCTCATTTTAACGCCCTTCTGCCCTTCCATTGAAGTTGTGTTCAACAAATTTCGATGACTAGGCACCCGTTTCGGCGGCTTTCGGGGCATTTTGTTGATATAGATATCATTTACCTAGTACCCTCTATCGCTACCTTTTTCTTCCTCAACCTTGCTGTAATTTTTAGTGATATTTATTACTGCATGTTTTTAAACGTTGCTTTGTCTGTAAAAATCCACGATAGTGATTGAATAAGAAAAAAAAACTAGATATCAGCGGGATATAGAAATATTGTCGTGGCTAAGTCGTTCCACTGTAATTCTGTTTAAAGTATTATTGGTTGAAATCAAAGAGCAATCTTTCTGGAAGAATATGTTAATCCCTCGTTTTCTACTTTGTGTTTACTTAGTTTTTGTCTCTTTCACCCAGCATCTTCTCGTGTTAATCGTTCCCCACTTCCTCCTCTCTTCTCTCTCTGTCTCTCGTCCTCTTGCTTTCACTCAACTTGTAAAAAAATATGGCCGACGTTGCCAGGCGTTGATCTCACCACACGTGTGCTCCTCCGATATCACGTACCGATAGCTTTCGCGAGAAGGAGAAATTGCCCGGAAAAGATGGCTTGGGGAAGAAGTAGGCTTTGCAATCGGTCGAGAAGTTTTTTTAACCAGTCTTTTAACGGTATGGAGGGCAAGTGAGACGTGATAGCAGAACGCATGGCCCTCTTGCGGTGTTTAGACGCTCCTGAAGTAGGACTACATGGGGTCGTTTAATAGTTGATGGCCAGCATTGCATTTATTTAGGAGTGTCGTTGAGACAGTCTTTCACTAACATTTCCAGTTAGAGAGATACCATGAAACCTCTCAGTTACCACATTTTTCTCGTAACTAGTATTATTAATGCTCCTTAAATTCATACCTCATAGTTTTAATCATCTTCTCCCGAAACACTTCCATGTTAGATAAACTCTTCCAGCAGCTCTACAATATTTATCTTCCTATCGTAGCGTTCAAATTAACCTTCCTTTTTCTCTAATACTGTAAACATTTGTTTAGTTTACATTCATCTTCATTCTATACCTCTCAGACAGGTTTTCTTTTACCCTGGGCAATGATTGTAATCCCTGGACTGACTGGCTAACAATAGCCTGATCATTCTCGAACCTAATTGGTTTGATGAATTCCACACTTTCATTACCATCTCCCGTTCTTTCCATGCCTCTTTTACTATTTGCTCCACGTATACGTCGAAAAGAGCGGGTGATAATGGATATCCGTCTTATCCTTCTTCCTACCTTTCCCATCTCAATTCTTCATTTTCCATTCTCACCTGCGCTGTCTGAGACATGTACACGAGGGGAATAAGTCGCCTATTCTTCCAGTCTACCCTTACTTTCTGCAAACCTTTCATTAATTCTATCCAATTTACCCTATCGAACGCCTGCTCGAAATCTGAGACAAACAAACACATACTAATTGTACTTTTTTTCCTCTCTATGGATTACCTCATTACTGATGTGTTATCACGCGTGCCTCTGCCGTTTTTGAACTCTTATCTGATGGTATCTAAGGTGACTATTTAATTATCTATTGCATTATCTATTGATAAACATCTTTTGGAAGTTTTTATCATTTCTTCCTTCTGCATATATGTTGGATTAATGAATTGTCAAGAAAACTTGCTCCTCGTCGAAAAAATGAGCGATATCACTTGTTAAAACTATAAAAATTTAAGCTTTATAGCTCAGAATGTTCTGTAATTCGTACTATTTTTGTACCAAATTTATTTTTTGTATTGAAGTTTGAATTATTTAAGTGCGCTAGAACCGTAGCCTGGAAATCGTAACGTGAACTATTAAAAGAATAAATTCTCGCGAAAGGATAGTATTTATAATCATTTCCGTGATATATGACACAAGATATCATTAAGTTTTAATATGATAGAGTTGCACTTTGAATAACGAATTACATGAAGATAAACTTAAATGGGTCTGCATAAAAATTTAGGCGGCGAATTACCTAAGTTGCAGTAAAGTTATCTCTAGAAAGCACTTAAAAATTTTCATTTTTACAGTAAAGGCTCTAACACAATCCTAATAATTTCAATTCTCACGTGAACATTATATGGCCGTAAAAACTGGTTTTTAAAAGGACTGCACAAAGCCGTTCGGCAGGTGTAGTTCCTGGAAATCCTATCCGAAATGGATTCGTCGAAAACAAACTCATGCCATATTATCACTGCTCTTCGGATTTGAACATTTAGTTAGGGATTGGCAGTAGTTTATGGACCGAAATTCGCTAAATTTAATTATTTATATCATTGAGCAAGCTACTGGAAGAAAATCGGTATGCTTTAAGTTCTAATCTTCCTACTTTAACCTAAACTGTTAAACAACTTCACTTGTAATTGCTGTTTTTCGCGACGATATTTTCACGCATTTTAGTTTATCAGGATTTTCATTGAAAACTCACACTGTCATTCACGAAAATAAATTGGGCTCAATGGGTGTAATTAGCCCTGGATACATGGGTACCATTAATTTTCTTAAACGAATAGAGCGTGTACATATATTGTTCTGTAAAATTCACACGTACTCTTATAGGAACATGGGTATGCGTTGGTTTATGGTTGTGTGTGTATCCAATCGTGTATATCTATCTTCATTCCGTCCAGCACGCCTATAATTTACCTCCTCCTTCTTTTATTCATGTGTGTGTATGTTTTATATATATAGTATATATATTTACATTATATACAATATATACTCTGTCCCTGTGCATATGTATATTGAACGAAAGTATAACAAATGTGAATAATAACTCGAACGTTTTTTGAAATATGTGTATACAATTAAAAAAATATACATGCCTATAATATATGGATATATAAATATATGTATGTATGTATGTATGTATATATATATATATATATATATATATATATATATATATATATATATATATATATATATATATATATATATATACATACATATAGTACTTATAAATGCGCGCATATACATAATGCATTTATAAAAAGTTGTACTGCATATAGTATATCTTACAGAGAGAAATCTATATCATTCCATTGTGGTCATGGCACCTGAGTAATTTCTTATTTTTTGATCAGTGTCGTTTTTTATTGGTTTTATATATAAAATTCTCAATTATATTCTGTCAAATTAAATATTCGATTCTTTTCTCGGGTGAATTAAGTAAAAGTTTAGGCTCTCCTTAGGTTCCCACCATGTTCCATGGCTCTTGCAGCCTATATAAAAGTAAATTCCCAATTATACCAATTTTTCAGGCCAAAACGTTTTATATTTTCTGCCGAAAGAAAACATTCAAGTTGACTTAGCAAGTAAGTTGTGGAATCGTATCAACCTTTTCTGTCGCCGTTGATCCCCATTTCAGAAAAGGATACGTCTCTCTGAGGAATACAGTCGCGAGATTAAAAAAATCTAATTTCATTAACATACTGACCTTGCCATATGACGGTGTTAACATTTTAATATAATTAATAATTGACTGACAGCTGGCTTGGCATTTCCTCGTGTGCCATCGCTACACGAGTTAAACCTCCAAATTCAACTTGTCTTGATGACTTATTTTCAAGTAGGCGTTTCTGATCGATAGAAAAATGTTCTTTCTTTTTCACGAAATATTATGCAGTTATGTCATTAAAGTTAATTTGCTTTGCAAATAGCTGACGAAAACATTCTGTGTCGGACAGTCAAAAACGATTGCTCAGAGCATCTTGCCCTGCAAACCGCCACGGGGACGTGTAGCCCTGACTTAAGACACGATTAGTTCTTCAAACATGGGCTCATGAATTGACATAGGCGTGATAAGATTTAGCAATATTCAGAAACGTCATGCTTCTGGTTATGTATTAAAAAATATTCTTTTTCGAAAAATCCAGGCCATTCTACTCCTGCTCGCTAAAATCGAGCCACATTTACATAGATGTGAGCGGAAAACCTCGGCGATAATTAACTTTAGTTTATTTCTGTCAAAGCAAACGCCTTGCTATTGTTGTAAATATTTTCTTAATATTTTCTTATATAACTGTTTCCCCTTTCCGGATGGCATTGAGCCAATTTGAGCCAACATTGGCCTTAGTCTAGAGGAGAGCCGGCGAAACCTCATCAAGTTCGACCTTAGAAAGGGGTTGTTTATTGCAACAGAATCAGTGGCGAGAAAAGGTAGCATACATAAGTTATGCAATTTCGCAAGCTATTGTGATTACTCGAAACGTTGCCCAACATGTCTAAGTTTTTTAAAATTTATATTGGCTGTTATACAATGCGATCACGGAAGAATTTTTGGTATTTATTCATGCACAAGGCCATATTATTTCAGTTTTTCCATACTTTTCCTTATTTTTTGCATCCATCGAAGAAATATTATTCCAGTACTTATGTCTTGTCTTTATAATACTGACAGTATGCAATTAACTCAATTCATATTGTCGTATTGTCATATGAATTTCCGAGTATATAATAAGGAAATTCAATTTTTGTAACAGTTTTGTAAAGAGATTTACTGTATTCTGTTCGTATTTCTAAATTTTTGGAATCGCATTTATTTTGACGTTAATTTCAGAACATGGACGTGTAACCCCTCCGAATTTTTCTTGTTGAATTTCAAGTATCTAAGGAGTTATTGTTTTGATATATCAATCTAAAATAGTACATTAATTAAACGTAAAAGAGAACCTGGCGCAGTATATTCTTGTTTAATGCTTGACGTTTTGCAGTTTCTGCACTGAAATTGATATTTATATTATTGTATATTTAATGGTATTACACTATTTGAAAATGAAAAAATAAAAAGATAATACACTAGAAAAGAAAAAGGTGAAATCGCTATAGATAAAAAAATGAAAATAATTGAATGATGAGGAATTTATAAGTAATCTCCTAATGAAAATGCCCGTGATGAAATGCCCGTGATTGTGTCCCCACCACGACGAATAAATGACACACTATGGGTTCAGTAAAATTTCTGCTGAAATACTAGGCGTTGATATTTGCAATTACTTGGTGTACTGCTAAAAATTTCGATCTTCAGTTCTGCCAAATTTTGCCAGATTGCTTTACTATGTATCAGTGGGTGATATGGTAAACGTAAGCCTTTGATTAACCATGAACAGTAATCAAGGCAAAGGTCGCTTTGATATATGGTGGTAGAGTTTATCCATTACTAAGCCTAACGGTGTGTGTAATTCGCGCATCAGGGTAGAGGGTTTGGGGCAGTTCCTTTCCCTGTAAGCCTTCGATATGGTGTCCGTAATGGAATTTGTCCCCCATTAGTCCATTTGAAACGTAGAATTAAAAATATGTGCTTGTTCATTTTTATTTCTAATATTCCATGAAATTCAGCAATATTTGTCTTCTGTTACCAATAAAAACAAAAATGTGCAAATTATAATATCTTTTATTTTAAACTACTTGCAGTATCGGTTTAATATCAACCAAAACACCCTAAAAAATACTTCTACAGTCTTCACCTATAGAAGTAGGCGAATTAAAATATGGTTTGTAGATACTTCGTTTTCGCGCTGTCGGAGAAATTATTCTTCAACTTGAGTGGTAAAGGGGAATCTTAGAAATAAAATTTTTCTTCCTCCTAGATGCGAAATACTAAACTGGGGTAGTCTCAAATCTATTTTCATATCCAAACGGACGAAGGAATACCCGTGCTCCCCTAAGTCCGTTTCGTAAGGCGGAGGCAAGCACCATTACGCACCTAAGGAGTCATTTACAATTTCGACAAAGCGTGGGGTGCAAGTTAAGAGGGATCGGAAGAAACACTTTTTCCAATGGCAACCGTGAGAAATGGCTTTTGATAACCCTTTTGGTACGATTAGTGGCCGAGACGAGATTGCGGCTCATGAACCACTTTTGAGCGTCTGCATGCGGCGTGGAAGAATAATGGAAACGTGTTATTCGGAGCCCACAAAAACAGGCATTCTTTTCCTCTTCTTTTTCTCTTCTTCCGTTCCTTGGCAAAGGCATCAATCTCAGCCTTCCTCTAATCCTTCCCCATAGTTAATTCCTCCGCCTTCCCACCACACGCTCTTGCTCTTTATCTCCTCACAGCATTCTGTAGCACTTGATGCCCTACAAGAGAGGTTCATGCTAGAATACCTATAACTTTAACAATGCCGTCCTCACATATTAATGCCGATTCTCCACGAGGCAGATGCATCTTTCATATAAAAATAATTGATCTATGCCTTGACTGCGGTTACCGCTGCTTCCATATCCATCACGTCCGCCATGAAAGGATATTCATGGCGGAATCCGTTCTGTCCGCGAGTGGACCAAATCACAGAGGAAATCGTGATACAAGGGATTCCGCTTGTTAACATCATATGCAAACATTGAAAATTCGCCACTTAATTTGAGTCATACATGCAGTATGAGGTTTTAAATTCGTATCCTATCAATTCTCGTCTGAAAAGTGTTCCGTTCATATTAATCACGCGTTAATTTTAAGAAGACGAGGACATTCCGACTAGAATCGGCTCGTGGAGCGGAAATAGATGAGATACGCTGTTGAGTCAGTGTTAACATTAATAATTGCTATGTTTCATAGTTATACCAATTGTAGGAAAGTACGCTTCAATAGAAACGTAAATCTTACGTCCAGTAGCCTAAAACTCGGGTTTTGTTCCAAGTTGTTTCAGAGGAACGGAGCTGAGAAATTACTGCTCCTTTCATTAATGACACGTATGTGTGTGTGTATATATATATATATATATATATATATATATATTTATATATTTATTTATTTATATGAATAAAACTTGAGGACAGAATGTATAAGAACGCATGAATTTTGAAAAAAAATGTTGCTGACGATACAGTCATTTACATCTAAATAATGAGAAATAAAATCATCGTTTTCCTTTCAAGCAACTAATAGAACATTCACGACTGGCACGCTATATCAGCTATAGAAGAAAACTGTGCGGTTAAATATAAAATAAAAAGAGACCTGTGAAATATACCTATGCTCTGGACTCGTTTTCGTTCAAATGAGCGTCGATGTCCACGCCGAGCACTAGCAGCGCCGCCTTGAAAAAGCTTTGATTAATGGAATGATTACCGGAGGAAAAGGGAAATGCAGGAGACTTGTTTAGTAGGGGAAAGGTGAGAATAAAATAACTGTGTAATCAGTTACACCTCACGTCTAGTATTAGGGGGGCTTTAGAATCCATCCCTAATTGTGAGCAATTGAATGTATAAATAAACTTTGCTCCTACCAAAAAATACCAAAAAATTCAAAGCAACTCAAAAATACTGCATGATATGGAATGACAGGTCCTGGTTATTTGCAAAGGTTCCAATTTATGATATTTTACTTGCCGAATCGAGGAAATATTCATCAATCTTCCCTTCATCGTTAGGTCAAAAAATATTGGCAACATTAATTGTCGAGTCTGTCTAAGATATTCAGTAATTCGTTTTTGAATCGTAATATCCACGGCTGCAAAACAAAAACACGGAAATACTACGTCAGTGATATATACTTTTATATTCTCATACGGATTTCTTTCCCTTTATTATCATGGCAGGTGTCCCAATATCCCTGCCACATTCCCTAAAGATGGCCTACGAAATATTCTGCAGGTGTAGACAACTCGCCTCGATTCTTCCTTAGGCTCATTTTGATATGAAATGTTTACTCAATACTTCTTAGTGATGTCATCTACCATTCACGTACTCGATTCCTTGCTGAAATATGTTTCAAATATCTTAAATTTCATTATCCTAATCATAAAGAGCAAATTATAATGATCTCCGTTCATCGAAGCTAAGTTTATTTCTCATTTTCTTTGTCGCTTAGTTCCCTACATCTCAAATAGTTGCTGAGATCATAGTTACAACACAAAATAATTGATTGATTATTTTACTCTGCACTATTCAACTGAGTCCTCAATGAAATCATGATTTTTAGCGTTGATTCAGAAAATTGAAAGAGCAGGTTTTAACGCCATGGGCCGCATTATTGTTCCCAAAATGGCCCAAAGTTCTATTTTTACGGTAAGGGCTGGTTGTTGCCCGAGTTTCTTACATTTAACGCTGGGTAAGTTCACGCGTCCCGCTGGCTGAGTGCCGTACAATGGAAACAGTGAGTTCCATGATACAGTAACAGTTGCTACATTAACGCCTTTAGTACCTGCGTCCTTCGTGTTTGAAGTATGTCACCTTGCATCCCTCTCCCGCAGAGTCCGATCCTGGTTGGTTCCATACGTATACCCGTTTTGGATGAGCTGAACAAGACTCAGCTAAACAACTCACATCCGAAAGAATGTTCATTTGAACAAGCATTCATTTGTCTTTATGATGAATTGCTGAAACTTCAAAATGATGATATTGAATGAACATGTGCAGATTAAATTATATAGCTTTTTTTAAATAAATTATTGAAAAGTTACACATTTAAAACACATGGGAAGAGATTTGAGCTTTCCGGAAGTTTTTTTAGTTCTCAGCGGGGTTATTTTCTAAGGTATATTTGGAATATCCTCATATCCTTTCTGCTATTTGAAAATGAGCGATGCTAACGTACACATTAAGATTTTATTCACGTCAAAAATAGGACGTTTCCGGAAAAAAAATGTATACAATTAAGACCTCGGGCCGTTGAGTCCTCTTTGGGCGTTTAGTGCGGAACTTCGCAATAAAGCGTTCCGAATGACAAAATGGCTGCAAACTTCGCACCTCATACCCTCGGATACATGAGGATTTAAGCTAAAACCTAACATAGATTTACCTCATATTGTTCAATAACTATCTATCGAAAAGTTCATTTAATATATCCCCCATCTCGTCCTAATCGTCTGCTGTTTGCTTGGGCCTCTGAAACCATTCATGGCTGATAGTAGTTTCAAGACCGATGAAGGGAATTGATGAAGGGGTATCTACATCTACATCGACATAGGACCCAGCAGACCACCGCAAGAGCGTGTGGCGGTAGGTATTAGGTCAAAGAAAATAAAATCGTAACGTAAACCTACCCGTAAAAGAGAATAAAACCTCTTACAAAACCAAAAAAAATCATTTCAATCTACACCCACAAAGGCCTATACAGTATATCATGCAGGAATCTTTATAACTTACACGCATGCAAATACATACATATACTATCAACTAACATTCACATGAACCTTCGAATATACCTTATGTCTATGCAACGACTAATCGTGCCCTGATTTGTAAATTGAATTTATTTAATATTTCTAAAGTGACATTGGATTCTTACTATTGTGATTCCTGATTGTCTGGGGAAAGAACGAGTATTTATCTGTCTTGGAATCTATTCCCATTATCTTTTCTTTGTTGATCTGATCTACCGAAGTATTTTGGTTAAATGGCTAAACTCATTTGTTCTGAACCATTCTAAAAGTCTCAGTCTAGCTTGTTCTCTTCGCATCTCAAGTGGCTTCCAGCCTGATTCCCCCACAAGGCCTGTCACAATTGTCTTCTTATAGGAACGATTTTTCACGAATATTGTTGATTTTCTCTGGACACTATGTAATTCTTTTTGCCAAAATTTCTCCCAAGCATTCCAAATGAGGCCTAACTAGAGTAAAATAACACCTCTCTTTTCCTTTCCCATTACATTGCCCCAACCATATAGCCGAGTTTCTTCAAAGAGGATCCGCATATTGTCCTGTTATGTGCTCCCCAGAAGGAAATATCTGAAGTGAAACATTGCTATTCATACCTGTGACTACGAAATCAGCCATTACAGTATTTTACTGTAGCGGAAGGAAGTCACGGGCATAGACAGTTTGCTCTCAAACAAAAGGCACCCCAGGTGTGTGTATTCTTGAAATGGAAAGGCAGCAAGAACTATTTAGTTTAACTCTCCATCAGACAGGCATAGTGATTTGTCTGAGGTGGCCTCCAAAGGACAGCCAAATAGGGAACGTAATGCAGCCGGCAAATCCACTTTCGTCGGGAATTGAATAGCATACCTTTGAAGGCAGAACGGTAGTACACATCCACTGATGATAGAAAGTTGAAATAAACGTCTTAAGGTTTAGGTTATATTGAGGAGTAGTCAGATAAACGATTAACAGAGTATGTTCTTAAGTAAATGTATGCGATTTTCTTTCAGTTTTTCGGAAATATTTTAGATGTTAAATCGTAGCTACCATATTCGTCTTAGTTCCAAAACTTTAGTT
The DNA here is from genome assembly GCF_022747635.1 of Hetaerina americana. Taxonomy (NCBI): domain Eukaryota; kingdom Metazoa; phylum Arthropoda; class Insecta; order Odonata; family Calopterygidae; genus Hetaerina; species Hetaerina americana. Next base: position 49,777,754 of record NW_027286069.1, read on the forward strand.
ATTTTTCAATACTACATTGCCATCTATTGGAAAACTTAACGTAGGTATGGTGTGTAAATTAAGTCAATCACAGTTACCTACTTCAGGACCATGGCTGCAAATTCCGTAAAATCGATTAGAGTTTTGATGGAAGAAATTAATGCGTGGCTTTCCTTAAAATGTTAGCGACGTTTTTTCTTGATGCTATTTATATCTTTCGAAAAACTATTTCAGAACCATATCATGCTGCAGTTCAAATAGTGCATTGTAAATATTTTCAGGAATTTTGTTAGAATTTTAAGAATCGTAAAAAGTCAATAGATTGATGAGCTGCAAGAAGTGAACTTGATGGATAACGTTTTTTAACTGTGATTGATTAATGAACGGTTAGTTGACCGAAAATATGTTTTTGCATCAGTCTTAGGTGTTCATTTTCCTTATAACGAATGTATGTTTCATTACTATGATTTTGGTATATGATTGATATGCGGTTCAATTAACGTCATTGCGGAAAATCAGTAAAATTGCATAATTTGTAAGTTGTCCCCTGACCAATTTTTGTATTGAATTTTAATGTATTTATTTTTGTTCTTATTCTAAATAGGCCTTATCCATGGCTAATATTTTTATTCAATATCAAGCTAAAGTCTACCGAAAATTGACTCATATTATCGTAATTATAGAGTATACATTGAATGTACTCCAGTATATTAACGTAATTATCGACTTCACTGGTTCGTTGTCCCCCAAATAAGCACAAACCTTCATAGTTCTGTAATAAAACGTACGCCATTACCGCATTCATGTATTCCATTGGGGAAATTCTTGTTTAATATGACATTTCCACATTATGCCTCGTGTCATCTTTCGCGAACTCTTGTGGACCAAATTGTCCGTTGAGTACGCCCCTTGCCATTTCCAGTTTATTTCAGTAGAAAGCTGCGGACTTCTTTATCATTCCAACTCTATAGGAATGTTTATCAATAAGTTTAGCTCTATTTTGTCTGATCATTCTCCTCGATTACCACTTCTCTTGCTTCCAGTTACCATTTCCCCATTATTACCACTGTACATGTATGTCTGTGGGTATCGGTGAAGAAATAAGGCTTTGAAATTATACAGCTCATATTGGGTATCGATGGCGTACCTAGTTATTAATATTTTGGACAGTATATTCATTATTCTTTTTGAGGATGGAAACATTTGAAAACGTCGATAGCTGTCGCAGAAAAAAATGCCAGGAATGACTTGGGTGGGCACTCCGGAAATTAATGTTCTTTAAGTATCCGGTCTGCTGATCGTACCTGCGCCTCCTGCCCTAATCCTGCCTATTTATCCGTTTCCGGTTGTATGTCTCAAGTTTTAGTGCATATTATGCGCTGTCACGCTTTGGCAAGCTGTACTCAGGGAAGTGGGAATGGCTTCCTTGAGAGCTCTTAAGTCGGCCATCGGTTAAGACGGAATAGATAGTTTTCTTGTGTTTAGAGATAATTTTTCTTAGCGTGAATGCATTTATTCCACAGGTCGTGATTATAATTATCTACATAATTTATTATTATATGAGAAATGAGGAGATAAGGCACACATTTAATTGGAATAATATCTTACTTATTAAAATCTGGAATGCTCTGTTGCACTGTTATTAATTATTAAACTGCATTTAGTAATGATATCTGGTTTCACTTTTGGAATGACGCAACCGTCGGGTCACTTATGATCGAAATGAGGCATTTCCCTTTTAGGTTGAATACCGTAATAACCTAATTAATCAATGCGTTATCACTCTGTCGTCAAATTATTTTATTGGTTTATTTGCAGTTGACGCCTGAGGGTGACCAAATGTATCTCTATTTATTACTTGATTTAATATATTTTCCTTATATTTTTATTAATTGCTTTAAGGAAAATATTTCCCTGATGCTACTGTTTTTGGAAAATGGTGAACGAGGTGACATGAACAACTTCGTACTATCGTTATGCAATGAAGTTATAGTACCTACAATATAGAGTTCCTAAAGATATGATGGTACTAAGGAATTAAGTATTTACAAATCTTATTTATTGATTTTTAATATTCCCTATGGCAATTTTTGTACTTTAAAGGTCGCTAAACTACTCAAAGAGGAAGAGAAAGTAAATAACGGCATTCGCCCCATGAATCGGTAATATTTTATGATTTTCCTATGTTGCCATAAAAATAATCATCATTCCGTATTTATAAACCTTAGGTAACCAATCAAAGTGATATAATAATAATATAACGAAGGATAGATAGGTGATGCCAAGCCTCGCTCACTGAGTCCATTTGCTTGGCAAGGGGAGTCGACCGCTACTGCCTTGGTTCCGCCCCTGAACAAGGGGAGCACAATGTCTGCTCTGCCTCACAGCAATTTAAAACTCTTGTTCTCAGAAATCCCCCTGGCACGTTGCAGGAAATTACCCGCATCGAGAACATTAGCGCGTAATCATCCAGTGCATAATGTGAATGTTTCGCGCAGTCCACGAGGATGGGAAAAGGTCCATTTCGTTGAGGTCAAAGAGTTTGGATCCTACATTTTGCGTTTTATAACATTTTCATGTGCCTTTGGTGGAAATTTTGGACTTAATTCTTTTATTCGCATATTTTATCTATGTTTTTTTGGAAACACATTTTTCTGTTAGTTTATAATGCTTTCAAAAAGTGGAAAAGAAAAAAAAAGCTCATCAAACATTATTATATATACATATTTTAGTAGTGATTTTTATGCCTAACTTGGGGATCTTTCGACGGAAAAATCGGGATATGCCTCTCATACAATTCTCTTTCATCCTTTTTGAAATGTTCCATCTTAGATTATTCATCACTTTTATCCAGGCGATCATGTCCAGAATGTTCAGCGAAATTCCATTCTCATTGAAGGAGTTTATAACATTGAAGTAGGAATTGGAATGAGGAAAATGATGTTAATTTTGCCTACTAAGAAGAACAACAAATCTAATGAATTAAAAGCTTTTAGTTTGGCATATACTTAGAAGCAGTTAGATTTTTAAAACATCTACATTCGAAATACGTGTCTAATCTCCAAACCTCGTTGCAAATCATGCACTAATACTGATGAAGTCACTGAAATAAAGATGAGTTCATTAAGTGTTTTTAGAACAAAATAATGCCTTAACATGTTTTGCGAGAAAAGGCATCCAGCAACGCATGAGTAATACTTGCAAGAAACGCATAATGACGGGTGTTATTATAAACGTTGTAGAGGAATGGTTAATTGCAGGCGAAGATTTAACCCGGTAGTTGACGAGTATAGAAGCCCACGTGAAAGGCCTACTTTTAAGCTGATCACTCCTCGAGGAGGTTACTGTTTATCACGAGCTCGATGAATAGAAGCAGTTGCCATCCAAAGGATTATTACTACTTTGTTCTGTTACTTCGACGAAATCGTGGGACTCGGTTAAGTGACAATCGTACACAGTATTGAAGGTTGTTTCAGCTGGTGATGAGCGTTGATACCACTGAATGTTTCCAGTTGAAAATACATTCAGTGGTATCAACACTCGTGTAGGCCGAATTGTTTAGCCAATTTTTTATCCGATTTGATAAAAATCGAAGTCTTTGGCCACTTCCTATGGGCATCAGGGAATCAAGATTTAGGAGTTAGAGGAAGGATTAGTAATAAAATGCCATTTTGTAATTTTTCTTTCAATAAAAACAGTCTGAGGATTAATAGACTTATGCGTCCACTCTTCTAATGCAAAACTGCTCTTGAAGCGGTATTTCGCAAAACTTCATTCATAGAAATTTAAATTTCTCTGAAAAGTATTTTCTCTTCCAGAAAGCCAACTTTCTCCTGGAATTGGATAGCAGTGTAATAGCCACTTCAGTTCACCAGCCTTCACCTCATATAACGAATTCAATCGGCTCTCATATTAGAGTGAGCAGCATAACGTGAAGAAATCTATTGTGTCGCATTTCGTGAGCCGTCATATACCCGAGAGTGTCTCTTACTGTGAACAAAACCTGAGCTAAGCAGAATCGTTTTTGACTTCAAAAGGAAAGTTCATCGAAGTATAACAACAGAAATGTTAGTACGAAACATCCATCATGAGGGGGGATTATTGAACTTTTGTTATAAATAATAATCAATTTTCACTCAATGGAAATGAAAGTTTATGGATCATATGAAATTCTCAATGGATAGTCAGTTGACGGCAGGCTGTGTTCGTCAGTAGAGGAATAATACTTCGGACTTGGCGCAATTGTCTTCCTTCAAGTTAATTTCAGGTTATGGCACCACACTGCCTCCCCATCCCCTCACGAACCCCTTCCTGTTTTCTTTCATTTTTCTCTCTCTTCCCCCGATATCCTTTACCTTTGTCTATATTCTCATCCCTCTCCGTTCCTCCCCACATGCCCATCCACAAGTCGGATGCCCTCGCATGCCTACCCGTGTGTCCCTACCCAACAATCCCTCCCCTCTCCCCTTCCTCGCTCCTTCGCCGAAATGGATAAGGCATCCAATTAAGCCTCCATCCTAGTCCTTCTTCCCCCCACATCTTCCTCTCCCACACAAACCATCTCCCTCCTTTCCACATCATCCTTGGGAGAAGGGAACCACCCACTCACGTACCGCGCCAGAGTCTGCTCTCATCCATCCTACCCGCCCACTCCGTCTCCCGCCGCCCCCCCCGCTCATCTCGTCCCTTCCATCTTTCCAACCCCCTCCCTAACACCCGGGTTCTCCCCATCCGTCCCTCCTCCCCCACTATCGTCGAACCCTGTCTACCCGTCCATGCTTTATCCTTCCCATTACGCCCATCTCTCTCTCTCTCTCAATGTTTCTCTCCCTTCCTTCTAGGCTCTTTTTCTCTCTCTCATTCTCCCAGCCACCATTTCCATCGTTCCACGGGACTCGAATCTCTCCCCTCTCCCTCCATCATCCACCCTCTTCTCACTGCTAGTCCTCCTACACGTTTTCCATCTCCGCCTCCCGTTCCTCGTTTTTTTTCCTTTTCTCCACTCCCTTACCTCGTGGCTTCTCCGCGTTCAACTCCTGTCTCCTCCTCCTCTCCCCACCAGCGAGTTGGGGCATGGTTTGGATACGGTCGGAGCAGGATCCACTCCCCACACACATGTACTCATCGTTCTTCGACCTTCTTCCACGTCTACGTATGGCCAGGAAAGCACCCATTGGACCATCCGATTTGTATCCCTCCCCTCATCTTCCTCCTCATACTGACTCCTTTTCTGATGCTTTATTTTTTCTTCGTTTCTTTCGAGCTTTTTTTTAAATGGGGGATGCAATGATAGCAGGGAACAACACATGGCCTCCGATACTCGTTATTCGATGTAAATTTTTGCCCGCTATAATCTTTGATGATGATATGTTTGAGGGCTCGAGCGATATAAGCCGCATTCACTCTTTCGCTCTATGATGCCACGTCGCTTGCTGTCCGATGCCCTTTTGTCGAGTAAAAAACGCGTAGATGGCATAGTATAGAGCGTGCGTATTCACACAGTCTTCAATTATGTATCCAATACAAAATGGAATATGATATGCGAAGGATTGCGGTGGAACTCAATTACTGATTTGCGAAAGACTCGGGGTGGATTATTTTTCAAGTTTCCTGAACCAAAGTTCAAGGTGTAATTAGGTAAAAAGGAATATATTAGTGAACGATTTTGATTAAAAAACTTTAATGTTTACTACGAGTTGCGTATTGTTGCGTCATCAATATACAGAGTTGTTTTCAATAGTTAGTGGTGCACATACCAAAAGTTAAACTGAACATATTCGTATTTCGCATAAATTATCAAATTGCTAGAGGACACCGGTCGTGCAATATAACTGGTTTAACCCGACAGGATGACATATTTGTGCCTATCACCCTAGTCTGATTTGAATTTCTGTTGAAGTTGTTCGTATGAACTAAAAGAAGTAAGATCATTTGTCGATGGCACTTTACTGGAGGTATAATGGTTGAAACTTCCTCCTTCTCTGAGAAAATACTCGAAAAAAAAACAGGAGGGTAACAATGAGAATGTCATGCTTTCCTTCGGTGGTGCTTATCGTTTTACTAACAAGCATCCGGAAAGAATACAGCTGGTGAGCGTTTGGAGAACATCATGAGTACGGGTTATCGATGGTAGGAAGAGGGGCAAATAAGGGAAAGAACGAAGAGTCACTAACTAATTTGAGAGACAATTTTGAGCAAGTGGGGAAAATAAGTCGTTTTACAATCGTTTATCTCACAATTACCGTGTTAGCAGACCCTTTCCTGCTATTCCCCCCGCCGACATCTCTCTCGCTCCCCACGCCCAGCCACACACTCACATAGACACTGTTATCCAGGAGCATTGTTAAAAAAAATAGTGGACACATTTTTTTAGAAGTTCCCAAATTTTTTTTCTTGGTTCACATATATAAATAAACCCTTTTAGAAAATTGGTAAGGGGCTCTGATTATGTAAATTGTCGGAAAAGAGATGGGATTAGGGCTCTATTTACCTTATTTATCCTCCGCTGATTTTGCTAAGAGCGCGAGCGCGCTTTATGACAACTTGGGCGTAATGGTGGAGCCCGATTTGATGGGAGGGAGAAAGAGAGAGAGAGAGACGGAGAAGATGAGGGGGCACCGCGGTGGTTGGTGATATGGGGTGAAAATGATCATCCGGACGGAAATTCCATGGTATTTGGCGGATTTAAAGAGCGCCCACTCCCCGGGTTAATTCGACTCCGTGATTCAAGGGATTGCCGCAGTACTTACCCACCCTCTTTCCGCAGCCATTCCTACCAATCTCATGCCGTCACATATTATCGGTTTATGGGTTTTTGATAGCGACTGAGCAATTGGTTAAAAGAGGGGAAAACGGGCAGTTATGTCTCCGAGATCCATATTTAACCGTCTCTCCATTGCTGTGCGTTATTTTGTACGCGTTAGCAGTGTTTACGGCGCATCAAGATATGATCGAGGTGTGAAAAACAGTGCTGCAATGAAATTGATACTTTTTACGTTTTTAGAGTGCGAAATAATACATATTTTCGGTTGAGCATAATTCTTTCGCCCTTGCAGGAATACCGTTTCCAGAAAATGGATGGCTTGCTTTTGTTTGTTTTTTTATCCAAAGGGGTTCTTCAGAATTTGATTTTATGTTTGGATTTTATGTCGAGGGGATAGCATTTAAGTGTCGATTATCTTTTTTATCTTTGAGGTTACCTAAATACATATTGTAGCATACATTTTAATTCATTTTTAATAAATATTATTAATGTGATTTCATGTTAGACGCTCAACATGTTGCAAAAATTCTATACTGGATAGTTGTAGAAGGTCGTAGATTGATTGGCGGGGATCTCTTAATAGAAAACCATCTTTTTACCAAATATAGTTGATTAAATACTCGGTGAGTTCCAAAAGTAATGCAATTAAATTTCCCGCACCGCTCCTATTGGTCAAAGTGGGGTCGAATGACTTGAAGTATGTGGGGGTCGCTAAGCCTTGCCGCGAAATCGGTCTTAGTGCTCTCCAAGCAGTGAAAGTGACAGGACGTCAGTTAATGCAAACCTCTGCGCGCCGACTGTATCACGATAGGCCAACAGAGCGGAAATTTTAAGTGAACTTTTGCAACGTATTGAAATGAACCTGATTCAGCCATTTTGGACGCGCCATTGTTATGTAACAGTCGTTTGAGTGACTTGATGTGAGTGTTTTTGCGAAATTTGACAAAATCGAGTATAGAACTATCATTCAATATTTGTTTTTAATTGGCAATACGCTTTCGCAACTCAAAGATGTGTTGGATTCTGTGTATGGGAACTCTGCAACATCATTTACCACAGTGAAATTTTGAGCATCCGAGTTTAAACGTGGCCGCAAGGGCTTGGGAGACAATGAACATTCGGGACTTCCAAAAACTGCAACTACCGACGAAAACATTGCCAAAGTTCACCAAATGATGCTAGACGACCGCCGAGTTAAAGTGAGAGTGATAGCAGAGGTTTAAGGAAATGTCAAAAGAACGTGTTTGTCTCATATTAAATTAACATTTAAGCATGACAAAGCTGTCCGCGCGTTCGGTGCCGCGTTTGCTCACGTTACACCAAAAACGTGTTCGAATGAACATCTGCAACGCTCTGTTGGCGCAGTTAAGGCGCAATAAATCCGAGTTTTGGCGCCGATTATTTACTGTAGTTCCCCTATCTCTAACTTGGATACACCATTATACGCCCAAAACAAAAATACAGTCCAAACAGTGCACTGCAAAGGGGGAACCGGCTCCGAAAAAAGCAAAAACTATTTTATTTATTATTATTATTATTCACACAATTACGTTGCAATTAGGCAAATTTTCTGGTGGTAACGGTCAGGTTAGGTCAAAGATAACTCTTACAACGAAAATTACATACGAACACATAAAAACAGATAGGAAACAAAATATTCTTACATACAATGACACTTCCACATCACATGCAAACAATCTTCCACATCACATACAAAATGCCGTCCACATCACATACAAATAATATTTTAATAACTACCATGAAGTTTATTACCCAGTGGCTGCTTTACATTTCAACTTAAAACTTCTAAAATTGGATGGAAAGGCCTCAAACAAACCTCCAGGCAGCTGGTTCCAATCAATTATAGTTCTATTTAAAAAAGAGTATTTTTTCTTCTTTGTTTTTTGAGTCCTTATTTTTATTTTGAGGCTATGGTCGTTTTTTCCCTTAAAGTTAGGCTTTTCTATCCCTTGCCATAAATCTTCCCACGCTTCGTCCTCTTTAACAATTCTATACATCGCGCCTAACCTACTCCTTTTTCTTCTATTTTTCAAACTCCTCCATTTCAGTACATCTAACATTTCGGTGACACTATCTGTTCTTTTGTACCTTCCGAGTACATATCTTGCTGCCTTTCTTTGAACTTTGTCTATCTTTTTAATATGTCCCACCTCATATGGATCCCATACTATGGAGGAGTGTTCTAGGATAGGTACAGGGTACCTGTATAACCAATGCCTTATATGCTTTTTCTTTTGTGGCTACGCTACTTCCTTTTAAATTTCTCATCACCCAATGCAATACTTTAAATGCCTTCCGTATCAAATTATCTACTTGGACTCCCCACCCAAGATCCCTAGTTAAATAAATGCCTAAATATTTGCATTGACTAGTACATGGGATTCTTTCTCCAAAGAGGGTGTAAATTTCCTTTTCTGCATTCTTTTTATTTGAAAATTTTATATGCTTACTTTTACTTATATTAATGCCCATATTATTATTTGTAACCCAGTCACCAAGGCGATCGATGTCATTTTGTAGTATTACGTGGTCATTTACATGCTCTATCCGTCTTTATATAATGCAATCATCAGCAAAGAGTCTTATTTGGGAATGTAAATTGTTTGGTAGATCGTTTTCGTAAATTAGGAAGAGTAATGGCCCTAGAACACTGCCTTGTGGAACTCTTGCTAATACGCTCGCCTTATTTGAAAATGTGCCCCCTAATTTTACTTTTTGAGTTCTGCCTCTGAGAAAATTTTTTATCCATTGTTTTACCCTCAAGTCCAATGGTAACGAATCCAACTTTAACAATAATTATCGTGAGGCACTCGGTCAAAAGCTGCCGAAAAATCAACAATTACTGAATCCACTTCCTTTCCTTCATCTATTGCGGCGCCGATATATTGGCTAAATCCCAAAAGCTGCGTTTCACACGAGTATCCTGTTCTAAACCCATTTTGTTGGCTGGGAAAGTGATGGCGACTGTTTTTTGGGATAGTCATGGAGTTATTTTTATTGATTATCTTCAAGAAGGAAAAAAAATTACAGGAGCATACTACGCATCATTACGTGACAAGCTGAAGGCAGAACTTGCGGAGAAATGGCCACATTTGCAGAAAAAGAAAATCCTGTTTCACCAAGACAACGCACCGTCTCACACCTCAGCGGTTGCCATGGCGAAAATCCACGAATTACGGTTTGAACTGCTTGGCCATCCGCCTTACTCACCAGATCTATCCCCAAGCGACTTCTTTTTGTTCCCCCATCTAAAAATTGCGCTCGGAGGTCAGAGATTTTCGTCAAATGAAGAGGCAATCACCTTCGTGGACAATTATTTTGCAGAGAAAAACGCCGAGTACTATTTGGACGGGTTACAGAAATGGGAGCATTGCTGGGAGAAGTGTGAAGAGTTACAAGGAGACTTAGTTGAAAAATAAAAAAAGTTGAGGAAAAATATCTTGTATCTTTGTTAGGTCGGAAACTTTTCAGACCACCCTCGTACTTATCGTTCAAGATTGATGGTCAATGCTGCTGAATACGTGGGTCGTTCAAGAAGTCCTCAGGAGAAATTAGACAGAAATTAAGGATTTTTTTTATTTTTCATCATAAACTCCTTTTAGTTCCATACAGTTTTCATAGCGTTTCTCCAACTTTTTCAAGCTGTCCTAAATGTGGGATTTCATCGTACTCACAATTAGCATGTGTGAGTACGATGGCCTCCTCGTTTGACGTGAGTCCTTTCCCGTTGAGCCATTTTTTCATGCCTGGAAATGAAAAAGTCAGTAAAGACCAAATCTGCTGAATACGGTGGATATTGTAATAATTGGAACTTCTACAACTCAATAATTTTCGCCATCAAAACTACGCTGGTGTGCACCCATACATTATCTTGATGGAAGATATTTTTTTTATTTTCCAAACGAGGACGTTTTCCTTGATTTCTTCGCTCAACCGTTGCAATAATGATGGTAATACTCTCTACCAATTGTTTGACCTTTTTGCAAGTAATCAATGTAAATGATTCCGCGCATATTCCAAATTATCCGTGGCAATGATTTTGTCGCCAATGTCACCGTCTTTACCTTCTTAGGAGGCAGATTGCCTTTAGAAACCCACTTTTTCGTCTATTCCTCTGTTTCTAGAGTGCAATATTGTATATATGTTTCGTCCACGGCTCAGAAACTCGTCAGCATTGCGACGAAAACGGCAAACCATCCTTCGAATCGACCAAACGATTACGTTTATTCTCCACCGAGAGCAAACTTGATACCGATCTTACCGAGATTTTTTTCACACTCATTTTTTCAGAATGAGCAAAATTGTACCTTATTTTATGTCTATGGGCTAAACTTCGCGAAATTTCATTCGTTGATCGCTTGAAGTCATGTGGTGGATTTTGTCGATAATTTCGGAGGAAGTCACTTCCATTGGACGTCTCGAACGATGTTCATCATTTGTGGATGTACCACCACGTTTAAACTGATTTAGTCAATGTAAACAGCCGCAAACACAGAAGCAGATGTGCCATGAACTTCATCCAAATCGACTTTAATCTATTTATGCGTCAAGCCTGTTAAATAGAAGTGATAAATAACCGCACGAAACTCATTTTTGTTTATTTTTCTACGTAAACGAAAGTTTGAATCTTCAAACGCCCGTGAAAATGAAACCACGAGAAGGATATAGCTGAAACCTTAACGGTAGACTAGTGAGAGGCTTGGCTCACGAAAATCAATCCTTTTCTGAGTTTACGAGCGCTATCTCTTGGATTTTCCAATGAGTTATTGAGCGGCTCATGTTCATTTAGTTTTCCCATAAGTTGAACGCATTAAAGTGAAGGATACATTTAATGAAATCCTTGCAAAAATAAGGCTTGCGACTGATATTTCAAAGAGTATAGTTCCAATTAACTGAAGATTTTAGCAGTGGCAACATTTATTCTTGTGTTTGTATATAAAGTATGAGAGTGACCAAATGTTCGACGAATAACAAAATACTCCTGAGAAATATTATTTTTCATTATATTGACAATTTGAGCCCAAAATAGAAGTAATTCATACTCTAGATGCAACCTTAATAGCTCTCAGCCGCAGAGTCACAAGAGTACTGTGGCTGTTAAGATTACCATAATTTTCATAATTGATAGGAATAACTTTTATATCCATACCCTTCACAAACCTTGTTTTATGTAAAGGAGTGCTCAATTCATTGATTCTTGTTAGTTGAGATGATGGGAGATTAACACCTGAGTCATCGGAGTACCGGAGACCAAATTACCACAATATATTAATTCAAAAAGAGGGTTAATCAGCTTTTTCTCATTGCGCAAACTTGAACACACAGTCACAAATATATAGGAACAATCACTAGAAAGGTGAATGAACTGCCTACCGTTAGAAACACGGTAAGAAAATTATACATTTAACCAAGATTGATGGAAAGAATTCATTAAGGATGTATTTGGCAAGGACACTAGACCAGAAATTTTATGTATAGGAATATAGTATCATGCAGATGGGGATACCTTACACACAGATTTACCTGATTGCGTGACAAGGGAATTGAAATCAAAGAAGACGGTAGATGGACCAAGAAAACATACCTGTGAGACTGCTTTAGGGTATGGAAAAAAGCGGACGACGACTGACGAAAAGCGGATGGACTCATTCGATACATTTATGAGGGAGATTTTTGGCCGGAAGATTTCGTTAGATCAGTGTTAGTTCCATTTCAAAAAAAGGGAAAGGCAACCATATAGGAGCACTAACGAACAATGACTTTTATTAGAAGGCGGTATGAAGAATCATCATTGCGGAAATGGCGAGGAGGGCAAATGATTACTTTTGGGATGATCAGTTTAGATTCAGAAAGTGCAGGAGCACGATTAATGTCATAGTGGTAATGGGGTCTCCAATGGAGAGAAACGAAGAATATAACCAGCATGTTCTTATTTGTTACGTAGGTGCGTCGTTCGCTGGAGTAAATTAAATGGAATTAATGAAAGCTTTGCGGGGAATAGAAGTAGATTGGAGGGATATGCGACATCAGCAACCTGTACATGTTTCCGTCTACTCAGGTGCGTGTGGCGGATGGAGATTCAGAAGAGATAGGCAGTATTGGGAAGAGGAGCAAGACTCTCTTACGTACAGAGGGGTCCTTACTCTCCTATCACCCGTGCTTTCAAACCTATTAGTGAAGGAAATGGTAAAAGACGCATGGGAAGTGCTAGAGATACGGATGAAAGTCTGTGGGGTATTCATAAAACTATTTGGATTTGCGAATGATCGTGACATTGATGGCCATTCAGTCAAGGGGTTGCAATGGATTATTGAAAATCGCATTAGAAAACCAGTGTGATAGCCACAAATGAAATAATGAGAAACGAAAGAAAGGTGATTAGGTATTCGGAATAAAATAAGGCTAAGTTAAACGTTAGAATAGGAAGGTAACAATTATAGGAGTTGGAACATTTTGACGTGTTTCGCTACGAGAAGGAAGTTGACGATAGTGATATTGAGTAATGATTTTAAGAAAAGTCTTGTTAAAATTTTGATGCGGAGCGTGGTTTGTGCAACTCAGAAACATGATCGTTGTAGCAATATGAAAAGCATAAGTTGGAGGTTTATGACGTGTGGACATGGAGAAGGATGAAATAGGTAGAAAGGGCGGAAAGGTGTACCAACGAAAAAGCACTAGGTATGGTGGGTGAGGAGATAGGTTTGCTGGAGGCAGGAAAAGTGGATATAGAGTATTTTTAAAGACGATGGAATACTGCAGACTGTGATGGAGGGGAGGACGTTGGGCAAGCAAGGAGCAAGGAAAGAATAGGCGTAGATATTAGACAGAACGAAGGGGTAGGGAAACTATTTCGATTCGAAGAACACATTCATCTAGTTTTTGGTGTCAATCTCTTATCTTTTGAAACGGATCTTGCAAGTTTAGCGTTTATTATTGTGCCAATGGAAAACCTCCCTTAAACAGTAGCTTATCGTTGGTAATAATATATGAACGAAATGCTCAAGAAGCTATATTTCGTTAGCTGATTCAAGCATGACACACGCACGGAAATAAAAAGCGTAGAGCATATAAAAAAGGTCTCACTCGGGGACTACATTTTCTGTGGAAAAACGGCCTCTTCAGACGAAGAAAGGAGAGGACGTTATCAATGGGAGAAGTTTCCTCTCCTTCCTTCTGTTGAAAGTACTTGTGTGAATTCTTCTTTATCATGTGATTATGTTTTATATAAGTATGATTATGTATGTGTTTATATATACATACATAATCATACTTACATAAAACATAATAACATAAAAATATAACTCTTTTTTTATTGTTACTCGTTTTCATACCAAACTCTATTGAACATCGACCTCATGGGCCAGTCACTCCTGAGAAATGCGGCCGTGCGACTCAGTGTAAAAGTAACCTAAAGAAAACTCAGAATACATTTTTAAGACCATGAAAGAGAACTTTAAAAAATTACGTCGGGGATGAAATATGAAGTGCACTTCTATTCCTTCCAATGAATGATTCATACAAAATTTCCGTATCGTGTTGAACCATAGCATTCCTTGTTTAGTGGTGACTGTTTTGAGAAAGTATTTCTTCTGCATTCTAGAACAGCATTCGATCTACCTTATTTTAACTGTATTGAAAAAAATATTTCCATTCACGGTATCCTGATGTCTCGCCGGGAAGTCGATGATTTTTTGGTTAAGGTATATATAAGTATTTTTGTTTAGCATTCGAATTGATATTAAATGCATGACATATTGTAAATGATTTAATAGACATCATGCGAATCTCATTACGAAAATTCTAATGAACCAAGATAGGGAAAATCTCTGTCTCAACACACTTATTCAATGGGCTTAAGATGTACTCACACGGTTAATAGGTTGAACGAATTGCTAAAAATGAATATGCATCTGATTGACGTGGGCTTCAGAACGAAGGGAAAAAACTGTCAATGTTGTGGCACAAAGGAATTATTTTGCGCTGATGTTAATAAAAAATAGTGATGCACAATATTTAAATATTCAACCAATAAAATAACGCATTCGATGTCAAATTATCCTGAAATCACGTGACTCATCACACATGGCGCATATCTAATAACTTTTGAAGATTTTTGCTGGCAAAATTGAATTATTCATTTCCTCTACTACTCATATTCATAAACCGTAGCTGGATAACGAATCCATATGTATCCCTTAGGTATCGCGCTCTCAGGGAATCTTCCAACATTACCCTTCGTAAAAGGTTATCCGAACAATGAGCTCTTCTGCGGTCTGTCTTGCACAGAAGGGACCTCCCCCTGCATCAGTAACTCAGGTACCTTTTTAAAATTAAAATAATCATCATCTATTCACCCTAAACATCTTCCGACCCCTCCACCCCAGGTCTAAACTTCACCTCTATTTCCTGGCTTAAAAAAAACCACACTGCTCAATGTCCTGTCCCGTCCAATCCACCGACCTCCCCTCTCTTTCTCCTGAATCTAATTCCTTCGAAAAATTTCATTTCCCCCTTCCTAATTTTCTCCTCTCCCTTGGTTGCTCTCTTGGGCCTTTCCCTCTCATCAATCGTTGCAATAATCATTCCCCTCCCGAGCGTGGATACACCTCGCAATGGCTCTCAACACGCGTCCTCCCCTTTATCACTTTGTTTCCATCGCGACCAACCAATCGCTCCACACCAGGGGGGCCCTTCCCGCTTCCCCCACCGCCACCACGATCCCACCTCGGTTTTTTTTTATTTCCTGCCATCTTCCTCTGCTCGCGGCCCGGCCCCGACCTTCTCTCCTACCGGCCTCCCCCTGTGTCCCCCTCCCCAAGAGAGTGCGCCCCCGATTCCCCTACCTCCTCCGAACATATCCGCCAATGCATATCTATCTCCCGCCCTCCGTGGGCCTCGTTCCCACCCGTGCCTCTCCCTGCCACCCTTCGCCGGCGACTCCCCCACGCCATCGCACCCTCCCCGAAACCCACTCGTCCGACCCCCTTCCAACCCGCTTGAGGGGGTACCCTTCTCGTTCATCGAGAGGCTTTCATTAGGTTTTATTCTCGCTTCGATTTGACCTTCGGTTTTATGCGTTCCGAGCCTTTGATTACATGAATTAAGTCTCCGATCATTCCCCATCTATTCGGCTCGGTACTGTGTACTTATCATCTCGCCTCGGACATCCCAACACCCCCCCTGGCCGCCACCCGAACCCTTTCTTTCCTCTATCCCCCGCTCTCTCTCTCTCTCTTTCATCTCACCCATCGATTCCCCGTCCTCTCTCTCTTTCTCTTTCCCCACCGCTCCGCAGTCTTTCACCACTTCGCCTCCTCCCAGTCACCGAACACCATCTCGGTATAACCACCTCACTCCAAGTCCTTAACTCTTCACCTTACAATGTTCATTTCCTGCCACCCTATCTTTTCTCTCCGGGGGTAAGCCGAGGAATGGGTCTCTTAGCTGTACTCATTAATACCTACCAATGGCAAATTAATCTATTCTCTCCCTTCGCCATTCAGAGAATACGATTTCTTCAGGCGCCATTTTGGTTTCCTCTTGCTCATTGCGCTGCGGACGGCTTAGTGTGAAGTGTGCGGAAAGAGGAAGATTAGAGTCATATTAATTACTTAGTACCTATCAATGCCTCCGTCACGGTTATCATCATTTTCTTCTTGTTTCCTCACCTAGTCCGTAATTTCATCTCGGCTGTGGGATTATTTTGTTTACAATTTAATTTCATCCTGAAACCATGGGAAACTTCATTTCCCTGGTTTTCATTGAAAGTTGGGATCTCATATTATTCCCACCCATTGAGAGAAAATCTTTTCCTTCCGTGTATGCTATTTTTATCATCTTACATTAACTAAATACTAAATTTTGTCTCGGCCTTTATTACCAAAGAAACATGCATTCTGGTTCCCAAGCGCTGCGGGTGGTTTGCTTTATTTAGAGAATGTTACGTGGAGTGGTAACATCCATCAAACGGTTGCATCAGTCAATTAAGTTAACATAATTTTTGTACGAATCCGTAATGAAGACAAGCAGTCTTGAAAAGCTGTTGGGTGATATTTCCATTTTTGAATGCCATCACGTAGTAGCTTGCATTCGATTGCACCATGTTTCCTTCATTAGTGGGAAATTATTGATTTGAGTGTTTTCATCGTCTTATTATAGAGTTATCTCAATGCCTAATCAATTTTATCTAGTGAAGCCGTAATTTCCAATGAAAATTGTGTCTGTCGCATTTTCAAAACTATTCTAATTACGACACACCTTCATAATATAATACATATGTATGCATGTATTACTATATATCAATGAAGGGTGATGGTGTTTGAAGTGACATAGTTTCGAATAATTCATGGTACAATGGTCAAATGATTGCATTATCTTATCGTTGGCAAATGGACTAGATGTCACGACGGACGTTTAAATATATTTTTCGCTGGAACAAACACATACAGCCATCTTAGTGGGATGCAATGAAAATAACCGACCTACCGTTCTTGAATGTTAGAATAATGTTTGTTGACAAAAAGTAGATGCATATGGTTTAAATAAGTGCATAGCACCAAATTGTTTTCTAATTAAAAAAAAACTCCTTCAGTACAAGTCAATATCGATTGATGTTTATCATTATTTATCTCCTAAGCGTTTTCAAAATAAATGCATGCCGTTACCGAATAGAATTATTTTCTCCTGTCAGGTAACTGCTGACTTGAAATTTAATTGACGCCCATAAGGGTATAATACCACGCATGCGGGAAATCGCTTCAGGAACTAATTATTGAAGATGATTTGAATCAAGATTGAGGAGGTTGACGTCAAACTTAATTTAAATGCTAATGCATTTTGTTTCAGAACGTAACCTCCCTCGAGATCTCCTATCGCAATTGATATTTAGATTATGTTTTCGCTATCGCCGGCTCTTTGGTCGTCAAAGTAGGTTTCATTTTTTTCAGAGGAAACCTCTAAAAACCTTGTGGGATGGCAATTCTTCTGACGCATAATTAATGGCCGGCCGGCCAAGTTGACTGCCACGTAAACCCTGTCATTAACCCCTCTTCACTGCGACGCGTTCGTTACTCACCTTTTCATAGGTTTAGCGAAAATCCCTGTTATATACATTTAAAAATTTTGTGGGTATTTTTATTTATGTCAACTTATGGAACATCTGTGAAGACTTTGGTTCGTGGTTACATTTGATTCTCGTTCATAGTTTATTTTTCAGTCGAATTTTAAACTTGTGTAGTGAAAAAAGTGAATTCCATCTTGTTTGCATACCTCATAAAGTGCTCGGATTAGTAGGTATTTTGTTATTTCTATGCCATGTAATTGGCGTGTTAGGTGTAATTTGGTTGTTCATTCAACTATAAATATTGGTGTAGCTTCGCTATGGTAAATTTCAAATGTAATTTGGTAAAATAAATTCGATATGTTTATTATGTGCATTCCATGTGAGGACTCTTGGCGGTCGTAAATGAGCTCACTATTCGCCATGTAATAATGGCAGGCTTTTCCAGTGTGAAAGTATGCCTAAATGTTGGCTAATTTTGTAATGATAAAAACTCTCTTGATAAATGTTCGGAAATATTTTCATTCCTGCTGAATTTTTCTCAGAGAATTGCCTTTCTAATTAAGAGTTACTGTGAAGGCCTTAGGACGTCTGGCGAAAATAATGGCTGAGTACCCGGTCAGGAACATTGATTAAGGCTGAAGACGTGACACATGATAGTTTTCCACTCATTCATTTGGTGATAAAACAAGATGGGTAAATATACGCGTATCCTGTATTCTAACATGAAAATGGCATAATGATTCCTTCCAATCTGGTCCTTCCTATATACGAGAGCAGGGTATCTGAGGCCGGGAAGTTCATAAACCCCTTAAGTCAACGTTACCTCCCTTGCTATTATATCCTGCTTCTAATCTATTAATACGGATCCATGGACATTGGTCATTCTCCCTCCTCTGTCCTTCCTTTACTTCCCTTCAACTTCCCCAACCCTCCGGTGTCTTTTCTATCTCAACCTCCTTCAACCACCAGCACCACCCTCCCTCCTCTCTCTCCCTCAGTCCTCCCGCCAGCTCATACACTCCCCATCATCATCCTCGTCCCGCCCCCGATTTCCCATCAGCCGCATTCCACCCTACGGCCTCCTCCCCTCCCTCCACCCGCCAGGCAGCCCTTCCCTCCTCTCGGCACTCACACACACACACTTCCACCCACTTCCCCACCCACTCCCCCACCACTAACCGCCTTCTCTCTATTTCTTTCCCTCCTCTCCCTCCCTCTCTCTCTCTTCCCCCCCTTACTTCTCCGCCCCTCCCCTCCTCGCTCTTTCCTTCCCCGCCATCCAAACAGCCGTCTCCGGGGCAACCTCCGTGGCCAATCGGGTTGCCTCGATGGGGCGGGCAGATTGGCTCGGCTGGGTGCTTCGGATCGAATCCAATTAACATGCGGGATGACGGGGCGCGGCGGTTTCGGGGCGTAGAGAGAGAGAGAGAGACGGCGGGAGAGGTGGGAGTTGGGAGGGAAGGAAGGAAGGATTAGGAGGAAGGGAGCGGGAGGTTGTTGTCGAAGGAGGAGGGGTGGGAGGTAGGAGGGCCGCTTCCTCTAAGGTGGGAGCGGGGAGGAAGCGGGGTCGGGGAAGGGGAAGAAACATAAGGCATGGGGTTAGGGGGAAAAAATGGGAGTGGGCGAAGGTAGTAGAAGTAGTTACAGATAAAGGGTGGAAAAACTGGAGATAAAGGCGAGAATGAAAATGGAGTGTAGGTTAGGATAAGGCACGAGGAGAGGGAAGGCATGAGTCGGGTGATATGCGGCGGTATTGGGGGCTGCCCTGTCGAGGGGGGAGGGGGACTGAGGTCTGCGCCTTATGCTGGGGTGGTGGGAGACTCGCGGTGGGGGAGGAGTGGAGAGGGGGAGGAAGCCCACCACAATGGCGTACCTGCACCCTACCCTTTCTGGAGGCTTGCAAGAGGTTTCTCTGTTATCGAGGGGAGGAGCTGAGGTCGTAGATAGAATGGGTGGTTCATGAGGGAGGGGGGAGAGTCTCGGGGTTCGGAATGACGATTGGGGGCGGGGGAGGAGATATGCGTGCTCGTACAGAAAGGGTTGCGTACGGACGTGGCATTGCGCGTGCGTTAACTATTCTCGAAAGGGCGAGGTTGGCGTGGCAGTATAATAACGGTGGGTGTGGCTAGTCCTTGAGGGAACTGTGACCCCGCAACGAAGGAGATGAAAGCGTGACTCGTGGGTGCGGCGCTCACTTGACTTGTGAGACTGTCTCATGCGAGTCTGGCGTCATGTCTTTCCTCGTAAACCTCTCTCACTAAGAACGATGCTCATGGAATGAAGAATAATTAGCGCTCGCAGCGAAACCATCTCCTCCCATTGAAGTTAATGGATTGTTGTTTTTCAAACATCGGAAAGTGTTGGTTCTCTTTTTGAGATTTGATGCAATTTTCTATGGTGAAGTTTAAGGGGGGCTACTATGATAAGTTAAATTGAATGCATGTTAATTTTTTAATAATGGTTACACGAGGTCGGATCTGTAAGTAAAATTAATACAGATCTCCACCGACGAGCTGTGGGTTTTGAGGATTCCTTAAAATGTTACATATTTCCAATTACTAAACCTCCAACGCATCACTCTCGTTAGTTTTATTCCAATTAGGGTTATATTATAATATTCAGCAATTTGGTTCCATTGTAAACCTCGAGTCATGATAAATATTTTGGATGCGTAATTTCAAGTATTTTAAAATTATTAATAATTATTGCACATTATTATTACCAAATTCAGTTCAAAAAGAATTTTTGAGATATTTAATGATAAACTGCGTCATTATCGTCTTATATCATATTAAAACATGTATCATAACGAACTAATAAACATTGAAATGTTACTGTTTCAACTTAAAAATCACTACCTTTGTCATTAAAATAAAATAATAAATAAAGCCCAGCTTTATGTAGCCGAGTGTAACTCATAAAGAAGTTATGCCCTTGCATTGCAGTTCAACATTGGTAGAATTTACATTTTTGCGAGCAATCTATACATTCATTATGTTTTTTCCAAAAATTAACATATTTTATCTGTTTTGGTCATCTCGAAACGGATAATTCAAATTATGAGGGTGAGATTGATTTTATGTTTTTCATTTCTCAATCATATTACCTTCACTAAGCTTGTTGGGTCTGGTCCGAAGTGCCCAACATTAGTAGCTGTTCCTCTATTCGTAATCCGTATGTGAAATTCATCGCTGCAAGGCAAGAGAAGTAAAACTTGGCGGTAATTATTTTCATATTTGTATCCTCTTCGTGTTGATACTAGATTTTCTTAAACGATTTTTTTATCGCCAAAAGGGTACACGCGCCCATTACCGGTCGTGAGCCCGAAAGTGAGTCATTTGCTCGTTAGCTGAATTAACTCTGGCACAGGTATTCCAAGCCGAAAGAAAGGAAGAGAGAGAGATAGAAAGAAAAAGAGTGAGATACTATGAACGTGCCAACTGTGTTTCGGGAAGGCATGCCCCTAAGCGGGGAATCATTTTGTAAAGAGCCCTCTCAAATCACATGATAATGTCCATAAGTGATTTAAAGCACTTAATGGATCATTATAGCCGGCGATCGAGACGTTTTGAGGGAGTCGATTTGCTTTGATTTCGAAAAAAGGTTAACTTAGTCAGATTATCGAGATATTTCCATTCAATCCCATGTTCTCAAGTGTATGGACAGTTTTTGTTATTCTATGGGCGGAAAATGGGGGAAAATTCTGAGTGAACGAGACGGCGAGTTTTCAGGCGTTTAGAATATGTTACTAAACCATTAGGATATGGTTCGTTTGAACACGGTATTTCTTTAGAGATTGTTTGAGAAAATTATTCGTATGTATATGGCTGTGCAACAGATAAATAGTATTAAGAAAAGTCGTATTTTAGTCACCCAAAATATGAAATTTAGTTAGACACGGAAAATAAAGTTCTTCACTTCACATCAGAGGAAATCTTACCCGCCTTGCTGACGTTATTTACGAGTAAATAAGAAAGAAAAATTTTAAGATAAGAAATATTAAGTTATTATTGAAAGTAATAGAAATGTTTTACTTGTTTCCTTGTTCTAGAGTCTTATTTTGGTGACTTTTCCTTCAGGCTGCAATTTATTCAGTTTCATGCACGCCGTCTTTTTGATTATCCAGCTAGAAAACATCTCATGAGCGGTAAAGTTTTTGAAATAAATAGACGCAAACTCAATTTCTTTGCGTGAAGCTTTTAATTGCGAGAGGTATTTATCCTCAGGCGTTCGACGGAACATAAAAAATGGTAATTTTATATTTTTCAAAACTTTTGGCTTTGGAGAATGATGATAGGTGTCAGCTCCTCATTGCTCTCTTTTCAATGCAATTTCATTGATATGTGTCCCAGATGTTTTTTATTACATTCCTTACTTAAAGTATAACCCATTAAATTTAGTCATTTATTTTTCCCCGAGTTCTAAGTGACTTACTTCTGCATAACATCAACACCTACCCTAAAATCTTAATGCGCAAGGCTTACTTTCGTGAAAGTCTTTAATTTATATTTGGAAAGAAGCACAATCTTCCTCTTCCTTAGTCTTCATAAAGTAGTGAAATTTCTCTCATTTTAATGGACCTTTGACATATTCGACAATCCATATCTGAATTTGCTAAACGGCCTGAAATATAGTAATAATAATCTGCGACGGAGGTTCCCTTCATGCTGGCTGAAGTTTCCTTCCATATGGATGTAAATTACTGTCAAATGAGGGTGGCAATGGGAACGATATGTATGTTTAATGCACTTTACCTTGAAGAAACTAGTCGGGAAGCTAAACGATCAATATGAATTTAAGGTAATTAAAGGCGTTCTCTCATATAAATGCGGACGTTTTCCCTTCGCCGCTGACGCCATTTTCTCATTCGACCCATCCTTCACTTCCCCGGCTCACTTCTTCCTTCTCATCCACATCCCCTCCCTTGCAACCATGCATCTCTTTACCTCTTCCACACTCGCCAACGGCATTCCCTCCGTCCTCTTTCTCGTCCGATTTTTTTTTCATCCCATCTCAAACGCTCGCTTTGCCCAGCCAACGCAAACCCACAGAGCGGAGAGATGTGTATCGATCGTGTTGCGGCCGTGCCCAACCACTAAACACAACCGCACGATCCGGCTCGTCCTCCTCCCACATACACATTCCACGAAAACTCCCTCTCTCCGTCGCCACCCACCCATCCATCCGCCCAGCACCCGCCTACCTTCGACCTTCCCATCACTCCCCTTCACTCCCTTCCCCTCCCGCTCTACCCGTCCATTTCCCCGTTTGCGTACGCTCCTCAACCTCGCCTCGGAAAATATGCTCCTCCTTTGATTCATTTTGTCGTACACGTATATTTTTTCTTTTAAGGCCGAGGAGAGCAGCCGGCCCGTAAAAATCCCATATATCCTCTTATCTCCTCCTCCTTCTCCTATTCCCGAAGAGCAGCCACTCCCATTGCCCGACTTCGTATACTAGTATATCCGTCTCTTTCTTTCTTTCCCACTTTATTGGTCTCCGAAAAAGTTCTAGAACACACGCGGGTTCACAAAAAGTTCTCGTACGCACTCCTCTCTATCTACGAGTACCTCTCTTTTGCAGCCCCCAGCTCGACTCTTAAACTTCCTTTATCCCTCTGCCAATCTCTCCTCTTTGCACGTCCCCTGCGGAATCTCCGACCTATATGTATGTATATATATATATATAATATATGTATGTATGTATATATATATATATATATATATATATATATATATATATATATATATATATATATATATATATATATATATATATATATATACACACACACACACATTCAAACACGAAATCCCGCCAAAGGGCGAACAAATACTCATTTATATAGAAACAGATATAAGGAAAAGGGATAGGAACACACATAAAGGACGAACACAGGAGAGGTGGGGAAGGCGGAATCAAGCAGATCACGAATGTAAAAATATTTCCTAGACCGGGATTTGAACTCCGGATCTTTCCACTTGCCGGGAGGAGGTTCTTAACCACTTGAGCTATCCAGAATTTAATACTTCTTATTTCTACTTCTTCTGAAAATGTGTCTAATGTGGACAAAAGATAGCATCATTATATTAATCTTTTACTTTGCTCTTTTTATTGCCTTCTTGTTCTAATATTCCGCACCAATCATAATAATAACAAAACGGGTTAAATAATTGGGTAAATCTTTATCCATTTCAATGGAATGCATCACATTAATTATATCTAATCGTCATTCCAATTACACTTTTTGGTGCATTATGGGATTAAGTAAGGAATGCCTCTCTATTTAAATTGGTGTTAATACTGCGGGGCAAACCCAGGTTTCAAGAAACATAGGTTTCCCAGAACCCGAGGTTTTGCACCCAGGTTTGAATTTCCCTCACCCTCATGGGGTTGTGTGATGGCTTAAGCAGACTGATAGCAGAGATCCGCAAAAATTCCAAGTCTGGCTCAGTGTTTGATCTTCAAGCGTTCGGCACAACTCATGCAAATTCTTACAGTAACAGTCTGAGCAGAAATGCCAGCGCTTGGTAGCACGGAATACGTTGGGTCAAAAATAGATGAATTCAACAAAAAAACTCCTAACTCTTGAGATCCACCCCCGCTGTTGCTTTCGTATCTTGCCGTACACTAGTTTGGTGATTTGACTATTAGATGCTACTGCATTCTTTTGCGGGTCGTGAACGTTTTGCCACTTTTTTGCTATTTCGCAACTAACCCATTACCATAAGGCTTACAGCTGTAGTACACGGTGGCTTTATAACACATTATTTAGAGTGTTGATTTGGGGCCCCAGGTTCAAATCCGGTTGATGACTCCGTTCTCTATTAGCTTCACAACCTACTCGTGTGGTTTTTGTGCACCAGATCTTACCTGAAAACCAAGGACAGCCAAGGGAAAGGAACTAGCTCCTAAGCCCTGTTCATTTGTGAAATTTGCAGGCCGTGTACCTGACATTCATACCCTGATGTTTGAAGGCTACACGCCATAGCGCTTAGCATTAGGTAAAGTCAACTTTAGAACTGCTATCTGGGAAATTGTAAAATTCAAAAATTTTCATTGAGGTATGAAATAGCTGGAAAGGTCCGAGAATATAGGAAAAATATTGGAAAAATTGTTCTAGATTTCTAATCATTCTGTTCTTCAGAGACTGGTTCTACGGTTAGAAATGTGTCCTGCGTTTTGTAAAGAAAGGTCCAGTCCTTAATTTTTCGATAAACAGGGAAAGGAATCTACAAATTATTTCCTAAAAACTTATTTCGTAATTGTAGCCAAACTATTTCAACAAATTTGATTAAAATTACCATTTATTTTCTGCCAATAAGTTGGAAAACTATATATTGCATCGAAGCGCATGCAGATTATTTAAGACGACAGTATTTGGATGCGGAACACTCGTCGTACTGTTGACATGCATGAAAATATGATTCTTGGCCTGAAAAATGCTAAAAGATTCAGGGCCATGTACTGCAATAAAAAATAAGTGACAGCACTGACCTTTTACTGATATTGAACCAATTGAACTCGTGATATCCTGGACCTAAGGCAAAACAACTATTGGGTCGATCAGTGTTATTTTCAGTGTAAAATTAGGCACTGAAATACTCACATGGCTATTGGAACGGAAAATTGGTTTGCAAATATAAATTTCTTTTACCGTTCCTTCAAATACGAATATATATATATATATATATATATATATATATATTCATTTATTAAGACATTTAAACACAGAAATACATAGAAAGGACATTCACGTACGTAGTTATGGCGTTGGCCGTCATCTCGTGTCGTCGAAACGTCAAAACTACGTGTGAGTTTCCTTTATTGGTGTTTGTGTTTAAATGTCTTTATGTATAATTATATATATATATATAATATGTGTACATATATATATTATATATATATTATATATATATTATATATATATTATATATATTATATATATATTATATATATATTATATATATATTATATATATATTATATATATATTATATATATATTATATATATATTATATATATATTATATATATATTATATATATATTATATATATATTATATATATATTATATATATATTATATATATATTATATATATATTATATATATACATATACACACATTACTGTTCATTAATTATCCGTATGTGGGCGTATGTATGTTCCGTATTTCGGAGAATGTCGTGGAGATTATGCTGGGTAACAGCGTATGCGGTTTTGTTTTAAAAAGAGATATGGGGATGTTTAACCACCCAGTCTTTCTCATCCGCTGCCTGCCATCCCTTCTCTCCCAATCCCGCGAGAGCGCGCACACTGCATACGCTTTGACGACCCTCACAAAGAAAAACCATCTCCCCAATGCGTCACAATCCACGAGTGTACGGATACAATGCACAGATGTGAAGAGTCCTGGACCGAAGTGAACGCAGAGCCAGGAGGGTCTCCCTCACTCTCTCCCCCATCAAACCTCCCCTCTCACTCCCATCCTTGCTCTCTCATCTCTCTTCCCCTCCCCATCTCTTCTCCTCTCTCCATCCCACCCTCTCGCCCCCGTCCTTCAACCCTCCCTTTAATCCATCCTTCCATACCTCCTGCACTTTCCGGAGCATACGAGACTTTTGATTTGAAAAACTACTGTGCCGGTTGAGTGGGTGCCTTAAATGTCGTCCGTTTGAACACGCTGGTTTCCATTCGTGTTCCCCTTCCTCCTCCTCTCGGCTAGGCGCGTGCGCGCGATTTTTTTTCCCGTTGGGGACGCGGTTTTCATTTTCGCCTTTTCCGTCTGCTTCTCTGGCCTCGAGATGCATATCAAAATTCGGGCGTTGGATTTGAATGAAATTGAAATCGGGATAAACAGGGAGAAAATGAGACACGGCGTCACATTTTGAGACTGTTTCGCGTCGAAACCGCTCTAAATCGCTGGGAAATACACCATTCCAATTAATATGTCGCGGATCGGTGACATCAACGAATTTGAATTCACAGTGGGGGGCCGGTGGTCTATAGTTTCCAGTTGACGTCAAATGGGTCCCAACGATGTGCGACATTAAAACGATTTTTGTATGTTCTTGCCAAAATTTCTCATGCGTAAAACCGTCCATGATATCAAGTAATTGCTAGCATATGAATAAATGATTTTCGAAAGGGCGTGTGATAGAACCGTAATTGTATTGTAATATTTTTACTAACTTATGTGCACAGTAAAATTATGATTATCGTTTTATGTGTAACACCGTGATACAGTTTTATAAAAGTTATGTTTCTGGTTTTGCAGTGGTGTTTTTATTGCTTGCGAATAATAAGTGGAGGGCAAGTCAGCAAGTAGATAAATAATAAAATTTGTTGTCTCAGGCGTAACTTTGTGGAATTTGCATAACATATTGAAATGTAATGAAATAATTGACTTTGTAATTCCACACACAAAAGTGTGTGGAATTACAAAGTCAATTATTTCATTACATTTCAAGATAAATAATAGCTTCGTTACAAAAAGTAATTCGCTTATTACCGAGGTCAGTTTCCATCGATGAAAAAATTCTGTTTAATTAGAACCTCAATTGTTTCATTTTTCTTCAAAAAAAATAAATCGATTCACTTGTGGAGTAACTGTCTCAAAAGGAGCCATACGGAGGCACCTGGAATGGACCATGTGCCAGTTAAACAATGAAAAACTATATCTTTCCGTTTGGTATCATTGTGTCATAGGTTGATTTTTTAAGTATGCTAATTTATTGATATTCCTTTGGATTTGAAATGTAGTCGTTCAAAATCCTTAGAGTTTGCGTAATTCTATATGAAATCTGCCGCTCTTGCTAGAATGTGAAAGGGGGACAATTTGCCATCAGGGATGCATCCGCACAATTCACACAGAATTAAATATTTAAAGTGGCATTTATTTTACCTCGTTACTCAGCACGGGTACTGATGCAGAAAGTGACTATTTGAATTCACGTCAAATAGGAATTTCCGAAGAGGTACATCCGGTGTCAAAATACTTTTAGTCACCAGAACAGCACTATGCGTCGCATCTGACGATCGGTGTTCTGTGGCGAGAGTACTCCTCAGAAAGCTTTCGTCGACAGAGGGAGAACACCTAAGATTGTAGAAGGACTGAAAATATCTTTCCACATTCTATGGTCGAACCGGAACCCCCGGCATAGGAATCGGTATGGATGACGTACTTAGTCCTCGTTATTTCCATAATTATTTTTAGAGATTAGAATCCCATGTGTACCAATCATCCACTTGTCCATCCACTTGTCCATTCACGAAGTCATTACTTTACCCATTAACTTACGTTCCGCTGTACTGTTTCCTAATATGTGTAATCGATAGCCTCATTTTCTTACAGATAGATCAAACACATAATTTTAATGGAATCCATATGTTTAAAAAAAATAAATGAAGTGTTTACAGATCGTCGTAAATATTTTAAACTGATATAGGTTAGGTTTCGGGATGAAAAAAAGAACAATGGTCCCATTATGCAGAGTATATAATATTGCCAAATTGTTGGGGTATTGGATTACGGGTTGTCGGGAAGTCATTTTAACTCTTTGTTAATAAAGGTCCTCAGCACGGTCCAATTTGTCGAATTGCAGTGATTCCCGGAAATTGGTTTCCGAGTTGCTTTCCAATTGACGTAATGCCCTCTTTGCAGCCGTGTAATTTCCTCGTTAGAGAGCGGCTTTCTCTGTCCAAATCTCATTCTTCACAGATAATTTTTGGGAATAACTGGCGCTTATGCCTGCATATTCATCACAATGGACGTTCCTTTTTTCCTGTTGTAGAGAACGGTTACAGTAATAAGGCACCCTTGACAACCTATTGTTATTGTGTAATATGTTGTTCAAGTTTTCACACCGAAAGATAGCGGGTTTTAGGGACAGGGGTGCTCCCAGTATTAGTTCTTTAATGGATACTTACAGCATATTTAGGATGGCCTTTTTGAATTGGAATAAAATTTACTTTCAGAGAATGAATCGAAAGTATGGCACCTATCACAGGAGTAGGGTGAATTACTTAAGTTTAATTCAATCATGGAACTTCCTTAAGAATACATAGACCTAGTTTGGCGAAGAATGTGAAATAGCATGTAGATATAGTTTTTCTGGTTGTGAATATTTTGAAAGTGAATATTATCTTAACTGTAAGAAGAAGTTTTTTACCACGTACTTTGTTGAAGTGGTAAATACGCGGCATTGCATGCCAGAAAATACCTTTCCTTTATTTAAGTCAATGAATAATATTTCATGATTATGTAAAAAGCATTGACGAGTAACACCCATTTTATCAGAAAAAGATTGCCTTATGCTCCATCCTGTTGCCACTATATTGGTCTATGCATGTCTAAGGTGGCTGGGCATTATCAAAGGGCAAGGAGTCGTTAACTACAGACAAATGTCCATCTAAGATACCATATATAATGTTAATATTGATATTATTTATATCTGGAGTAAACTAGCAACTGTTATATTTATATCTATAGAACTATGACGAAATGAATTGAATCCTTTCAGTTCGTACAAATAAAAATATTAAATTGGTTTCAAACGTTATATAATCAATTTTAGTGTTGTAATGCTTTTTTCAAATAAAAAAAGTTTTACGTAATCGCAATGTGAAAGAGTGTGCTATAAGACTTTAGACGGAAAATACTGCTATAGCAATGCAGAATTAGTTCAAAAGCAATGAATAACTTAAAAACTCGTCTGTCACCTCGCAATTGCCAGAGAATGTAACTTTGCGTGGGGGCAATATCGCAACCAATGGCTACCGAAGTGCGATATTTGCTACTTGAAAATTTATGCCAAAATATGCAATGTATTGTGGATTATGTGATGCATATAATTATGACCCTTAAAAATTTAAAGTACCTAATTTGAGAGTTTTTCTAAGCTAAATAACTTGAAATTAAACCACTTTAAAAAGTTCAAGTCGAAGAAAAAGTTCAATATGAAGAATTTCCACCAAGTGACACCAGACACTGTTTTATTTAAATAGATGAAGTTCTGAATTTTACCAGGTCATAACTGTTTGTGAACTGTTCAATTTAGTCAAAGAGTGCGGTATCAGCTAAAAGCAGTTAGGTGATTCCATAGGTTTGGTTCATGTTTTGATGAAAGGTATGCAATGAAACTATAAATGCTGGTAGAACATAAAGTCTCCTATAAACACGCATACTTAGTGATAAATTAGTTATATTTGTCCATTCAAACCAGTCTCGCAGGGCGGACGCAAACCAAAGCATATGGAGAGTTCTAAGAAAGGTAAAATACGAGAGACATGCTTTATAGCAAACCTTCATGGCCTAATTGTATTAGCACCCTGTCCTTTTTTCACCCCTATGTAACCCTTGATTAATTGCTTTCATTAAGAATATCAATGTTATGCTCTCTCATAGCGTCCTGCAATAAATATTATTAATTTATAACTCCTGTGCGCTCCTTTCTTTGCTCTTAGTGTGACTTCACTACGCGTTGTAATGCAATGTTATATAATAATGTTCCTTTAATGCCGGTGCATCAGATTTTCTAGCCAATAGCGAGCATTGGATGGAGATTGACGAATTTACAATTATATTTTACCATGAATTATTTGTCAGAGGAGCGCTAAGAAATTTGCATTAATGTTTAAAGCAAAATGTGCAGAGTCTCATCAATCATGAAGAAGTGACCTGTGAAATAACATCTTCCATCAGAACGATGTGGATTAAAAATATATTGTAGCATGGATTTCATGTGCCGTACCCGAAGCCTTTTCCGCCCTCACACATTTGTTGGGCGGTCCGATGGAGCAAGGCGCTCGGCTACTGACGGGACACCCCTGTCTTGATTCCGAGTGACGACACTCTTGTGGACGCTAATCTTCGCCCAAACAGAGAAATCTTTCAGGTACCAGATATTACAGAAAAACCACTGGCGGAAAATGGCAAAGAAATGATCTCCGGGACACCGCGATGTTTAAATTTCACGTCTTACAAGGCTTATTTTTAGGAGAGTTCTCTTGATTTCATCCACCCTGGTCGCTAACTTATATAATATGCAAAGCGGTGCGTAATGGACGTCTTTCTGTCCATATGTATTTAGGTGTATGCACGTGTATCGTATGTAGGTGTGCATATGTACATGCTGGAAGTGAAGGTAGGGTGTATGGATGCCTTTAAAAATTTTATGGCATAAAATAATGTGTGATGATGGTTTAAATGAAAGAAGGGACCTTAAGTTCTCAATTTGACCCTAATGAAAACCTTTATCTATCTATATTTAAAACTTCATTCATCTTCATGTTTTTATCCGTTAGAGAACCCATTAAAAAGAAATCCTGCTAAAAGAATTATAGAGTAAAAGATCATCGTTAAATAGGGTTGTCTAAATGTACGCCCGGGGTAAAATGCTGTTTTGAAGGGAAAAGTTTTCCATTTTCAGGGACCGGTGACGCATCGTCCGCACTACAGAATAATTCTGGACTGTCTCCTGTCCTTGTGTCATATCCCTTATTCGGTGTGGGAGAAATCGATAAAGGGGTGAATACCTCAAGACCCCATTTTACGTCTTCGTCGAGATGTAAAGGAGAGAGTTATTCAAGGATAAAGTTTGCCAGGAGGGATGACCTACGAAAATAAGTCAATCGTAAATGCTGAAAGAACCCTTCCGCTGTTGAAGTGGAACGGAAAGTCAAGAATTCATGGGAATTTTTGAGGGATGCGCATGGTTTGGGCGGGGTGGAAGAGGTCCCGTCTTGCATTCCCTCGTCGTCTGCGGGAAGGACATATTTTATTCGTATTTTTAGTGCACGAAAATATTCCATCCGTGAATAATGCTTTACGGAATTGCCCCCTCGGAGAGCAGGCGTGTCGGCATAAATATCTTACGTCAACAATACGATTGACTGTGGGAGAAATTATGCGAATATAAAGTAGTCGCGGATGAAATAGCCGAGTAGATTTGACCTCGGATATATGATAAATAAGTCACTGCATAATGTATTCAATTGAAATCGATTGTGTTTCTTTATCTGAAATCAACCGTACTTTATGTTTTCAAATGGCGCATGCCGTTTATATAACATCATTTTAAAATTAGAGTTATTTTACGATGAAAAGAATATGCTGAGGAATAGTTTTCCATTTGCTCATATATGTTTCTATATACTTTTTTGAGTGTAGATAATTTAGCAGTGAACATCTGTTTACTTATCACTTTACCTTTTCTGTGTTGGCGATTGAAAGTATGATTGTGTCATCATTAAGTTATTGAGGGAGGATAAAGCTCCTATAGCTTTTCCTTAATTTTTAACTGAAAGCTAGAGAGTTCTATGCTTATAGGTTTTATATCATTGAGTCTGCTTGTTTTTAGCCACAAGGTAGTTTGGTCGTGGATATATTTTTCTACTTTTTGCGGTATCCCCAGAACCTTTTCGAATCCATCCTTCAGATATTTAATGAGGCTCTGAGGTATTGCTCCGCAGCGAAAACTAATTCAATCCCGAGTCGCTCGTGATGAAGGAAACAAACAAAGGGAAACTAATCGGTAACGTGGGTAAGTATTTTACAGGGGTCTATGGACCTTTAAGATTCGATTCGCAGTTCAGTAGAATGATTCGATTCGAAATTCAAAAAGTCTATTCGATGAATTCAAATATTTTCTTCCATCTTCCATTAGTATACGGTATACTATATTTCCAATTCCAGCAGCATTTACCTACGAATATTGAATATTAAGTTGCACGGATTATGCGTGTTAGAGTATGAATTGCTTTTATCCATCACCACTTACGAAATGCAGGAGAGTAAATGTGACTCTATGCTTTTTTTCATATGTCGTGGTCAAATACTTGACAATTCGGTGCATTTGATATATTAAAAAACTCATCGAACTATTTTACTGGCATTGAACCTCAGCATCGGATAATGTTAAACTCCCTTACATTGCTATGGAATGGGCAAAGTGCATTGGGGTACTAGTCTTATGTAATTAGTTATGCAGGGGAAAGAAGTGGATTTCTCTCTTGGCAGCTGCGATGTTTACCTAGTGATCTATCCAGATAATTGATCTCTCATACTGAAGAAGTTATACCCGATGAGAACATCTCTGTGTGTTATTTGATTTATTTTAATGATATTGTTCAATTTAGGCTGTAAGTCCTCATCCCATACTGCAGTGCGCTGAAAATACGGAAAACTATGAAAAATTATTTCCATGAATCTTTGGAGACCGAACTATGTGAAGACAGAAAATGACTCGATGTGGAAGCAGAAACAGTCATCGA
This sequence comes from Hetaerina americana, assembly GCF_022747635.1. NCBI lineage: Eukaryota > Metazoa > Arthropoda > Insecta > Odonata > Calopterygidae > Hetaerina > Hetaerina americana. The sequence continues at coordinate 49,810,852 of NW_027286069.1, forward strand.
GGTATGACCAGATAAAATAAACAAATTACGGAGATGAATATCAAGTAAATGCAAGGAATTAACATATGTCGCGACGGCAAGAATAGGATAGAAATAGTGACCCGAAAGGAAGAGGCATATTTCAATAGAGTTGTAGTCAATCATTTAACATATATTTCCAGAATAATTCGGATTTAAGGGACTCAATACATGTATTATGTGACAGCAATGATTGTGAATGTCTCTCTAATCTCATTGTTTACACGAGACTATTTTGAAAAAACTGATATTCATGAACAAGAACAGTTGTGTGACCTGGGCTCCTTCGACATGGAGGGTAAAGGATAAACAGCTAGAGGGAATTCCGAATGAAGTTCATCTTCATTGGACAAAAATATTTCATTCTAGCGTACAGATATTGGGTGGAACACAATGCCTAAGTTCGTTCACTTGCCTTCCCTGTGCTGTTTCACAGACGTAATGTAATAATTGGCAAACGAAAACGAACCGGAGCCACCTGTTTTGGACAACCTATAATCAGCGTTTTTCGAGGAAAGTCCTATCTGTGCAAATGACACTCGGAGTGTCGAGACGGGGAGAAATGAGGGGTTGAAGTTAAAGCTGACGCATAGGTCCCCAAGTTTATGTTTTACGCATCAGTCTACGAAGTTTTCCACGAATAGGAACGCTAAGTAGTTAATTGTTGCTCCCAGTAAAGTGTTGTATAAAAGCAAAACCTTGGTGGGCGATCACTGCTGTTCACAGCCCCCCACAAACAATCGTTATTGATGCAATGGTTAATGAACATGTGGTCATCAATCTTTAACGTTGCATAACCAAAAATTAAGGGTTGCAAGTGCTGCCAGAAATTATTTGATTGAGTCACAAGATCCCTGAATAGAACTGAATGACTGATAAAAATTGATTTACAATAGTAATGACGCACAAAAAAGGTCCTTGGTAGCCGCATGTAGTGGTAATGGCGGCTCTGGTATCATTTTGTGCCCTATCTATTTTTTTCCTCCATCATGTCCTGTGGTGCCCTATCGTGCTGACTTGGATGGACTTTCACGCCGAAGACCCATTGCATCAAATCAGAAAGAGAGGCCCCTCTGGTCAGAGAGTATTTCCAGCATAGTTTGGTGATGCCATGTTCCTTGAAAGGAATGAGGTTTAGCAGGTCATCGGTGTAAAACTTGGGTGGAGTGAATGATTAACGTCCTGTTGGATTTCTATTATTGTATATGAATATAATATTACGGCATTGCGTGTGGTAATTCGTCGAGGTGAGCGACGATCAGCTTTTTTGCGCCAGTTGGAGCCAGAAGTTAGCAGTATTTATTTGTTAAAGAGTGGAAATGATTTCGGCGTTGATTTTGAATATATCTCATATATCATTACGTCCAACAAGTTTACTCGTTTTACGTGAAGTTTCTAGTCAGTTTTGATAATATATTGCGCAATGCAAAAATTGAGTAGCGTGAAAGACAAAGGTACAGATTGATGGACCGGAACTAAACTGATGCGTCGCTAACAATTTCTTTTCAGTTTCACTTTTTCTGCAGTTTATTCGATGTAATTATACTCTTTGTAATTCAATTTTTACTTAACAATTTTTCCTCTTCAGAGAGAAATAAAGCCAGATGTTTAGGACATTTTTGTTACTTAAGTGATATTTTCATTCGTTTCAAATTTATATTACCTGAATTAAAAAATTTAGATAAGAATAAGACAATATTTTATAATATATATTTTCTTTTTTTATAGCCGATCGTGAGGAATTTGGGTCTAACAAGAAGAACACCAGCACCTTCCTTTGATCGTCAGCTGCCTTTACAGTGAGTTAAATTACACCTTTTATTCTATTTCATGAGAATTCTGAAAAATAAATTGTGTGGGGATGGTTATAAAATCCCATGAAAGAGATGCGTAAAACCTATGCATTACTTATATTGCTGTCGGAATCTGTCGCACTACTAGCGTTTTTAGTGCTGACACAAACAATCAATGCTTGTTGTTGTGGCATTATAAAATGTCCCTGGCGGAATTAATACTTCTCCTGTATCGTGCGTATCTCAATTTTGATTCAAATCAGGGGTTCTCCATTGCAGGCTAAAGTAAATGATTCATTAATCTTAAAGTGAACTCGGTATTGGATCCATTAATAAAAATTCTTAGAAGAGTATACTTAGGATTTCTCATAAATATATACTTACGCTAACGACTATCTTTGCTGTTAGGCTTGGCTTTGGAAATAGTAGGTAGAGCGAGATACGGTCATGCCGTTTTGCAATGATGTTATAAAATCAAAGAAGTGAAGGGGCAAACATATGCGAAATTTGGACTTTTAAGAAAGCTTTCGATGAAGAACGACTCGCCAAACTGATATGCAGCTGGCAGGGGTGTGGGACGAATGACAAGATAATAAACTGGTTTCACGACTTTCTCTACCAACGCAAAACAGAGCAGTAATTGATATTTCAAGTTCCAATGCCGTGCTAGTACCTTTTAATCTTTTTCAGAGAAGCGTAAAAGAGCCTCTGCTTCAATTTTAATACGAGAATATATATATATATATATATATTTACTTCTCGGAAAATATATATATTATCTTCCGATGAAGACGGAGTAGAATTCCGTCGAAATTATCAAGAAATAACGTGTGGGTGATCTTTTTTTTGTGTTTCTATATTGTTTGTTACTGTGTAATGTACTATATATATATATATATATATATATATATATTTGTACACCCACAGTTTATATATATACACATACAAACATATACACACAAAATCTGTGGAAAAGTACGAGTCTTTCTTTCTATTTCAATAATGGATATCAATTACTTCCACGAAGTGAAGCCTGAAACAATAGAATATATATACACACAAGTTTATATGCATATTAAACTATGTGTGTATACGTATATACATATATATATATATATATATATATATATATATATATATATATATATACATATACACACAGTTTATCTATATTAAGTTGGTTTTCTCCTATACGGCTAAGGCAAAACTGGACCTCTGGTCGGGTGCGCGAATGGCCAGTTAATCGGAAAACACATTTGAAATATCATTTCACGGCAATATGCTCTTTAATGTTCGGTAATATTGATTATTATAGATCTTGAAAGGATAATGACTGATTAACTGTTAATAAAACATTATTAAAACCTTTATAATATGATTTTCGAATGATACTCGTGTATAATTTGTTCCTGGAGAAACGGAGACCGGATAAAGCGTCTACAGATTAAAGCGAAATCGGTGATTCTTCGCTCAATGATACAATTTTAAAAGAAGTAACTTAAAGGGTTTTCCCCACCTGAACCGTACACTACGCGTAATGCATTCAAGTTATTTATGCAAAATATACTAATGGTGCCAAGAATGGATTGAAGAATCTAGAATCTTTTAATTTTTATTCGGTAATATGATTTATAAAAAAGTGGATTGCAAAACGACTAGCAAGCTAATGCCTTCTTGTTCGCTGTTGTTCAAAACCTCTGTGGCAAGTAGTTACAAATTAGTGTACTGGCAATATTAGAGAGACAAACTATCGAACAAATGGATCGAAAAGTGACTTTTACCTTTTTTACCCTGCCAAATTCTCGTCCAAAAAGGGGAACTAAATACATCTACATCTACGTCTACATAATACCCCGCAAGCCGCCGCAAGGGCGTGTGGCGGGGGATGTTAGGTCACCAACCGTAAAAAGGAAAAATACCACATGCAAAAAAAAAACAACACGGAAAATTACACCCACAGCAGCGCACATACTCATGCAAAAATCCCTTCATCCAATACTCATGCAAACACATATACCGCAAAACAACTAAAAGACTGCACCCCATGATGCAGCACGAAAGCCATCCTACAACACGGAAGCCAGGACACAACAAGCAAGAAATTGAAACATCACTACCACATGAAAATGCACCACGAAACACTCTGCCCCCAAAGAGTCTGTAAAAGGCAGGGAATGCGACCCAACGTTGCAGGTAGCAGGAATTTGCCCCCGCGGAGAGGGACGAGGGATTGAAAGGGAAACTTAAAAACAGATGAACAGAACACGAATGAGGTCATTCGGAAAGAATGGGTTATTACAGCAAAACACATAAGGTTAGTGGAAGAGCATGCATTTAAATACAACTAATTAATTTTTAGACGCTGAGGGTGGCAAGTGGAATTTTTGCTATCTATAACCCTGCAGTTGCTATCCCGTATTGTCCGTGGGAAGAAGGAGTCCTTGAGTCTGCTAGTTCTGGCATCTATTTCCCGAATTTTATATGCATGATCCAAGCGACCAATGTATGTAGGAGTACGAATAATTTGCGAGACCTCGGTGCTGAAACATACGAAATACGATGATACGCAGTATGCCGTCTTATCATATTTCATTTACCTTCTTCCCTGGTATCGCAAAAATACTTATAATATCTCGTATTTCTTGCCAATTGCGCTCTTGAGGTGGTTATTTTGTGAATACAGTCACGCCTACGTATTGTGAATACGTATCCCCCATCACGCCTAGTACTTCTTCATTTGTCTTTCTTCCCGTCCCATTAAACCTTTTACAATATTCTCTCAACCTCATCTCAAAGGCCTACGATCTACGTCTATGGTTATGTTTTAACATTCATGTTTTCATACCGTACAAAATCATGCCCTACATATCAAAGTAATGGAATATTAGAAATAGGAATAATAATTGCAATTATTAGGAAAGTTAAAGGGTTGTTTTGGATAGATAGATAGTCGTCTTTAATTTGGGGCGAGATTGAGACTAGGGAGTCTCCTCTATCACTTAACTTGTTGTTGTGTTATCATAACAATAAAGTGTCCTTTTATAGCCGAGCGTATGTTGAAACTGTACCAAAAAGCTTTAAAAGGACATTTTTGGGAACCTTCGTTGATATTCGATTTTACTACTATTACACGTCATAACTAAATAAGAATTTAAATGAAAGAAGTAACTTTGTGGTTCCACTCAACTTTTATTTAAAATAAAGTCTAAATAAATATAAAGAGGAATTGCGAAGTTAATTCCTTAATCTCAATATGTTGAGTTAATTCTATTATGATACGCCTGAGACAATAATTTTAAATAATAATTGGTTTGCCATATGATGAAATTGCATAATTAAATTCGGTTGGTACAATTGACGCATTGATTGGCAGATGATTATTTTATTAATGATGCAAACTGGCTTATAAAATGAGACTTACCATATGGATCGCTATTACTGTTCAATCATTACTGAAAATACTCAATCTTTCTGGTAATAGGTGTCGTTGCATGACAGTGGACAGGTAATTAAAAATGTCTGATTGATAGTATATCGCACCCTGATAAGTCTAATCTGTCACTGAACTTTAGTTGCTTGACAAGTTAAATAGTTACGTTTTAATGCACTTTTATCTCTCGGGGTGGATTTTAAAATGGTTTTCCGTTAAGCTATAGCCAGTCACCAGTGTATTGTCTGATCATAATTTCTTTCTTTTTAATAAGTTTGTTTCAACGTTGCGAGCGTTCCATTTTTATCCAAAGGAGTTTAGTGTTAACACTCTCCTGTGTGGGTCGTTATCCCTGTATATACTTGGTGGTCACATTCCTTTTGACCTTACATTGTAGTTACAGAAATCCTAATAATCGTGTCTTTTCTCACATACTGCCTGTCTACATTCTTTAACGTTTTAACAGCGATAACAGGAATGCTATTCCTGCGTACATTTTCTGATCAAAAAAGTTGTAAGTATTTCGAAATTTGCGAAAGTAAAATGAGTCCTCGCCAAAGCTGCAGATGAGCTTCTTGTGAGTCAGGTGGAAACATCTAAGAAACCATGGATAATAGATCAAATAAGAGGTCTCATAGACGAAAGAAGAGAATACAATAATCCAAGAAATGAGATTTTAAAATACCTCAAAAAAACAGTTGCGGAGCCAGGTCATACGAGAGTGTAAGCAGGCAAAGGAAGAATGGATAGAAAGCTGCTGCAATGAAATTAATGACAACATGAGAAAGGGAAATAGCAAGATGGCTTATAAACTAGTGTAGAGGTATTTCAGGGAAAGAAGAACAAAAATGGGTGACAACATTCAAAATAGATGGAAAGAATACATTGAAGAACTCTATCAATCTCCCAAACCACTAGAAGATGGCTTAATTAACGTTGAAAGCTTGATGGTGGTCCGCAGAGAGCCGTGGCAGACCTGAGAAACAACTAGGCACCAGGAATTGGCAAAATAAACGGAGAAATAATCAAGGCACTCGGGGGTCAAAGCTAAGGATGCCCTCTATGGAATAATCAAAGATAGCTACTGCAGCGGAAAGATACTAGAAGACTTCGAGAAAAGTATAATGATTGCAACACCGAGAAAACCGTAAACAGATAAATGCGAAGAGTACAGAGCATTGAGTCTGGTGACTCAAGCATCAAAAATCCTTACTCGGATAATTGGCCGAAGAATAGGAGGATGACAGAAGGAAACCTTTCAGAAAACCAATTCGGATTCAGGAAAAACCGAGGAGCAAGAGAGGAATTTTCAGCTTGAGAGTTGTGACCGAAAAAATAAGCCATTATATGTGGCATTCGTGGACTTGGAGAAGGCCTTCGAAAAGGTCCAGTGGAACAAGATGTTCAAGGTACTAGAAGCGCTTGAATTGGACTACAACGGCAGAAGAATTATTCATAACCTATTCAAGAATCAGGTTACAACAATGCAAACGAAAAATGGAAGAAAAATAGAAATAAACAAAGGAGTAAGACAAGGATGCCACCTCTCGTCAGCATTATACAACGTATACCTGGAAGAGGCAATAAAAGAAACACAAGAATTGGGTATCAAAGCAGTCAAGGTAATTGAAGAAGAAATCGACATGCTCCGGTTTGCAGATGACATCGCAGTAGTGACAGAAACGCAAGAGGACCTGCAAGTAACTATAATTGCTATGGTTCAAGTACTGGGGGAATATAATATGAACATCTACTAGAAGAAAACTAAAATCCATGTGTGTGGAAGAGAGAAGCTAAATGCAGGTATCACCATTCGAGGGGTGGTGAAGCTAGAGCAAGTAGAATCCTTCATCTACCTGGGCAGCAGCATAACATGGGATTGAAGAATTTCGACCGACATCAAATGAATAATGGCCCAAGCTAAGAACGCTTTCATGAAGAAGAGACAATTACTATGCTCAAAGAACCTAAAGCTGGAAACAAGGAAGCAATTCGTCAAGACTTTCGTGTGGAGCATGGCACTCTATGGTTCCGAGACTAGGAATATTGGAAAAGTTGACCTGCGAAGGATAGAGGCCTTTGAAACATGGTGCTGGAGGAGAATGCTGAGGATGGAATGTCTGGACAGACAAAGTCAGGAATGAGGCAGTATAGAGAAGAGCAGAAGAGGATAGAACCATATGGAGAACTCGACGGCAAAGAAGAAATAGATGGATTGGACACAAATTAAGGCACAATGGATTAATTAGTAATATAATAGAAGGAAAAATAGAAGGGAAGATTCCACGAGGAAAACCAAGAGATATGTACATTGGACAAATGAAGAAGGACGTAAAGAGAAAAGGTATCAAGGATTGAGGGAATTGACATGAAATAGAGTAGAATGGTGGGCTGTAGTAAACGAGTCCTAGGATTGAAATACTGATGACGCTGATAATCACCAGATACTCTAATGATTATTCTGTCTGGTGACGTAAGCGCCTGCCACATAACCTCGCAAATACCCAGATACTCTGTGATGCCTGATGCCATGACGGGTAGGTACAATGTATACTGGGTTTATGGCTATTCTTCTCGTTTGCTTGCATTTTCACCACAATCTTTTCGTTATTTCATTAAAAAACTCATTATTTAGTAGACCTTCTAGGTTCATGTTTGCCTTTGTACACAAGCCGGACTCTTTTTGTAAAAGCTTCTTTTAATTACAAGGTCGTATTTGTAACTGAGTTTTTTGTAATTGACTGTAATCAATTCATATTTAGGTATTGCACATATTTAGAATTATTAAAAATGATATGAGGAAAGGGTTGTAACAAAGCTAAAAATACTAATTTTCATGATAATATCTGCGTATCGTCAAAATAAACGAAATTTATATCTACACAAAAAGAGGCATCAATTTGTATTATTACCATTGCCATTTACGTACCTATATTTATTTTCTTATGAAATTCTGTCCAACTGAAAACGACATTCCATCGGACTAGTCTAGTAGGTAGAGCGCTGGACTGGCGACCGGAAGGTCCGGGTTCGATTCCACCCTCAGCTTCAACCAAGTCGTCTGATATCTCATGTGCCAGATCTTCTTGCGAAACAACCGACGGGGCAGGGAAAGGAAATGCCTCCTCTGCCCTGGTGTGTGTGTGAATTCAACGCGCCGTATTGGGTTTAGTAATTGGTGTGCTCTATCTGCACCTATTAAACTTACCTTAGGGTTAACTATTGCGTTTTTATCAGGAATTTTATTTTGCTCTCATTTTGTTGCTTTGAGTAAAATGACATTCGTTTATCTTATATAGAAATGGCTTTTATTATTTTGATTCTTTACCATCCATCCTTCATTGCGTCTCTGTGGCAGGCTTACTGATTTCATCCATTTCAAAATCAATACTGCATAAAATACGCATTCCTTCCGCTAGATTATTATTTATTGATTTATTAAAGTATTGTAATGTGTGGGTATATTTTTCCATTTCTTGTGGATGTATGATTTAAAAATATTGAATTTGGAAGCATTGTATTTTCTTATATTGAAGAAAGTACAACGAATTCTAGAATATCAATGCGTATCAACCTCCTCATTTGTTTCTTTGATAGTTTTCAGGAACGCTTTGTTTTGTTGGATCGTCTTATAAACAAATTTTTAGGCACCGCAATCCCCTCAAGCAGCGTTATCTACCTATGTTTTGAGAATTTATTTCAGGAACGCTTCGATGCTTTGGTCAGTCTCCCTGTTGGACTATTTCCGCATATCCTTGATTTACTCAGAATATACGAATAATATTACCACTGGGTGGATTTCAGAGACAATGGATGAACTTGAATTGTTGAGACCTAGAAGACTCCAAAGGATGAGCGCAACATGCGTTGTTCTGCCAAGTCAATTCATTGATTTTTGGCTTGAATCTACGCTAGTAGTTAGATTATGCATCACAATTCCATGTTTTACGTTCCAAGTTCCTGAGGTTAGCTTTTGCCTGGAGCGGGATTTTCTGCACTCAAGCGCATTATGGTGACAAATATTTTGGCGTAGTGTCTATTGGCGCTGTTTACAAAAATGCGATTTATATCTCCATAATATATATTGGCAATTGAAGTATCTCCCCATAAAAAAACAACGGTCATTAACCGCCCCGAAAAACATTACACCAAGAAAAATTGATTTCATAGAGAGAAAATTTGTTTGAGAACATTTAAATTGTGCATTTAAGTTAATGTCGTTGCACAATAAGATTCTTGATAGTCGAAAAAAATACACAAATGCGTAAATGAGACAATCATATCCCTATTTGTTTTGATAAAACTTACAGTTGCTAGTATTCGATATTCTAGGGAGACTTTTCATTTCATTTCTAGCCACACCCTGAATCGTCTCCTCCAAGAAACTAATCTTGTAGTGTGCCGCATCAGCATTATTTGACATCCCTCTACTTTTTCAATATTTCAGAAGCATTTCTTTGTCTCTTATCACCACAGCGACGTTAATAGGTACCGATGACATCCATGCAGTTGTTCCAAATTCGCATATCGGCATGTACACTGCATCTACACCACCTATTCTCTCCTAGATTGCACACAAGATCCATTTTTGGGATTCAACAGAAATTTGAGCAATAAAGTCTTTCGATGGGAACACCTCGAGAAACTGTTAAGAGTTTGAGCGTACTCAGTGGTACAAATTATGTTTATTAGTATTTATTTTATTCGATTTGGCATATTTACCCCTATGAATGAATATATATAGCTTCATTCGTCCGCTAAATCAACGAAAGCACATGTTTACAACTTCAAAAGTTGAAACTAAATAACCAAATTCAAATGGATTATAAAAAAAATGAATTATTTATGTCATTTATCAACACACAGAGTAGAAATATAAAAAAATTATAAAGGAGACAATTTTTTGAAAAATATACGTGTTTTTTATCGATGCATATGGTCTAGGGGTAATATGGTGCTACGTTGACGCTACGGATCACTGGCCAATGACATTTTGTGTAGATATACAAGTATCCATTACGCAATTCCTGTTGACTGGTTAAGGAGTTGACTTTTGATGCATATCCATGTTCACAGTTAACATAGCACTTATAAAATCCAAGAACTGCCAGCTCGACGACTCATTACATTTTTCTAAATCTATGTTTCTGATACTACCGCAAAGTAAGGGTGGTATTTTATTTTCACCTCATTTTAAAATTTATTTAGAGAGTATCTTTTTTAAACTGATGTGGTTGAACGCTTTCGTAACTTTTTGTTACTTCACAGTTGTTCTAAGTATTTCAAATGACTGAAATTCAGGTTTCGAAAACCTAAGAAACGAAGAAATTAAGAATCCTTTTAGGTCTTTTTTATCAGCATTTAATTAATTGAAAATGGCGTTTTGAATTAATTGCTGATATCCATTAATGAATAGAAAACCTACTATCTGTTTAAATATTGCATACCCTTGTCTATATGCTGCATGGAACTTCTATATCTATAAAATACCCAGAAATCTGTCGTAAGGACGCATTATGGGGAATTTTAGTGCACCAGCCTTCTAACAAATGGGCACAAATGTGCATAAATGTATATTTAAAGATGAATACATTTGAAAAAGTACATTAACTCACTTGATCGTGACAGTTTGACTGATACATAAAATTCAGGATTGATTTCTCGGTAAAGTACACCAAATTATTTCAAAGGAATGGTACCTTTTTTTCAAAATCATTTATAGTTCCCTCCTCCACTCGAGTAAATGCAGATTCACGAAGAGAGTGCACGTATATTTTCGGTTGCGGAATCCGGCGGAGGAGAACGGAGGGAGTGGTGAGGGCGCAGGGGGTGCGACGCGAGGCAGCCCGTGAGCATGCACACACTCCGGGAGCGGTCGATATCTCTCTGCGCTGCCGTTTCCCTTCGTCCTGAGCCGCGCCTTGAGAACGGTGTGCGGCGTTGCCGCATCTCTCAAATTGTGAGCTTGATCCGTACAATCAAAGAGGCTGAAGGAATTTGTCGCAGTTTATGGGATCGTGTTTTGATTTGGACCATGGATTAAAGAGTTGATCAAATTTCCTACCGGAGTCAGAGGATAGAAAGCGTGGAGATTTCAACGTTCGGTTTTCTTTCTCTTCTCCGAACCGATGGCTCCTACATAAGCTGGTGAAAATCATCCCGCATTGGAAAGAGCTTACTCAACCAGATGACCTAATTCGTGGGAATCTTCATTTTTCTGTTTTGTACAGAAACTAAAACACAATTGCGCAAGGTCAACCATAGGTTTTTATCGTCCTGTGATGAGAGGTAGTTGCGTAACTCCCTTTTGCCGCGTATTTTGGCCTGATATAGACATTTTTGAGCCTTCCAAACTACAGGTATCTCTTAGCTTAATTATGGCCCTCACTGAAACGCATGCTTACCATAAGTTGGTACCCGTTGAAATGCATTAACTGAGCCTTGAGACCATTTCTTGACCAGTCACTTAAGTAAATAGGTGAACTGAATTTATTGAAATTTCATCGATTCTAAGTGTTTTACTTAATGCAAGCCTATATTTTTGATGTTTCATGGTGATAAATGGTAAGTTGGTGTAATTTTTCTTACAGGATAAAACTGGCTCCGAAATTATGATTTGAAACACACCAATGAGTACAACTGAGCAATCTAAAATGAAAAAAATTTGAATCATATTAAAAGAAATTGAAGGAATTCACTCGAATTAAGCTATTCACGTTAACTGTCCATGAGTACCATTAACTACGCATGGACATGACAGAATAAGACCACATTTTTGTAATATTACTTCAATAGTTTCATTTATAGAGCACGTACGTTGCGTAAGATAAATACTTTGATAATATGACTATTCGTAAGAGCCGGCCGTATTAGCTTTTAGGATTACTTGCTCACCTACTCATCAAGCAGATTTGAGTGTCATATCGGAAATGGGCATATCATGGCCGATTGGAAGTGTATATTTTGTCTCTAGGATACGTGATGTCAAATTTAAAGTAGTCTGCTGTGATCCTACGGGCACTCGTGAGGATCAAGACTCTGTATGGCTTCCAGTTAACAAGTGTATGTTTTCATCTATTGCAGTTCGGTTGATAACTGCAGTTTATATGATATTAGGATCTGAAAAATACATCCTATTAACTTTATTCTTGAATGTCACTCAATGACTAAATTTGATTTCAGAACTGTTTAGAGATTTTAAAAGTATATCGCATAATTCATCTAAAATAATATTTTAGTGATTATCTGCTCTTCGATATTTATTTAAAATCGTATTTTACATTTGTATTCAAGCTATTTTAAGCTATTAAAATGTTATCTACCGCCTGTAGTTGAGTTAGACGGAATTAAGGGAGACATCTAATTTTTTAGTCCAAAAACAGTTTATTGCAGTGTTTAGTCTTCTGTTAGGCAAGGCACCGATCCCAAAAAATGCTATACTTGTGTTTGGGATCGATGCTGACCTAAATTCTGACTCAATCGGCACATTACCATTAATAATAATTATAACATTCTGACGAGGAGTATTCTATAACATCAGGGAGTAATATAATTGGCTGAAAACGCTATCTAATTTTCGCGCAAGGAAACTCTTGGATTTAATGAGCATTCCCTATTTTTAATACCAGTTTTCTCAATAAAATTACTCTATCTGAACACAATTAGTCTGAAAACTCTCATTTAGAAATGCAAATCCATTGACCCTCGACATTCTGTTATTACGTTCCATTTTCTCTTCCTGGACTTGATATAGTTGGACAGGTAGTACTGCAGTCTCAAAACCATAAAAAATGTTTTTATTTATTTATGGGTCGTCTGAGATTATCCTAGGATTTTTAATGCCTAGACATCCCGATTTTCTAAATATGTATTGTTCCGCTTGGTATTTTTCCCTGAAGGACGGAAGGCGTATAATTTAATGGTTGGATCTAGTGTTTGGCGAAGTAGTATGGAAAAGAATTTCTTCGCCTTCCCTTTCTCCTGCTGAACTCAGCCATGAGCAGAATTTCGAGACAGAGGAAAAGGGCAAGTTGGCCTGAAGGGAGAAGGCGTGTTACATTTACGACTATGGCAGAGTCAGAGCTGATGATTATGGTTTTACTATATAAATTGTACAGCCCAAAAGGATTTTGCGATGCTAGTGGGTGATATTAGATTTCATATCGTGTATCGCAGTAATTTATAGAAGGGTTGCTCCATTTTTTACTGATCTATTTCCACAGGGAACTTATTCTAAGTGCCCCAATCTGGCCGGCACGCCCGAAAAAACCCCTTTAAAGCCTAATTATTCTACTATTTTTTTATACCGTTCGTCGGTATAGGAGTACGTAACATTCAAGAATAGATACATATAGCATTATGGGTTCATTTTAACCTTAACATTAAATTGCTTAATGGCTCGATGTCGCATGATTATCACAAATCATAGTATCTCATTACCACGTGGATAAAGAATTAAGAGTCGCACTAATTCCGTGGGACTGCCACATAATCCATTGGGAGGATATTCAAGCGGGAGGCAAGGACTATTTGTATCCCCATAGTGTCCCCCGCTCAATATCTTATTCCAGGCATGCAGCTATCGCTCATCATGGTCACGGCAGTTGCGTTACCTCGTGTATTTTTTAAACCTAAAATTGCAGTTATGATTTTTTAACTCGACCCATTGACTCGCGGGTGAGAAGTGGTATGCTATTACTTACTTATCTTTTTAAGCCATAGAATTCCCTCTTTATCTTTCTTGCCGTTGCAGCATGACTCCCACCCAAAATTGTCTTATCTTATGGCGATGGTTGTGGGATGATAATTGATGGGTGGCTCTGGGAGTAATCTTACTTGGGCCATACTTTTTCGATCACATGGTTCGAAAAGCTCGAAGATTAACGATCGACAAAGTACATAATTACAGCGATAAAGTGTGGGTGGTCCTGGTATACGAGTATGATACTATCGAGAATAGTTCTGTCATCACACTTATTTTTCAGTCACAACGTCGGATAATTCGTTTTTGCGGGTGTTGCTATACCGGGGTTCTGGCAATATCATTTTCGATAAACCAAAATTATTAAGGGAAGAATTGCTTTTAAACTTATGCTATTAATCTAAGGATGACATTATTGTTGTTGTTAGTTTATTTTATTGTCAATTACTTAAGCATTGTTAGGACACATCAATTGACTGCCGTTCCGTAATACTATATATGGCCTTCTTCAAAACAAAGATGCATTTGAAAATTAAACAAGATTTTCCATGTGCAAGAATTTCATATTGAAATTAACTTCCAATATAATTGCACACAAAAACTTTTACTATCTAATAATATGTACTATCCTTGTACATACTATTAGCGGCCGGTATAACAATTGCTAATGTTTATAATATGACCTGTAGTTCTACGATCTATGAAGCGTGCCCGAATTCCTATTATTGGATACTATAAGTGCAATGTAGCATATCACTTACCAAATAAAATTAAGAGTATAAATTAAATTATTTGAATCGATGCAGAGAAGAATCAATATATACAAAGACTCTATGGTATTTAAAATATATAACGTCAGTTCCATAATTGAAATAACAGTTGAGTTATACGGTACTCTGGTCTTTTATGGTGAATTAAGTTCCACAATAAACATCAGAACGAAGTAGCATATATTTTCGTGGTAGAAGGCAAGCTCGTCTTTGGGTTAATCGGCGAGCCCATAACCCTGAATGGGTGACCCAGAGTGGTTTACAATTATGCTCCCAGGTGGACTTCATGTAACCAGAGCATTCAGAATTGTCCCCTGACGTACTCAGTATCATACCATCCTCCTCGTAGTTAAAAGAGCGCATAGATGTGAATTTTTTTAACAAAAAGGGAAAATTGGCAATCTAAAGTGAGCTGCCTTATTAAGGGCCGCATGGAACTTGATATGGCAAGATTATTTTCGATCTCAGAAGAGTGTCAGTGGCGAGCTTTAGGTTTTCAAAGGAGAACCAATTCATGTTCAGGGGCTTTAATGATAGATAATTGCTCAAGTTAACCGAATGAATTTAGGGATTTTCCGTGGGAAGCACGTATTCAGATTATCATCATTTTCTTCCTATAGAAAACGATTTTGAGAATTATGAAAAAACGATTTACATTTTTTGAGTGAAAATATGATCGTTTGGGACTACAGCATTGTACGAGGAGTAATCCTAATGGTCGTTCTCTTGTCTTCAAAGTAAATGCCATCGAAAGTTTCACCGTACCCATTACCGAATCGGGATTAGTCGAGATATCTCGATTTGATGGTCAACGCATTCTATGAGAAAGTCAAAAAAAACAGGCTGTTATTTGAAAAATAGCGATTTATGATTTTATGACTGTTACTGTAATATTATCCGAATATCATCACAACGTTTCATTAAAAAATCACCGATATGCTACATTTATTTCCGAAAAAATGTTAATTTTGATTGAAAAGTATTTAAAAACGCATTACATATCAACTTCTTGTGGAGAAATTTTGAATTGAGTGTATGAATATTGAGGGTACAGCCTCCTGCATCAACATATCCGTACTTCACCACGACAAAATCAAGTCTGAGGATTATAAAGACTTGAAAAATTAGTCCAGCTAGTAATTATGGGAGTTCTTCAGATTGAACCGAGGTCTCATTCGTCAATGTGATAGCTTCAATTAGTTAAAAAATAGTATACCTCAGAAATATAAAAATGTGGCTCGCGGCTGACACCTTTTGTGGTCAATGTTTACAGATAATTCAAATCGACGGACGCATCTTCTAGAGTTCAACGCGGCGTAGTTCTTTTTCTTCTAAATTGAGTTCAGTGTAAATTACCGCGATCAATTTGTTAAATTTAGGAAAACACCTCTTAACATTCGGAGACCACACTCTTTCTGCGACGGGATATAACAATCGAAGTTGTCGGGCACGTGCTGCTTTTTCCGCCCGGAGTGATGCTTCATAAATATTCCATCTATATCTCATGCACCCGAATTGACTGTGGCGGCATTTTGATTCGGGGAAGGATCCCATCCCACCCGATAATCTCCCTCCGCTTCTCCACAGCCCGTCTGTTCCAATTTTTCGGTTCGGCATTCGTTATTAGCGCATTAAGTACTTTTCTTTCTCCTCCTCCCCCGAAAACCTTTCGTTGCATCCGGCGCGGCGGATGGGGTAAACGGGGTGGAGGAAGGGTGGTGGGAAAGAAAGATGCGGACGAAAGGGGGACGGACGCTTTATTGGTGGAGAAATAAAACCTTACGACCGCTTCATGTTTTACGCAAAACCATGGTTAAGTATCCCAGAGGGTTTCCAAAAAACCAATGGCCCTAATCGCTGGCAATTGGCGCTTTCATACCGCATTATGTATTCCGAAGGGGCCCCGGATACCTATAACCGACAGTTTCCGTCATTCTCCTATTCCCTTGCTCTCTCTCTCTCTCACCCTCCTCCCCCCTTTCGCCAACCCCGTCCCTCTCTCATCATTTTTCCTTCTCTCTCCTCTCGTTTACCACATGGCACGGGTCCCACCACGCCCCCCTCCACCCCCCATCCTTCCATCTTTCCGACTTAAGTCATTCCTTACGTCATTGCAGCGCCGAGTGCATTATGTGTTCTCCTTGTTCTCCATGAGTGACATCTTTCATGGAGGATAACATTTTATGAAAGTTAAGATAAATCCCAGCTGGCCGCTTTTAGCTTCAGGTGACTTTTAAGTTCACATCCTCTCAGGTCATTATATTTCTGTTGCATGAATATTCCACGCAAAAGGTGTATCTCGTAGTTACATGAGAGAGAATATGATAAAAAATATTTCAAAATATTGTGGGTTGCTTGATCTCTTTTGAGGTGCATAATGATCCTTGGTATCATTATAGATGCCTTCTAATTGTGTTTGAAAGTAGAAATCAATGATAGTAATTCGGCTGAAACGGGAAAGGCACGTTCAAATTAATGAAATATGTAAAGTTTTTAAGTGATAATAGGTTCTGGATCATTTCCTTCCATGACCCAATGGAGAATTAATATTTTATAAAAATAATGATGAGCAATTCCGGCCAATGAGAAACCCAATGCATGTCATTCATTTTCTGTTGATTTTCGCCGATGAACATTAACTATTAAATGCACCGTAAATTTTGGGACAAGTCTCTCTAGGAAGTCGTAAAGAAGAAAGGATTGGAGAGGAAACAGTGTCTGAATTGTGGTAACTCAAGGGATTAATACGTCTAGGTATGGTAGAGCAAATGGTGGTTCATTGGATTGGCAAGGTGTTGCACGTATCTTCCCCGAAGGGATGACTGTTAATATTTGGAGACTGAAATTGTAATAACTCATCGTTTGAAGCCAGCATAAACTAGCCTTATTAAGGGTGTAGTCATGCCAAAATGGATTATTATACCGGCGTGAAGGTGCAGAAATTCTTTTTCCTTCCCATGAGAAAAAATCTAGTAATGTTTTGGTTGACTTGTCAGTTTCAGTACCAGACGATTTTTATTGCCAAACGATATACTCCCTGAAGAACTTAGCGATTTCACGAAGTTATTGCACTAAATTGCTAATTCTCTGTGGACTTGCTGCATATTTATTACTGAGATAATATTGCAAGTGAACTAAAAAGGGAATTGCTTCTATTATTTTCAGATAAAATGTTTATTTTTTGTCTTCCGTTCAATTTTTATAACGAAGGCGTCAGTGTGAACAGTTTTACTGGATATAGTTATGACTTTTTCATGCATAATTGTATGTTAGGTTTAAAGTTGGATAAGATTTAAAATTGAAAAATATGAAAACTGCCTGCTGTTTATTGGTAAGAATGACAAGTGAGAGAAAAAATGGCCAAATTTCGGAGAAGCAAAATATTTTATGAGCATTTTTCCATTTTATCTTACATGAGTATAATTATCTACCCTTAAAGCTGGTTTTGCAAATTTTTTGCTGGTTGAAAGTGTACAAAATAGTCGAAGATTTTGAAGGTACCTAGGCAAAATAAATTCTCATGGTGTCCTTGTTGATCGTAGAGAGAGTTATCTCCCTACGTTGTGATTGTTCGATGTATTTTTTTCAATGTCAATCGATGCCAATAAAATTCTATAATAAAGTCATATAATGTTTCTCTTCGTTTCAGTACCAACTAAAGCATTCTCCCATCACCCGTTATTTTTCCTCGCTCCTACTCCACCCGTTTCACTTCTGCCCACTCCAATTTCTTTGTATCGTTTTCTTCTCATTAATGCACCCCTATCCTGCCTTTCATTTCCCGAGTCGGGCCACCCCCCACTTCTGTCTTCCGCTCATCCCCCTGAGAAAAAAGTCGGGAGACTCCCAGCCGACTCTCCTCTTAAGACCCTTATTGCTTCATGAAAATTCGAGCGATGAGACAAGGAGAGCCTTTTTTTTAAGAGGAAAGGACAAAGGAGGAGGAAGAGTAATTGGTCTACATGCGCCACTGACGCTCGCCCCCTTCCACTTCCATTCTCTTCCCTTTTCCCCTCCTCACGTTCCGCCTCCTTCTTCATCTCTCCGTACTTTCTTAGAAGGTTTTATCTTCGACTTACCCATTGGTCTTCTCATGTCTCATGCATTCGTGACTTCTCCGCATTGTGATTATAATTTAAAAGAGTAATGTTCTTCTTGCTTTTGGTTTTCCCATTCTTTTAAAAATTCAATATCTTCCCGAACATCAATGACTGAACTTATGCCAGGAATAATAAATTAAAACTTTAACAAAAGCTTTCACTATATATAAGTGCAATGCTGAAGTTTCGTGAGAATTAAAACACTCGTGTTGTATAAGATGGCAGTTATAAAATATAATAAAGAAATAATTTTTGGGAATGCAGTGCTTATCG
This sequence comes from Hetaerina americana, assembly GCF_022747635.1. Taxonomy (NCBI): domain Eukaryota; kingdom Metazoa; phylum Arthropoda; class Insecta; order Odonata; family Calopterygidae; genus Hetaerina; species Hetaerina americana. Next base: position 49,829,937 of record NW_027286069.1, read on the forward strand.
TATACGAGTACAAACGTATATTTTCAAACCATAACCTCCGTGATTTTTGGGTTGCTGTTAGTATGATAATGTCAGCAAAACTCTGTGCACATGATAGCATTCCTGGTGCTCTATGCACTCATAGAATTCACAAAATAATTAGTTTTTAACGATATTTTGCCGAACCTCATGTAATTACACTTTCACGTTATTCAAATACTTGTTTAATAATTGAAACGTCTTTGTGATATTATTTTATCGAATATATTTCGTAATAATCTTTTATACGCCCTAAAATTTAAGAGTAGCAGTCATTTTGAAATTAACCTTGATTTAAACTCCGGACACTCTTAATATAATGGAACGTTACCCAGGTAACAATACTTATAGTAGAAAGATGGTGAAGTTTGCTTCGTAACCGCCTTACAGTTTCACTTCGTGAATCTATAATATATATAAAGACAATATGGAGAATAAATACTAGGAAAACAATTTCTTATTCACACGAGAAAGATAACCTCTCAACTACTGCAAGTATTTTCAAATACCCTTCAAATATCCCTCGGGGAGGAAGGCATCGGGATCCCGGCGCTACAAATATGGAAATACTTCTTAAAATATGCGAACGGGGCGCCGTGGGGGGATAGTGTCTCGGAGACCCGGCACAACATGAGCAAATTAAACTTCCTTCCACCCCCCGCGCAAGTGCCGCACCTGTGCCGGCGGCGCCGTCGGTCCTGTAGCGGAAGAGGAAAGGACCAAGAGGGCGGGGGAGAAGGAGAGGGGCAGGAGGAGGGTCGGGGAACTGCGACGATCTTTCTGGAAGCAAGGGACTGAAGTATGCCAACCCACGGGGAGGGTGGACCCCTTTTACGTATAAACGCACCCTAACTGCCAGATGCGGGGCGATGGGGAATAGGAAAGTAGGATATTCGAGTAGAAATAGGTTAAAAGCTCCGGGGACGAGGCTTCATTTGGCACCCTTAACTAGGTAAGGGAGGACTCTTTTGGCCGCTCTCTCTCTTCTCCCCAGTTTTTCTCCTCGGTCCCCTCCCAATTGCTTTAAATGGCGGGGGCGTAGAAGGAAGGGGGAATCCTTCGTAAAAAAAAGCAACAGGAAGGGGACTTTTCCGTAAAATGAGGGAGCCCTGACCCGAGGCGTTAAGAATCGAGGCGACGGAGTGTAGGGAGGAGGTGGGGGTAGGGCACCGGGACGAGGGCGGAACTGCCGATCGGAGCCTGAGGGGGGGCAGTGGAGAGAGGGACCGGGGTACATCGGGGCGGCGAGGACGAAGGCCCTGCACGAACTGTCGACGCCACGTAGGGCGTTTACAGTCTGCGGGTGGATGGTTTCTGCGACGATTCGCGGCTTCATTCACCTAGGGAGATGAGCGTGCTCATCCTTGCGCCTCGCCACATTCGTGTGTCAGAGCGTTGATGGCGCTCATATTTGGCGGCTCAAATCAATGAGACCTCCCGGGATCGAGTGATCGAGTCCTTATGCTTCCAACATGTTTTTTTTCCATTGATGATTAAGTTTAATTTGGGCTGAGGCATTTAAGGCTTATATTTGATATTCTAATACCTAACTATTCTAAATAACTGCACAAGTAGTCACCTAAATTCCAAAAGAAATGACTATTGGATCAAACCAAGCTACTGGTCATACCCTGGAAAGGAGAAATTCTTTGCAGGGAATGAACTGTTAGTGTTTTTAAATGGTGGGTAAATGTGTGAGAAGTTACTGTGAAAGGTAGAGATGGACGCGAAAATAATAAGGCTAATCACCTTAATACTATTGTTTAACTTAACCAAATTTTGGTTATTCAAAGCGCACATTAATAAATAAAAACTCGCCTTGAAGAAAAGATTACAAATGGGTATATTTGGTTGAACATTTAACTCACTTGAAAGGTTAGTTAAGAAAAATGAAGCACCATTGTCACCAAATTGTTAAAATTATTCTTTTAGGTATGTTTAATCGTTGATTGCTTTTAAGAATTCAAGGAATAATGATGGGTTACATTTATCATTCTATGGTGAAATATATGTTGTCATGAATGATTTTCTCAAGATACTTGTCGTTAATTTCATTATTATAGAGTTTTTAGGCCAATTAAGTATTTTTTTAATTGATTAAAATTTTTTTCCATAAGAACCTCTATGTTGAATGGAAAAATTAAGCAATTCTTGTATATCAACAGAAATTCAATTCAAGAGAACTATTACAAAATAATTATGATAACCACTGGCTTCCTCTAAGGAAAATTAAGACCGTCGTTTTTTATCACATGAGTATATTTCATAAATCATGCCAGAGGCATCTATAATCTATAATAATTTATTTTTTATGAACTTGAGTAGGCTGTTTCATTGGTGTTCTGTAACTCAAATGAAAGATAAACTTTCCTTCTTAAAGATTATATTTTATTCCAGATTTCGGTTCATTCAGAGTGCTGGTTAACAGTTCCCATTCGCAAAATTTCCGTTCATAATGTATTATATTTGCATTTCAAAGGTAAATTTTTCTTCAATAAGTACCTTTTTTTATTTAAAGCCATCCATGCTCGCAAATAGAACCAATTACGCATGTCGGTACGTTAAATAAAAAGATGAACATGTAAAGCCGAGAAAAACACGAAGCTTCCGAGGTAATGAATATTTATCCTCCAACTTTCGACTCCCATTCTTCTGGACTTGGGCCATTGAGTCTAACTTTGCTCATCCCAGCCCTGTAGACCTCCATTAAGTAAACCTAATCTTTCCGCACTTTGTCCTCCAGTTTCTTGCTTCCTGGACAGTGCTTGGGGTAGTTAGGTGTTTGCCTCACTTGCCCACACAAATGTGAAGCATGCTCTCACCTGTTGAAGAGGAGTTGAGGCAATTAAGGTCCTCAACTTGCACTTGTATTCAAGGGAGGGGATAAAGAGCGTTCCGGTTTCTAATTTACTTAAAAGGTGCCATTGTTGAATAATGTGGGCATTTGTTTGGCAAGAAGTGCTTTCATGATTATTTCCTTCTATTCACTTTTCCCTGCTAACTTTACAGATTTGCTATAGAGATGCGTTAAAAAATCACGCTTAAAATTAGCACGCATGTAAGTAAATTAATTCAGAGAAAAAATTTGGTTGTTTCAAAGGGTCGAGTCGATTTATATAAAGTAGCAGTTGAAATTGATTCATCTTTATAAGCTAATTATCATGATAGTGGTCAGAATTAATGTTTTTCGTCCAGCTTAGCAGCAGGGAATCTCAAAAATGGGGTCCGTGGGGCAATGCGGGGCGGCGAAATAAGATCAAGCCCTACGTTCAAGTGTCAAGTGAATGGCTGGATGTTTCGTAGACTTTGTCTTTAAATTGAGAGAGGGAATGACAATAGTTTAAGCTTCAACGTCCAGATGTCATCGAGAAGGTTAAGGGTGATGAATTACTCAAAATTTGGACCCATATAAACTGAATGTTACAAGTATATGTTTATTTGAATGGTATCACGGTAGCTTCACTTTAAGTTTCTACAGTGATCAAATTAAAGCTCCGTTTTCTTTTATTATGAATTTAAAAAAAATTTCCAAAGTTTTCATCTTACCTCACACTTTAAATAAACACTCTTTTTGTTAAGTTTCTCATCAGAAATACTCTACCCACGTACGCAGTTCAATTCTATTGATACATCAATTGAAATTTCAAATGTGAACTATGTGTACTGTATGCAATAAAGATCTCACCTAAGCAAAAATGATAAAGCACTCTTAAGTTCTCAATTACGATTTTCCATGGGCATTTCAAATGATACTTTATGCTACTAATTATTCCAAACGTATCTTAGTGTTATTTACTTCCTTCAGATTTCGGTAAATTAGATTGTATTTGTATGTTGCTATTTCGTAATCATGCCTCTGCTTTCATAACTTTGCTCTTAATAAAGCAGAAATAGCCTTAATTTGCCGTTAGCCAGTGATCAGACTTCCGAAGCATGTATCATTCGATAGTCCCAATGTTTCTTTGGTATTTGTCGAAGTAGCCCGTATCATTTTGGATATATTTATCAAAACGCTTCTGACCAACCCTTTTTAAAATCTCTCCAATTTCCCGGTCGCTTGGACCCAAAAATTCAAGAAGCGGTGAAAGGGACCACCTTCCATTTCTTCTTTTATACCGTCTCCAGGAACTCTCCAATTAAACCTTTCATGTATTATCTGCCCGGCAAAAAGGAGATCCGTGCATTTCACAGGAAACCTATTATGGGGAAGCATATTAAAACGCATCCACAGCTACCTCCCGCTTTCGTCTCACCCGACTCGACGTCTACGCTTCGCCTTTAGGTCCCCGCCGGCAGCCGCGACCGATCCCTTTCCCCGCCAGCCCTCTCGCCCCGGCCACTTCATCGCCCGCCGTCACGTACGCCGACCTCCCTTATTTCCCTCCGGCATCGCCCCGGAAACCTTAGTTAAGTGTCCCAAGCAATCGCCCTCCAATTCCATTTCCCTAGATCACAAAAAAACCTTTAATTTCGTCCACTCCATTTTAATTTTCACCCTTTCCCATCCTTTGTCCTTCTGGGTACCCTTACATTTCTGTGGAAAATTGTAAAAAGCAGGTGTGGGAAAACAAAAATATTAATGGTGAGATTTCCCTGGCCGTCTTTTGGAAAATCCCAAAATAGATTGAATTGTTCCTTGCGAAAACAAATTTTTTGATGCCTCTAAATTAAAGAAAACTTTTTCAAATTCCAAGTTAATGGAATTTGGCTGCGTGATATTGCCGGAAAACAATTATTTAGAAGCTTAGGCAGCTATTATCACATCGCACTTTCCGTTAACATTTATAAGCAGTAGTCTATCGTCTTAGGGTAGGTTTTTGATGAACCCTGCCACCATACACAACTGTAGTCGTAAACCCAAACTAACACGAAACAAAATGTCCTTTAACGCTTAGACTTCATACTAAAATAACTCATTATTTGGCTCATTTAGCATGAGCAGTCTGCAATTTAAAGAGGCATTAAATGTCAGTTAGCCTAGAGATTTGATGAATATTGAGAACTTAGATAAATGTGCTCGTAGATTTGCCCATCGATCATAATAATTTTTAAAAATGATTAGAAGGAAGAGATCGATCGTTTCACTGGCATAGATAATTTTCCTTTTTCATTTGTGATCCAAGCAATTTTGGGACATTTTTCATCCCAAATAATTACTTATTGACAAACAATTACAATAATTAATTTTTTTGACGCATTAGCCTTGTGATTTTGTTGATTTTTCCCTCTCAACATTCCAAGTACAAGCCCAAATATACTGATGGTGCTTCACCGCCTAAGAGCTTGCAATACCTACGTACCTATTCTTCTATTTTTTTATTTCTGGCGTCTTCCAACATGTTTACGCTGTGAACTTAACAGTACCCAAGAGGAAATTGGAAAATTCTTAGTCTTCTACGGCTGAATCCTAAAGTCAATTCCCGAAGACTTCAGTGATTTCGTGGAGAGTTCACTGCCACTTTTATTTCTTTTCACTTTCTTCTCTGCGCTTGTATGCATTCCTTTCCATCATTCCTATATCCTCCAAACACGCAGTAGATAATCACTCCGAAGCTTGGTTTTGATGGTTGACCCGACGGTCAATTTGTACCCAATTATTTTCCATTTTAGATCTTCTTGGACAGGCACTTTTGATCCACACAATTTGTTTTCTTTGGTCAATCAAAGTGAGTGAAATTAATTTGGCTTCAAAATATGTGCGCTAATATTAACTTACATAGCGTGAGTGAATAAAATATGAGAATCTTTAGCCAAGAATGAGTTTTAATCTTGATATTTTAATAATTCCGGTGTTGTCTCACAAAATTTTGGTCATGTTTTTAGTCGGATTAATTTGTAAATATTTACCCCTAGAAATTTGATGACACCATCAGTATTTTATTCATACCTCATCCACATTAACGTGAAAGGAGTACACTGATTTCACTTCTATACAAAACCATGCTTTCTCCAATTGGATTTCTAATTGTGCGAAGGTCATATGCATTTTTGCTCATTTATTGTCCTAATCGATGTTTTAAATTATACCAAAAAGCGTTATGCATTGGCGCAATCGGGATTAGAACCTCTGGAGAGATTTTCTTAGAGTTCCATACATATGCATGTATTATTACCTATCATATTACTGACAGGCTGACTTTGAATCATAAGTTATAAACATTTGGATTCTCGTTTAACAATCTACTATAACAAATGACGCTGTCAGTTCAGAAAAGAAATTAGCGTTTGGACCTAATGACATTCTTTTCTTTCCCATTCTCACGTGAAAGTCATCTAAAGGAGATGTAATAGATGCTATATTACAGTATATTCTACATGCGGTTTTACCAAAATATTGCTAAAATGATTAGCACTTGATAAATGTTTTCATTTGTATGTCGAGGAAATCCTCCATTTTTATTTTGAAAGTAAGGTTCGGAATTTTTGATAGAATTTTTAGTTTGATATAATATTCAATATCCTGCATGCATAAAGAGGTTATTAATTATCATAAATATTCAACATCCGCCAATATATCTTTATCCAGTTGTCATATTTCGTTTCACTTTTCCCAAGCCTACTAGTTCTCATCACAATTATAGCCATGTGCCCACAGTATATTCATACCCATCGTATGGTTATTTTCTATTTTATCTCCGTTCTCAATTCTATTTTTCGAAAATCTTCTTGCTATATAGGTAATATGTATGTTTCGTTGGTAACATTTTGTGTCTCGGGACAGGATAAAGTTTTCGCTAATTAGATACTTAGTGCTTTACAAATCTTCGTTGCCGTATTCGTGGACGCGTTCATACGTTTCACAGTTAATTCATGGGGATTAGTATTGTAATTTTTTTGTAAGTTCCGTTTATTAATTCCAAATGGGCTCTGGATGTCTGACTCAGTGATTGAAAATGAGCCCCGATGAAACCCTTTTGATGGCATATCGCTTTAAACCACATTTCACTCACTAATGAAAGTATAATACTGTATGGAATTAAATGAAGAATACAATGTATCTTTCCACTGTTAATAGTGGAAAGATATATTGTTTTCTTCATTTAATTAACATAAACTTCCACAAAGTTGAGTCGGGAACAATTGAACTGTATTGAATCTTTGCAAACGACATTTTTATATGAATATGAACTTAATATGGCACTGTGATTACATTCAATAGTAATATTCTCTACACTGGAACTTCCTCTTTGCCACCTTTTTATTTTTCCGGACGATGAACTTAACTAGTAGATTCTAATGAAATGAAATGAAAATTCGATTATTTGCTATTTTATTACATGTAAGTAAGTAAATGTAATGGAATAATAATTTGGTACAAAACAGTCGTAGTTCTCAGAATAAAATTAGATTATAAGTAGATTCACCGGTGTTGAATATTTTTCAGAGGTATCTCGATCCCTACTTGACGTGCTTTGTGGAGGCCACTTTGAATGAGTACGCCGTCCGTCGGATGGGACGTTAAGCTACGGACCCCTTGGCGCCTTTCGTAAAGAGTAGGCTAATGCCGACGCCGGGTTTCTCTCCACCCTTCATCCTTTCCTGTCCATCCCCTATGGCGCAAATGACCTCAGCCGTCGGTCGCCTCCCCTCAAAACTACTACTACTAAGTAGATTCACTTAAAGTACACACGTGTTAGTAGTATTTTAATCTTAGCGTTTTACCCTTTCATGCACGCGTCATGTTTTGCAGAATTTGGAGACAAAATTGTAAATGGCAACTAAGGTTTTTACGACCATTTAAGCCCGGAAAAATTGTTTCTACAATTTAACAATGGGGTCATTTAGCTTAGCATACATTAGGCTATTTTTTTAGCCCTATTCTGCCAAAGGATATTATGTTATCTGTCCACTGAAAGTGTTGACAACCTTGTTCACTAAATCAAAGCTCACTGGTTTGAGTGGGCGGTTATCGTCGTCATTTTGTGATATTTTTAGTTGTGAACGTGGTGTTAGGTTATTCAAAACATGGATTCTAAGGAAAAATTACTTTAGTTTTTTTAACTTTTTTTATTCATTTGGCAGCAGTTTTTGCTGGGTGAAAGGGACGTGTAGAAATAGTTTTACCCTTTCCATGTCGCGGTAGCATTTCTCTTGAAAATATTTTACGAAATGTTGTAAAGTTCTTGAATAATATTGATTTAACTACGAAAAGTTGAAGCACGAATAAATGGTGGAGTCCATATTTTATATACGGGTGAAAGTTTTATTTAAGTATGTGTGTGGTTTTTGAACTGTAGTGACGTCTTAACTATCCAAGCTGTACCCTAGCTTTATGAATTTAGGGACACACACGACATAATATCGACGCACGTATTTTATGCATATTCGAAGATAAATTAAAATGATAAATATTTACTCTTCATGATCATATCCACAGTTTTATGCCATGACGATAATGATTATCAGGACCAATGCTCGGTACATTTTGAAATTAAGAGAAAATAAAAAAATATGTATCGCGAAGTCGCGATGACAGAGTCACGTTAGCTAACGACCTAAATGCAATCCAGACTTGGTGCGATACATGGCAATTGGAATTAAATTTGAAAATATGCATAATAATACATTTTTGGGAAAAGAGTAACACCCCACCATTTAGTTACAAAGTGAAGCAAACAGAAATCGCGAGGGTAGATTCCTTTAAGTACTTGGGTGTAACAATTACTCACGATCTGTCCTGGGGAAAGCACATACGGGAAATATGCGGTCGTGCTAATAAAAAATTGGGATTTGTACAAAGAGTATCACGTAAAGGCGAAGATAAAGTGAAGGAACGATGTTTTCTTGCCCAAGTCAGACCCACCTAGAATATGCTGCCAGTATATGGGATCCTCAAGAGATAATTTAATTTCGGAATTGGAACGAGTTCAGCGGAGGGGGGCTAGATTTGTCAAAAATTGTTATGACCAACGCAGTAGCGTAACTACATTGCTAGAAAATTTAGGCTGGGATTCCCTTACACAGCGGCGTTTACAATATAGATTAAACTTATTAAAAACATTTAAAGATGGGTCCTTTTCCGATGACATTAAGAACATAATACGAACCCTAACGTATTACGGGCGGAGGGATCACGAATATACGGATAGAGAGATTGACTGTAAGACAGACAGATTTAAATAGTCATTTTTTCCAAGAACAATAAGAGACCAGAATTCTTGTAATCGAAATCCCCCAGGAGCCGGCTGGACATAATAAGTATTCACCTACAAGGTAGCGACTGCGCATGGTTTTACGATTATATTCACATATTTTTTTGCAGGTTCCCCTTACCTTTTCCCATCCATTTGAAAAACCCTAACCCCCTCATCCCTTACCCTTTCCTCCTGGTGCTGCGCCCCCTGCCACACACCTTTTTGGTGGCTTGCAGGGTATTGATGTAGATGTAGATATCCAGTAAATGATTGAAAACTGTATTACGAAGGTTTAAATTCAGCTCTTTTGGAGCAAATATTTTGTGAGATACAGTTTTAGTAATTAGCTAAGTACACCTTAGATGGATTTAATGCGTTGGAGCCATCGTGGTAGCCAAGTGGGCAGAACATCCCACTTCTGGTCGTAGGGCCCGGTTTCAAATACCAAGTGAGTCTAGACGTTTTTTCAGGTATAGCAGTGCAAATCATTAGGGTGCCAGTTCTTTCCATGAGACCGTAGGCCTCAGTAACTTCCCTCCTTTCTCTGTTGTGAGAATCAGTTAAAAGTTCCCTAGCAGTGTAATGGATCGGTAAGAACAAGATAAATTGTAACTGTACCAATTAATCCAAGCTTTTATTTGATTACTCCGGTTGGTTATAATTTGGATTAGAGTACCAATTTACCCGATTGAGTTTCCTTAATGGCTTGGAAAATTTAATATTAGATTCAATAGTAATAAATATCCCGGGAACTGAATCGGTTTCATGCCGTGTAGCACGTCGCCGAATCTCAGTTGACTTAATTTTTCTCTGTGCACTGGTCAAAAATGTGATTATAATCGATGACCGGAATGTTCACTCAATTTTTTGAACCTGAAGTTCCCTCCCCATGTACGGTTTCTAGACTCCATCTGCGGGCTCCATCTAGACTTAATTACTTCTTATCATTCATGCACACTATTAATCAGCGCGTATATATGCATATTTTCGATGTCATTAGAGAGAAATTCTGCAAACTCTTGGATTAGTTGACCCATAAATCGCGTTTTATCGCGAGGAAAATCTTCATTTCCTTCATTTTTTTTGTTTTCATTGCAAGAATAAACCATGCATTCTGCTAATGGTGGATGTTCAATGAGCAAAATAATTACCCCGGTGATTTGTAGCAAATTTGACCCATATTTAGCTGTGAAACTACTCAGAGGTAATGAAAACTCAACAGGGTTTTGCACTCGTAAATATATTTTGAAAATTTTCTTTTCTTTCTTTAAATTTTAATGATTATATCCCTAGAATAAAGTTATATTGGTAATTGCATACAAAAAGACAAACAAGACATCCTATAGGAGTGCAATCAGATAAAAATTGAAAGAAAATCTTTTCATGTTTTTAATGCATACTTTCCTGAACATCTAGTATCACAATTTATTTTAATTGCGGTGATGTGCTATCATTAAAAATTATCACCCGAAGACCGAAAACTACTTCTAAATTCCAATGCATAAGAAATATTAGGAAAAAGTATGAGAAAATAATGTGTGATAGGAATAGGAGACGGAAATCGAATATTCATATCGTTGGAGCATGTCTAAGATAAGGAGGGCGTCCTGCTCTAAAGGGAGGAGAAAAAAATGAAACAAAGAGGGGAGTTATTAAAATCGTCATTATTCCACAAATGGGGAAGTCACTCATTTCGGAGGATGTGGGAACGATAGGTCTGCCGCCGCATTGTGCTTTAAAATTGATAGAGGATGAAAAGAAAAAGAGGAAAGAAAGAAAAGGAGGAAAGTGTGATATTCTTCTGCGATTAGTACGCTGTAGCGTGGCCCTGTAAATCAACAGCCGAGTTCGTTCATGGAGTAGAAAAAATAGTGACGCCTGAAAATATCCTTAAGTCTGTTGGAAGAGATTGTTGCTAATTGAAAGGGGAAGACGATGAAAGTAATATCAGACGGAAATACTGCCAACAAAATGGAGGCGTGATGATAATTAGTTTTAGAAATCTATGGAAAGTGGTTGTTTTTAATGACTTGCCGGTTATTCATTCGTCTACAATTGGCTTTTCAATGGCCAAATGATATACTAACGACATTTTATCTTCATAATCATGGTCATAATCCAATGGATTTGTGTTTCAGAAAAAGTTTCATACATAAGATGGTATGGTGAAGATATGAGCCCTAGTCTCATAGATTGCTCCGTCACCATGGATTCTTTATTATAAATCCCCACAAAACCTGTTGAAAACAAGCGACATAAATAAATAAATAAAGATATATATACACACACATATATATATATGTATTTCTGTTTCTATATAAATAATGAGTATTTGTTCGCCGTTTGGCGGGATTTCGCGTTTGAATTTATGTATGTGTATGTATGTGTATATATATATATATATATATATATATATATATATATATATATATATATATATATATATATATATATATAGTCCTTTCTTAGTGTTTCTGTGTTTAGTTCAGTCTTGAATCAAAGTTTATACGAATATTTGTGTCGTGGTTCACGAGAGTTCATTTATTTATATGCATATAGAAATAATATATGAACACTCGTGAATCACGACACGAATATGCGTATAAACTTTGATGAAAGACTAAAATAAACACAGAAACACTAAGAAAGGACGCTCACAAATATGTTTGTCGTTTCGATTAGCAGGCCGGTATCGTCCGATCGATATCTATGTATTGAAATATGTGTAAAACTGTTTATATTTTCAAAAACTTTCTTTTTATTTTGTGACTCAATGTACGAGGGTAATCCCAAAGGTACCCGACTCAACAAAGAAAACACAACAATTTTGGAAAAAAATTTATTTATTTTTCTACATAATCTCCTTTCAGGGCTATACATTTTCCCAGCGATGTTCAATAAGTTCAATACACTTTTTATAATAAGAACTGTCTTTCTCCTCAAAATAGCCATCAACTGCTTACATCACTTCTTCGCGGTTGGAATATATTTGACCACCGAGCCATTTTTTTAAGTTTGCGAACAGGAAATGATCCGAGGGGGCTAAATCTGGCGAATAGGGTGCATGAGGTAGCAATTCAAACTTTAATTCATGAATTTTGGCCATTGCAATAACGGATTCGTGAGCTGGTGCATTGTCTTGATGAAAAAACACTTTCTTCTAAGACAAATTTGACCGCTTTTGCTTGATTTCTTCGCTCAAACGTTGCAAAAAGTTTGCATAATACTCGCCGTTAATAGTTATTCTTTTTTCTAGATAGTCAATGCAAATTATTCCACGCGCATCCAAAAAAAACCGACGTCATGACCTTGTCTTCTGGTGAAACGGTGTTCGCCTTCTTTGGAGGCGGTTCTCCCTTTGGAATCCATTGTTTCGATTGTTCTTTTGTCTCGGGTGTGAAATAATGGACCCATGTTTCAGCGCAAAAATTCTGCTTTGCTGCTGTGAAACATTGCTAAACACTCAATTGAAAAATCTTCTCGACACTGGTTTTCCAGTTTTACAGTTAATATGCTATGTACCGCTTTTTTTGAAATGCCTTTTATGTCTGCTAGCTCGCGCACTTTCATTCGACAATCATCATCCAGGAGCACGTTTTGGGTTTTCTTCTTCGCTTCTGGAGTTCTCACCTCATTTGTTCGACCAATTCGATGCTCGTCTTGACAGCTCGTACGACCTCGTTTAAACTCTGCTACCAACTATTTTACTGATGTATACGAAGGAGCATACTTAGAGTAGAAGCCAGTTTAGCTTTTATATTGGTTGGGCTGAGGACTTTCAAACTTAAGTATTGTATGGCATTACGATAACCAGTTTTCGCCTTTTTCACAAATTAACTGAAGCCGTTCACTATTGATGGCTGCCAAACAAAGGCTAAACAACGTAGCGTCTTAAAACTTGAAACATATGCCTTAGATTTTACATACTTTCTAATTGTGATATTTTTAAGCAACTACCGCCGTCTCTAGGTCAGGCCGGGTACTTCTAGGCCTTCCCATGTACTTAAATTTGATTTCTCTCATTTTTGTGGTCTAGCAAATGTGATTCACTTCACTCAGGTGAATATCCAGTTAACTCGAGGCGCATATCGCTTTACGGCACCTGAATTTATCTGCATCATAACGGAACATCAAAACACCTATCGCTCAGATGGTTGAATGGCCGAACCAGTTTTAGTGACTGCTCCCTTGAATAGACTGATTGTCTTTCCCGTACTCGAATCTATAGTAACAGGAGAACGAGAAATCAGCCTAATGTCGATTAAAAACAAAAATATGTATTTTCTTTGGATTTCTGCAAAGAATTTTGTCAGTATGTTCAACCTACACGCAAATATGGTATGATAAAGAAGTTAAGCCAAATTCTTACTCTCAGTGGATCTGTCTGAAAATTCAAAGTATTAGGAACTCGTATCTGGTTTCACTTTGTTGTGTGAGCACATTTTTTGTAAAAGTAAAAAAAAAATATTCATGAAAAGAATGCATGAGTTAAACGCGAATGCTAGAGGTGGATTCAGAATCGATTTCGAGGACCAAGCCTTCCGGCTTCTTACTTTAGCACCAAGATACCTTTAAAATGCGTTTCGGTTCGACGAGGAAATGACCAAACTCGATGTTGCGTGGTATTCGTGATTACTTTCAAGAATATCGGTTTTTCCACATTTTTAGTTTTTGTTTTTAAAAACTATTTTGGAAAAATCTCGATCCATTGTTATTACCTTTTAGCTATGTCAATCTACTCTGAAAAAAATTTGCTAAAAGATACCATGACCAAATTTTACTGAGGAACGGCAAGTAGAAGTAATTTTGGTGTAATTAATTCAAATTTTAAAATATACCTGTATATAGGTAGAAAATTGCAGATTAATCCTAATTCAAGCAAAAGCAGAACTGTTTTGAAGAAATCATGAACTGCTTTTATTTTCGCAATATGAATACCTTTTATGAAAATATCCAAAATGAAGAAAATGAATATTTGGGATGCTAGCAGGATATCTTATGTGTACTGCGGAATGCATTGTTAAGGGGTATGGAGATTTTGCTATTAAATTTCTTGAATGTTCAATAGTACACATATCCACAGCATTATTTTTAATACCATTAATATTTCATAAAAACAATTACTGCGAGAATTCAGTTTGCACTAGTTTAAAGTGTATTAAAATTCAAAGTTCACAATTTAAAAATGGTCCTTCCTTTTAGAGCCTATACATAAAGAGTCAAGCATTTTTTGGCTCTAGACTCACATTTTATTTAATTAGTCAATTTAACTTCTTTTATTGTTAATTATTAGTAATTCTTAGTATAGGACCATATAGTCTTGCGGATTTCATGTCATATCTTCAGTTAATAATGCGGAAATAATGACAAATATTATTTAAACTAATTAAAGATAATATTGGATTAATTCATTCGAAATATACCGAGCTGTTCTCAATCAATCAAATCAATCACGATCTCGTATTCTGCGTAATAAATGACTTTTTATAAAGAGAATATGTTAATGACGTGTGTTGTGAGTCGTCTCCATATATTTTCCTCATGTTCAGATTCAACAATTTTATTTTCGCAATCCCATTCGATTCAATAAATGGTATGATGTATTTGAATAAGTTTGGCTGTTACATGGTGCGCCAAAAACAATCGTGATACCGGGCATAGTTCACCTTTGGGATGGATAATAATAGATTGAGATCTCATTTTAACGGAGAAATGAGAAAAATGTGCCTTGATTTCAATGTTACGGTATTTCTAATGAGTAAAATTCAACTTGCGTGTGCAGAGACTATTTGGGTTTGACATGAAAGGTAAAAAAACACGTTTTTGGCACACCTTGGCACGCAAATCAATGCGCCGTAAATCACCACCTCGACGTCACGCACGAGCGAAAACATTCGCCATCCCTAATACCATTGTTTCATTAATAGCCAAGCACCATAAGGTTATTTACGACCCCGCAGTTAAAAATGGACCATATTTACTCTTTATTACCTGAGTTATGATGCCTTAAGAATTTCATTTTTCTCTCCGCGGCATTTCGCGGTTCCCCCGCCGCAGCAGTGCAGCCCCACGCGCACTATCATAACGGTCTCGGCGTTACGCGTCTCGGCAGCATGGCATAGAGGCCACACCGTCGCCGCCGCCCGCCTCCCCACCGAGCATCACCCTCGACGCGGGACCATCGGCGGGGCCGCCAACGAGCCGTGCATCGATCACTCTTGTCATGCCTCGTTAGATCTGTTCGCTGCTGATGCGTGAGAATGCCGAGCGAGGAAGGACGGGGCGAGCGGAGATGAGGGGGGAGGGGGGTCTGCTGCCAGGGTACGGTGAAGAGGAGGGACGAAGGGCGTGTGTTCGTAATGGAGGAAGAGAGCGAGATGCATGCATGCATAGGGTGGGGACTGGGGGATGTAAAACCGCTTCGGTGGTGTGCTGGACTGGTGGGCGTGGTCGCGGGGGTGGGAGTGGGGTTGGGCGGGGATTGGCGGTCGGCATTGGGTGGGGTGCGTATTCTAGTGGTGCGGTCGCCTGGGAGGGGTGAATGGTTATGGCTTCACCACGTCCGTTACACCCTGAGGGGGAAACCCATCATAGAGCACCCACGCCGGAACAATCCACCGAATCCGTCCCTCCCGTCCTATTCCCCTTGTCCTATCCGCCCTCGTGTCTTTCAACTCGCTCTTTTTATAACTCCGTGTGCACGCGTACCTTTCTGCGCGCGAGTTCCTCACTCCTAAGAATCCTTTCACTCCTACCGCAAAGAAAGAAATGATGTATGTAAGCAACATAAGCTAAGAAACCTTGCACAGCTACATAACTCAAGGTTGTGTGTGAAATGCTAACACTGCGATGACACAATAACTATGGTCTGGGTTCCCTTCTGACCAATGAGTCATGATACTAATTGCTGCGGAAAAATATTCGAGCTACAACCTCTTGAGGTCGCCCTGACTAGTTGTTCCCTCCGAATGATGTTGCATTATCCCTCAGGTGTTTCCTAATTGGAGTGGTCAAGTCTAAATAGCGGAAAGAATTGCAAACGTACTTTTGTCTGACATTGAACCTTGGGTCTTCGTTACATTGAGCCAGTGGAGTTTGACCCCCACCGCCCGATTCTTTCGTTCGTGTACACAGTAAAAATGACGGGAAATTAAGAATTTCCCGTTTGGTGCTCGGATGGCTATAGGAGGAGAAGGAGGCAAAGAATATGTCATCATGTCTAACTTTTGGAATGGATATCGTAACTCTTTCACCACAGAAAAGTAATTATTTATAAACACGTATGTGAAAACCGAAAAACCATTTTCAATGAAAGTTTTCCGTTTCTCCATTTTATATTTGGTGGGAACACAAAGGTTCAAATAGTCAGTAATATTAAGGAAAGATTATCTCGAAGGAAATGGTCCCATGCGATGGGGTAAATTTGCCTTAAAAATTTGTAAGTAATTTATTTAGCGGTTTTGATGGCCTGCAGAGAGAAAAAAATTACTTTTATACAATAATGTTAGCTACAATTATTCCTAGCCTATTTATTTTGTGTTAATCCGAGGGTAGTCAACTTCTCCGCGAGCCACCGCGCATCTCTTTCCCCACCAGTGTCCCGCCATCGCTGCCTGAAGTTCTCTCTTTCCCCCAGCGCAATCCCGCCCTACACCGAAACGTATGGGCTACAAAAGAACAACTTTGCATCTCTCCCTGATGTATGCCTTTATTCCCGTTAACCATTCCTCCCAAATTAGAATGGCGCCAGTATTTCATTACGAAATGCACTTTGTGCACGCTCTTAGGGTTCCCGTGCGTGTGAATGTGCACTACCTTTGGGTGTGCGGCTGGCGGCAATCAATTTTGGATATAGCCGTACGTGAAGAGGGGTTGTTAAGGGCCGTGTGGCAGATATTTTGACCACCGGAGCATGTGAGTTTGAATTCCCGCATCCTTTTAAAGATCTGTGAAAGGTTATTTAGTTTTAGCTTTTTGTGTTGATTGCCGGTATAAACGTAAAGTAAATTGTTTTTATTTTGGTATCACTTAACTGTTTGAGTACGCTCCGTCAAACTCAGATGTGGTTGCATAGGGTGCTGCTGGTATCAATTCATTTCCTCGCAATTCCGATATATTTATTGGCTAGGAAAGTTACGTGATAGCAATTAGATGATTTTCGGGGAAATCACATTATTACAATAGCTAAAGGATGATTTTGAAAAAAGTCACAACAGTGAATTTAAAAAAAAATGGAGTCAAGGTGGGCTACGTTTGGAAAAAAGCTGTAATTCTTGGATTATTATCCACAATCGGCTTATAAACATTATTATTATGTATAAATGGGAAATTTTTTCATATTTTCGATCGAACTTATTATATTATGTATGGTATAATTTTTCATTTTTTACGTTTCAATGGCAGGCAGAATTAAATGTATGCATAGAGAAAAACACTCTTTGGGGAATGTAGGGCATACTTAAAAAAATATCAGAGCATATTTTGTAGAAATAATTCTATACTATAATGTGTATTATTATTCTATACTATAATATAATGTGAACGTGGTTTTTTTCTTGTAAATATAATAAGCGCTGTTAACTCATGGCGGTTCAATCTTGTTCAACACCTCTATTATCATGGCCTTCCGTACATTACATCAGTTGCAATCAATTTTTAGAGTTAACATTCAAATGACTACTTCACTGTTTCAGTATGGGATCAATTCAACCTGAAGTTGTTGTTTCGGATACCTCTCCCTACAAATGATCATATACCAAATTGAAACCGTTCCCATTGTATCAGCATGATCAAATATGTCCATTTTTTGTATAAATGGGCATGAAATGTTCTCCTTAGGAGCATTACCCTCACGGGTCAGTCCTTATGTCAAGCAAAAAGTGGAGAATATCATTGAAAATCAGTTAAGTTACCATTTACAAGCAATATGAGTAAAGTCTGCTGATTTTGGTACGTAGTAGTTAGAAATGGTGGATTTTACTAATTATACGAGATATGACTTATTTTTAATAATTAAAACAACAATAAAAGTCTATAAAATCCTAATTGTAATTTAAAAAATTACCATTGCATCCACCACATTTACCAACATTATGCCTGCTTTTGTGTTTTGTTGGATGATACATACCGATATCTTCGTAAGTGAGCGATAATTATTAATATCTGTTGTGACTTTAATGGAAGTTTTGCGAATTGTAAAAGCCTTAAGCGCGAGAATGTCATTAATACGGATTACGACGTCTAATGCTTAAAATATCTGAGACCCCTGATAGCCAAGAAACAAAACTCCACCTAATTTTTCCGGTTGAACCAAGCTCAAAGTGAATACTTCGAAGTATAAAGATACACTGAGTAATCAGAGTAATTTATCGAGTAAAGCATTTCATTTTCCAAATGAGGCTGCTTAGATTTTGGTGTGCACATGATTTAAATAATTTTTTTAATTTCTTATTCGAATCTTCGATAATTTAGAACTGTTTTTTATTAATAAATTCAATGAAAACTCTAATTCATCCTTAAGCTTCTCTTATCTCTTTCAGTTTTAGTTATTTGTTGCCTTAAACGTATATTTTTTGAAGCTATCGTGAATCAAGGAATCCACGCATACTTTTTACATTGGATTACCGCTTTTTACTCTGTTAGGTCATAGTTGTGAAATTTTTCATGGAACTCCAATCGACATTGGAAGACGGTCTACTGCCTGACAACCCTATTGGAACTGTACAGGCATTATTACTTCTTTTGCCTCGCAATGGAGAGACATACTGGTGTCAAGTAGTCCGAGTTAATGTTTTTTAACAATGTAAACGTAGGTTTTCCACCCTCACTTATTTTATGTTACCAGTTCTGATTAACGCGCGCGCGAAACTTTTGCCTTTTGAGTGTTGTTGTCAAAAATCAACATCCTAGAGCTTCTTTTAGATTGCGGAGCACTTCCCAACTGCTTCTAAATGAGGGCACGGGGTGTAACCTATCGCGATTGTTCAGGTAGTGGTCATGTTAAGTTAGTCGGGTCCTATTTTCGGCAATCGATTGTAGATACACGTACGCATGAATTAATTGAAATAACCTTCGCACTCCGCACTCTCCAGAAGTGGTTCAGCTTAGAGAGCCACTTTTGAAGGAGGGAATTTCGTGACCTCGGCCATTCCGCTGCACTTCTGACTTTGGGTCTACTTGCATTGTGACGTCGGGACAGCTATTGGTTTTGTGGACACGACTTGAGACCAACTGGTATGTTTCGGATTCATTTCTTATCATTTCCGATTATTTCCTTTCAATTGGAATTTTCTTTTCAGCGTAAAATTATTGCACAACTGTTAGTACTCTACAACCCATTTCTTACCAGCACGACCAGCCTTTTAGCGTTCAAGATTTGAGAATTTCGCTGGATCATGATGTGAAATTATGCCTAAACATCGATGCGCACATTTTATTTTAAAGAAATAAATACCTACATACTATGTGGACAATGTCAATTGTTGGTTCTTCATTATTTACGCAGTGAACTTCCACCACTGCTCAACTAATTTGATTAAATAAAATATACCAACATTTCTATATAGCTAAAGACCATAACTTTGGAGTCGTTGTTTTCAAAAATAAAATAAATACCTGACTTTGTTATAATGCTAGGCAAAATACTTGCCGCTTATTTCGTGAAGTAATTATTAAAATAAATTCTCAATGGTTACTGGGCCAAGTAAGTCGACAGAATTGCTCATTATCATTTCTTTCTAGACCTCTTTACACGCTCTGCATTTAATTTGAGCTTACTTCCTGGGAGTCTTTCAATTGCGGGATTTTCTACATACCACCGTTTTCCTCAAAAGGTAATCCATTCTTGCTCTCCGGGATTTTCCTTGTGAATGTTCCGAGAAAGTTTTATAGTTTTAGTAAACTTCTTAAAATGAAAACGATGGACGCGTTCCAGAGAGAATACGTATTGAAGAGGGCCGGAAATATTTATACCTAGGCGATGTGTTACTACAAAGGAAGCCTCCACCTTACCTTATAATGTAACTCGCTTCCCACCCTTGGGACCGGATGTCGTTCCTGCCGTCTTTCCTTTCATGCTTCGCCTCTTGCATTCCGGATATCTGATCAATCAGCTTGCTGATTGTATCTGATACCATTATCAGGAGTCAAATTTCAGGAAAGGTCTAAAATACTTTTCCATTAGATTTCTGTAATCATTTCAGTTGCACTCTTCATTTTGTCTTGTACTCGTTGGCCAACTTGCTAACAGTACTACTTACGTGTAATATGTTCGAAGACGATTTTTTTTGTTTCCTTCCAATAGGTATTTAATTCACATCTTTATCCTTAGGTTCCGTACGTTCGTGCATATTTTATTCAGAATATGTAAATTTACATGCATTAATTTTTTTCATAAATATAGTAAGTTTTCAGTATTTTTTCTGCCTTGAAACTATCATCTTCAGTGCCTAAAAAATGCGGAAGATAAATACTACAACTACTATACAACTTGGGACCAATTTTCCTTAGTTAATTGATTAATGCTTTAATATACGACTGCAAGTCTCGGGTTCAGTTATCTATTGTACCTCAGCCTGTCCAACGTAGATTTAATATGAGTGTTAATATCATCTCCTTACCGCAGATGTACTACCCGACGCGGATTTCAACACTTGCCCGGTTTTTCCGGGTCATTGTGTTCGCCTCGTAAGCTTATGAGCGCATTTGCGAGTTCGAATCTCATCCTTTTCATGAATTTTGTATTATAATGATACGCCTTGTGATGCTTTTACGATGCAATTGGAGTTCAACTACGGGAATGGTTTGAAAGCCAATTTATTGCTCCTACTGCGTTTGAGACGGATTACAACTGTCTTCTTTGGTATTCAGATCCCTTGTAATGATGGAGTGGAACACCTAAATTAGGATTTAACATGAAATGTCCAATTTATAGATCCCTAGTAGTCAGGAAAAGTGTTTGTAGGAATATTCTTGCATTAATGCTGAGCAATTTGTCTGCATCAACAGGAATGTCGACTTTTCACTCGCCTTCCCTACTTTGCTTATACGAGTAAAGCAATTATTATCGTGAGTTGACAAAACGTAAGCTTTTCCGCTGTTACGGGAGAAAAATTCCATTATGAAGGGCGGAAAGTTTTATTTTGCAACATAGAGGGCCTAAAGCACGTTATATACTTATATTCGAATAAAATGACTGTTTCGTAGATAAGCATGATTATACTTTGGAAATATCTTGCAAAGGTCTCCTCTGTCTAATCTAGTCTAGGCTGATGGTGGTACAAAATTCCCCCAATGAATGCAGCGGGAACTTTTCATCATATGATATAACGTAAGGCATCACATTTAGAATAATACCCTTAACGGTTTGTTGAGTCGAATCCAGCTATAAAAGTGGTCGCTGAGGTGTTATTTCATTTACTCGGCAGATATTAATAGTGCGAAGCCGACCATAACTGTCTTTGAACGTAAAATTTAATGAAATATATAATACGTAACTTATCTGCTGTAAGAATTGTTGCTTAATGGGGTAGGAGGATTTTTCCTGTTGATGTTTTACTAAAATTACTTTAATTTTACTAATTTTATTTAATATGTACGTAAATGTCATGGAAAAAATGAACACATTTGATTCTATGTACATTTTTGCACTTCATTTCGCATATCCCATGGTGGAAATGTATAGTCAACTCATATCATTTGCTTTGTCATCATTATAACCGATGATTCCCGACATAATGAACACTTCTTTCGCTGTTCTGTTATATTTTAATTCGAAACTCATTCAATATTCTATATTTGTTTCGAGTAATGAAGTAAGTGAAGTATTCCTGTTTTTCTGATACTTGTTCTTCAGTGATTTCCTGGGATTATGGCTTCACATTGTAGCGCGAGTTGCAGTACCTAAAAAGAACATAATAATTTCTCTTGTAGCAATTTGTTACCGGGTATACGATTGAGATAGATGTGAAATAACGTGACATTGTTTCATTTTCGTGGTGTAAAGATTATTTTCTCAAGATTTTGGCATGATTGAAATGATTAATCGGAAATAGCATAATTTTAATCAAACGTACTTAAAGGTACGTTTGACATACAAAATTATTAATTGAGCTTTTCTTCACCTTTTCATTGCTATTTTCAGATTATTTTGGGCCAATAGTATTAATATTGCCTAATAGTGTGACCCCAGCATCAAGTTATCATTTTCATGTTAAAACAAAGTAATACTGTCACATTTGAATGCTTCTGTGAGTATATGCTTCAATGTTCAAAGAAAATATCATGGCATCATGTACTTCATATGTGGAGGCAGAAATTAACACTAATCTATTGGAAGTTCTGCGACCTGCCACATAGGCCAGGGATGTATCCCACAAAATAAATCAATCCCTTATTCAGTGCGCCCTTCAGAATGGCCACTTCAGATGGGAGTACGGGACTTGCAAGCTGTAGTTGATATCATTGTGTCTTATAATATTCACCAAGAATAATCTCCTTTTACGCTTCATGTTTTACAAACACCATACTTAATTCTATTTGATTGCTCAGAAAAAATGGTCCACCTTTCCCAATGCGTTTTTGGTCGTAATTTGAGAGACATTACTTTTGGAACTCATTTGGTAGCCAAGCCACATATCCCAAGTCTATTGCGAGTACTTTTATTTATTTTGTTATTTCCCATTCTCGCTTTATATTCTAAATTTTCCCCAAAACAGGATTGCGATTTAAAAACCTTAATCAATGTTTATGTATATATTTGTGGGTCGCCGAAGAGCGTTCTGTTTCGAAGACATTTATATTCATATATTTGTATAGATATGGTCCATTTTCACATTCATTTCCAATTAGATAACGAGGAAAAATGCTGTGTGTATTATTCCACCATAGTTATACCCTCTATTAATTATCTATGAATATTTAATGACATATTTCAAATGTAGGTAATCATTATACTTGAATGATTAATGATGTAAAATTAATGCTGCTTAACATCTACATATCACTAGTATTCCCAAACAGTTGCAATTTTTATGATTAAAATATTCTCGAGATGTTGAAGACTGTAATTGAGGGGAGAATGTTAGGCAAACGAGGAAAGGGAAGGAACAGGATAGGGATGTTGAACGGGATGAAGGGAGGAAGAAAGTACTCAGAGCTGAAGAGGGACCTGATATAGAGTAGGATGTTGTGTTTTGCTAGGGGTCACAAATTATTTAATTAGTAATTACGTCCATCCAAAAACCTACCTTAACCGGTAGATTACTTAATAATAAATAATAATAATATTTAAATTTAAATGTTTGTTGTAATTCCTTCAACGAAAAAGATATTTTCACCCAGATATCTCTCAAAAGTCAAATCGAAGTTAAACACTGAGTAGAGCGTTGCTGATACGATGAAAGAGATCGGAGATGAAGGGAATTGGAGAACTATTAGAATGAGTTTAACCATTACGAATTATGAAGCTCAAAGAAGAAGAAGAAACAAAACTGTTGTATAAAAACAAAGCACGTCATTCTGTATGGGATTTCACACTTCCATGATTGCCTTACGTCTGTGGTAACAATCTAATCGGGAAAGTAAATATGCATAAAGAATAAGTATGGGCGCTGCTGTGGAGACTATAGGTCCGATTAGTAAGACCGGTAGCTTGAATAATGCTTTTTTCTTTGGATTTGTCATCGCCTTTTATTTCCTTTGATCTTCCACTCCAGATTTTATCACCGTGTTTCTAATGATTCCCACTCCGTCCTGACCTCCCCTTCCCCCGCCAACTCCGCCCGTGAAACGCTTCACCATGGCTATTTCCCTCCCGCTCAGCCATCACACTGCCATAACATCCCATTCTTTCCTTTATTCCCTCTTGGCTACCACTCAACGCGGCCTTTACGACGCGCTTTTACTGCCCCTATCAACGACGACGACCGAGAGGCAAGAATAAGTCTTAAAAAGAATCGAGGGCCATTCGGGAGGAGTCGGTAGCGAGAAGGAGGCTGGAGTTCTCGAAAAGACTCCTTCGCACTTTCAGAAAGGTGTTTTTTGTCATAACCGATTTCATCATCATCATCGCCCACATCATCAACTTTTCCTTCTCCTCCTCTCCACCAGCCTCTTTATACTCGTCTTTCATTCCCTCTTCTCGCTGCTTGTCTTCGTTCATATATTTGTGCACTTAGCACTCGTTTGCGTTTGCTTAATTTTATCCTCCTGATTCCGTTCCGGTCGAGCTTGATTAATTTAGCCTCATTATTTAGCTCATCTAATCTGTCGTTTTCAGTTGGCCTCCGTTCCTTTCTATCCGCCTCAGGTTAAGCGATAATCCCAAAAGCTTGGCGAGTTCTCCTCGTGATTCACATTTTAAAAAGTCTCACATAGGTACATTATCTTTTGCGGTACCCAAGAATACGATATTTTTCTGTCACAAACCATTAATCAAATGAAAGGTACAATGAAAAATCGTCCATAATAGTTTATAAACGGATATTCGGTGCTAGAATTAAAAAAAATCGTGTTGATTTGTTGAATTGGAGTATGTGGAGCTGTTAATTTTCTTAATAATGAAGAACTCAGGGTTCAATATATTCAATTAGCTATCAAAAATTAAATTATATAAGTCTTCACTGATTCTTAAATTATGGAGTTATGTGATGTTACTATTTCATCACTAATATTTATGATAATATTATCTACATTTTGTTTCCTTTATAGTATATCACACGAAATAGAAGATTTATTAAAATTCAGTAATATATATCCAATCCCCAACATGTTCTTTTTTTCGCCACCAAAGTCTTTTCCTTTAGGTGATTTCATTTTGTTGATTTCCAAAAAGTTAGAGAGGCTTTAACGGACAAGGCGATCCAGCATTCAAGGTTCCCATTCTGACTTTTTAACCACATTTGTAGCCATATGTATTTCGAGTACTACTTAACCGAGGCTCCGAATTGATGGTTAAAGAATATTTTACTCGAGACGGATTCATGGCGTATTTTGTTAATGAAAAAGCGAGGAATAGAGAGCGAGCTGCTGGTAACAGGGCCGTGGTAACCTTGGATATTACCTAGTAGATATCTCATTTAGTTCTTCTTTGGATGACGACGGATACACTGTCGTTTTAGGAGTACCTCATTGGGCACTGCCTGGGCAACAAAACTGTCTTTACCCGAATACATGCAAAAGATTTCCGATAGTGTGTATAAAACACTGAGGAATTATTACCTATGTTAGTTATGAAGATTTGGTGGATTCACTAGGCTTTAATGTCGCGGAATAGAGCCAGAAACGTAATTTTTATTGAGATTGTTGTAGCACAACTGCTCACTCTATCGACCACGCTGTTCTTTACTGCTAATAGGCTCTTGGGAATATTTTTTGCTTATTTAAGTTTGTTATATCTTATTGTTGCAACGTTATATTTGTCGGGAGTTAGTTAAGGAACACGATGAGCATGAATATCGAACTGGAAAAGAACAAAATAGTTCTTTGTTGTTCCTTCCGATTTTCTTTTTCAGTCCTTCCATCCTTCTTTGCCAGTCACTTCTATAATAATCATCACTTTCACGAGGTTTTCGCTCCCCTCAGCACCGCCTCGCCTCCTTCCAACTCCATAGCTTCTGGTTCTTTTTTCTTCTCGAAAGAGTCGTATACTCTGGATTGCACTTTGAAGGGTTTCAGCGAACACAGTCCGTGGGCATGGACGATCTTTCTCCTGATATGGCGTAAAAATTCAAGCAAATCTTTTCGAGGTAAGATGTAATTGAGTGGAAGACGCTTAGAAACGGCGATATGATGCAGAGCGGTAGGAGGGCTGGGAAGGAATAGTTGGAGAGAAGAGGAAGAGATCAGATGAAAACGAAAATCTAAAGGTTGCTGAGAGTGCGTTCAAAAATGCTACATTACTAGTAACGATCGTTTAAATTATAGCTAACACGATAAAACTGCAGATAAGCTTTTACGTAAGATATTCAATTAGTATGTTAGAACATAATCCTGGTACACATTGAGATAGCCTTCTGCACAGAATGTATACTCATCGGAATCAAATAATCCAGAGTCATGAACATATTTTTGGAATTATTTCCGCATAAAACTCATTGATAATGATAGGAAAAGAAATTTATGTAAAAGGTGCCACGTTTATTCCCGGAAATGTTAATGTATAAATGAAAATATTGCGCGCTTGCAAGTAAAAATCAATAAAAATTCGTAAAATTGTAGTATTATTCAGTATTTTAATTTCAGTTACTATAGTTTAAATTCAATTTTTCAGAAATATTAAAGCAAATAAACTTTCTGGTACCAACCAGTTTTATTCCATGGGCACGCTTACTGTTGAAATTGATTTG
The DNA here is from genome assembly GCF_022747635.1 of Hetaerina americana. Taxonomy (NCBI): domain Eukaryota; kingdom Metazoa; phylum Arthropoda; class Insecta; order Odonata; family Calopterygidae; genus Hetaerina; species Hetaerina americana. Next base: position 49,856,434 of record NW_027286069.1, read on the forward strand.
TAGAAAATATGTAATTTAGAATGGCTAATTTTATCAGTTAATTTTGTGAGAGAACATTGATTAATTCCAGTATATATCATTATTTATCGGTAAATCGGTAAATTCAAGGAGATAAAATATAAATTGAAGTAGAACCATTTAAGGTTTCCGGAGATGAATTTTTCTTTTGGCAAATCTGATAGATTGGAGTAATGACATATAGGTGGCAGCAAAATTGGTGACACGATTTAAAGTTTCGATTCTTCTGGAAGAATACTATTGACAACGCGTTATCATTGAATTTACTTGTAATGAAAAGCGAAATAATTACAGTTTGTGGACTCATGGGTACATACTATCAATTGGTCACGGAAAACAACCTTTTTTTTGCAGCGGTGCGTTTGCTTAGTGAGTAGCTGACGCTCGCTATGGCAACAGGAAGTAAACTGCTTTGATATAAGATTTTAAATTCGGTTTTACATAGTGTGAGTTGATATTTGTTACCCAACATGTACATAAACAAACACTATATGTTCATTTTCCGGTGCATTCGGAAAATCAATCAACATAGATACCAATAAGTGTTATTGGTCAAATAAATCTGTCCAGCTAAAAAGCTCATTTTATGAAGTTACAATTAAATATTTAAATGTACAATATCACTCCGAGGTTTTAGATGAACCTAATACTCGCTTCTGTTAATAAAAAGGAAGTATCGCTCTTAGCTCACTTACTGCCCAGGTAATTTAAACAATGCTTAAAGTGGAACATTTTCATCCTTATCTTTTAGGAAAGTCCAACGTAGATAAATGTATTTGAGTATAAATTACTCCAATCAGATTAAATGACTCTATATGTCTCCGATTAGTTCGCGGTTTTCATAAATATTTTATCCACGGGGAATGGCACCGTCTCCTGTGTTTTAGATTGAACGCAATAAAATTGATTGGATTTGCCGCGCATTTAGGATTAGTCACCCATAGACCTTGATGCTGAGCATCAACCTGCATCGACTGCATTGTCATTTTATACCATAAAATGTCTCACTCTAATTATTCCTATGGCCAGAAATGCCAAAAATTACCCGCTCCTTTCCTACACGCAGAAAAAAAATCGCTGGATATAAAGTGTTCGTAAAAACAAAGACGGCACACACACGGTCCACGAGGGCGTCACCCTCTCGGCCCTTAACCCCGCGCGGCGACGAAGCGGGCCCCACGGGCGTGCCCCGTCGGTCGGCGCTCAAACCCGGATCCACTCCATGGGAGAAAGCTGTCCCGGCGAGAGGACGAGAATGACGCGCGGCCGGGCGCAGCGAGCGGCAGACGCATGACGGCAAATGACGATGCAAGGGACAGTGCAGTGGGATGCGGGCGAGCAACGAAGGAAGTCCCCAAAGAGTCGAGTGATGGGAATAGCCAGGGGCAGAAAGAGAGGATGAGGACCTAAAAGGAGTTGGGGTTTTTTTGAGGATGAGAGAGCGGAGGAAATGGAGAGGGGATGGGGGAGGAGAGGAAGACGTCGGGGACCCAGGGAGGGTCGGGACACCCACCGTTGTTTCTCAGACGTCGGCGACCCATTAATGCGCGGCCGACGAAATTATTCCGCCAGGGAGGAGGTCGGGATGGTGAATGGCAGCGATGGGGTGAAGCGGGGACTAGGTGGGAGGACGGGGGGGGGAGGGAGACGGGGAGAAGGTCGCCCTCCCCCCCACCGGCCCCTCCTCCTCCTTCGCCGCACCTAACTCCTCGCTTTATACACCTCCCCCCCTACACCCTCCCCCGACTCCCGCCACCTTCCCTCTCCTCTTCGTCCTCCTCAACTCCGCAGTCCACACCGTCTGGGCGCCGTGCACAAAAAAGGCGAAGGATTCCCATCGTTATTATTATCTTAATGGTGGGCCAGGGGGAGACGGGCCCCGTAGAAGGTTGGTGTGGTGAGGGGGAAGATGTGGGAGGGAGGAGGACGGGGACTCGGCGCCTTCCACCCCTCATACCCGTAGTCCTGGAGACGCCTCTCCCTGTTTCTTCTTTTATTTCTCTCTCTCTTCTCTCGCCTTCAAAAAAAGACAAGATTCAAGGGGGTTGTGGGGTGGGAGGTACGTGAAGATGAGTCCGAAGACGGGAGGGGGAAGAGCGCGCGAAGAAGAAGAGAGAGGACTGAGGTGATGAAAGATGGGTGGGAGTTAGAGATAGGCTGGGGGGAGGGAGAGGTAGGGTTGAAGTTTGAAAAAAGGACAAAAGAGTGGTGGAGGCGGAGAGGGTCGAAGCACGGTGCGCGGAGGAGGGAGTGTCGGGAGATGGCACGGGAGAGGGGGGGGAGAGGGCAAGGGACGAGAGCAGGATGAGGGGGGTAGTGCGGCGGACGGGGTCTCATGAGAAGGTCGAGGATGGTGAGTGAAGGAAAAGGATTGTAATGAGAAATGCATGTGAGAGGGAACGTGGTGAGTGGACAGCTGGAGGTGATCGGTTGACAAGTAGTTTCCCTTTTTTTTTACTTTTTCGTGGTGCTGCCGAAAGATTTTCAATTAGCACCGAACACGCATGTGTGTTGGTCTCGCGGGAGGCAGGTAGTTACCCCTGAGAAATATCTTGGAAATTCATTGTGGGTGTTCGGGCGGTGTCACGGAAGATGTGTTTTCGACTGTGAGGACATTCCGATGAAAATTTAAAATTTCCTTATGGTCCGAGAGCAATTTCCCGACGCCCTCTACATTTGGTATATTCTCTAGCCGATCGGACGTACATTAATTATGAAAAAAGCTTGGTAGAGACTTTGTCATTCCCTCCATTCTTTCGGACTTTGCCGTTTGACTTATTTGACATGGTAACTATTTTCTCTATTCCTATACAAAGAAAATTACTTGATGAAACTTAGCAGCATAGTTTTTCCTTGACCTTTGATATTAAATTACAGAATAATAACACGTTATCAATCAAAATAAGCCTTTCTGCAGCTGATACTCTTCATTTAAAAACTTTTCTTTGTCTTTTTGTTGAGATTGAACGCAAATCCTAGGAGATTATTTTATCGCTATTGCTTTTCTCGACGTCAACCACATATTAGCTTTCTGTGCGTACACCTTCTTCAAAAGCTCTTCAACAGTAACTGGCTTTAGTGTCCGTGAAAAATGTGTGAATGGACCCTATATTAGTTGCACCGTTTACTAAAATATATTATTAGTAGTTGTTACAATATATACTACTTCTTACTATACAACCAAATAGTAGACTTTTGATTATATATTTGAATATATATTTCGATATACCTTATTACATAAGCAACCACTGTAATTGGGCTGTTTTTTTAAATTCGATAATTCATCAATTACTTTTATTTATGTTTACATTATTGATCTTTTCAAACTATCTCGTAGTAAATCGCAGGGAAAAATACTTAAAAAAGGTCCTGCACACACAATCAAAACAGGCAAAAAGAGCGAAGTGCGTGTTAAACCCTAAGTAATGTATCATTCCCTCTGTCAGACTAGGCATCAGAGCTCTGTATAAAAACCGAGAGGTAATTTTGTACACCAGTTGGGTTGCCGAATAATTAGTTACATTTTTTCAAGCATGTCGTATTTTACCCGGACAGATATTTACAGATGCGGCGATTAGATTTGCTTTCACATTATTAAGACTCAAAAGTTATGGTCCTTCTCCTAAGCCCAACGGCGAAAAAAAAGAGGTACCAGACTCATTGCCCCCACTCTCCTTCCGTCGATATTCACGAGCAATTTTATTAACTCCGGCATATATTATGCCTGATTTGGCGTGAATAAATTCACGTAATGACGAGCAAGATTCGATAGGGTTTCTCGGAGTATAGAAGGCGTGGCCAATTTATTCCATTCTGCGAGGGATCTTAAGACACGTCGATTGAAGACATCTCGTGTCGACGAAGGTTAACTCCACAGACCAATGAGGCTCTTTGCGGGAAATTGAAAACTGTAGTCGGGGCTAACGGGATAATCTTGGGTCATTTTGCTCCTCAAATGCTGGTCTGTGAAAGCTCCGGTCTAGCCGGTGTAAATTCTTATTTTTCCTTACAACGGAAGATACCTTACAATATTTCTTTGCCACAAGCCACTAAGAGTGCTATTCAAAAGGGTTCTTGTCAATGGAAATTGAATATATTTCTGAAGATGGGTCTTGAAGGAATTTTATTGCCCGCTAACAACCCTTTAAGGGCGTTTAAAGGAGTGCATTATAATTTGAGACTTTCGGTTTTTTTTGTCTCTTGATTTGTAGATTACTTCTTGATCTATCACTGATTTGTACTTATATTTGAACATGAAGAGGCAAATTATGTCTAGGAAAATAGTTTTGTAGTCGATAAATAAGAAGTTTATCTAATTTTCAATGGAGTAACGTAAATTTTTCTCGCCAATGAAGATAGCAATGTTTTTCCCTACTCCTCATTTAAGGGAAGCATTATTTTCACCTCATATTTTAACCATGAAATTATAGGGAATATATGGCAATTATTTACTATCAATCTGCTTATGGATTCTAATCTCCAGGAATAACTTTTGGATTTCTCACCATGAATTTAATATAAACGGAGGGTATAATTTACGAATATTTTAGTGGCTGGTAATACGTATTTGTTAATTTATTCTAAGTTATAATGTATCTAATAGAGTTATTTAACATTTAAATATTATTTAATAGTAACATTTAAATATTATTCAATTACCTGAGAATTGAAAATTTTGTACCCTTAGTTATTCAGTGTAAATCGTTGCATAGAGGCTGAGGATAAAAAAACTGGATCACTAAACTATTTCAGCCCCAAGTATTCCCCGGTGCTTATGAACCCATTGATATTAAATTATTCAGGCTCAGAATTGGTTATTATGATAAAAGGTAAAAAATCGGTTTTACCTTTAGGTGGGGAGAACCTAGCTTGCCAGGGTTCAAAAGGGCTAATGGAGTCACTCATTTCAATGAAGTCGATTGCTCTTCTGAAGTAAATTTTTGGGGAGACTGACAATATCACAAAGTTACAGACTTTTCTACCATCGCCCTCTTTATGCCCCAAAGTTCGCCTAAAATCCTTTATTCCCTACATTGACTCTCCTTTTAAAGGTATTTCTAATGTCCTTGTTGGCAAGGCTCACTTTCAGGAGCTGAGAGTCATAGACTGTGATAGGCAGAAGCCATAATAGAGCCAACTCCCGTATTTTGAGTTTAGATTCATTTCCTGCCTAAGTTCTTATATGGTCTTATTTCATATCAGAGTAGGGGACGAATCAGCTCCTTAAAATTCATATGTTTGCTATATACTCTATCACACTTATGATTGTAAGCTCTATAATAATTGTAACCTCACTCTCACTAATGACTGTAAGCTCTATGGCAATTAATTTAGAACATGCGTCTTTAGGAGCTACTATGTGTGTCGAGCATTTCACTGACCATTTAAAAGCGACGAAATGACTTTTGAAGTCTTCAGGTTCCAGATTATTTCAGATTCATATCTAAAATAAACGTTTTTAAATAATTTATAATGATAATTTTATTTCTATGAGGAAAATTTCAGTACATGTATGCTTTAATTTATTTTCATAAACATGTATATTACTTCCGGAGTCTTTCATTTTGCTACGGAATTTTATGATGATACATATGGTATACTATATAGCACTGAGAGGTACAATGATTCGGAAGTCGAATCTCAATCGCTAGGATATTTTTTTCTTAAGTGTACATCCCCTTGAGATATTATTCTTCGACAACTAACAATTGTGCTCGTTACAGATAGAATGCATTTATTTGGTGCTCAAATTGTATGAATATTTTAGAGGTTTCATGCTGAATTTGTAATAACTGGAAGCAAAAATGGCAGAGATAGGAGTTAAATATAATTTTGTTTTTTTTCACATCAGGATGGGTCTCGTGCTGATTTTTGAAGAATCTTTCTGAAAACTCCTCTCACGATCGATTTCATGATTTCTTAACAGTTATGGAATAGGACGTACTTAAAAAAAAGGGCCATTTATTACTGCCACCCTTCGTTATTTCAAATTATTTAGTTTACAAAGAACACAGACGCGCGTTTGATGGGTTTATAAATTGTTTACGTCACTTCTTGTTTCCTACTTGATTGAACAAATATCCTTAAAAATAACAAAACTCAAAAAAGCGTTCTCTGTAACCCTCGTGGGAGGTGAGTGTACCTATTGGATTGATTTACCTGGCGTCGACGCCCTGCGCTCGGCGAGGCCACCGCGTCGCGGGCGTAGATCTGGCGGAGGGAGAATGGAAGCCTCTGCGGCGCCGGATTCAAGGCGATAAGCGGCCAAAGACTGCCTTCCCCAGTTCCTTCGTAGGCCTTTGTCTTGTGATCACGGCATGAATTTCCCACATTCTTGGAAATTTTGTTAGAGTTATAATTACCTATTCTCAAGTAATGTAGCGTAACATTCTTTATAAAAATATTTTTTTTAATTGTGATATTTCGTGACTAAACTTATCAAGTTCATTTAAAAAAAGTGTTATCCATCCAAGTGAATGAAATATTCCTGGACTAAATAATTACAATGTTCGTAATGAATTATTTTATTTAAAATAAGCAGTTGGAATTATGTAGTGGGCCCCAGGTTTTTTTGACCTAAAAGCAGTTTTTCGGCGACTACAATGACGTTAAAAAGTAAATTCTCTGGGACTAAAATATGGTAAAAATTACTACAATGGTATTGATAAATAGTAGAATAAGTGCTAAAAGTTCTTTCGAAGAAAACCCTCTTAAGCAGCACTTTGTTGACATAGACTTGAATTTATGTTGGTAAATAAAATTAAAGGATGTTACTAATACTTATTGAAATGTGCTCTTATGTATTAGAATCCAAGGTCCGCCTTTTCCATGTTTTGTCTAGTTTTTCCTCTTTGTGGAGTTTCTAACATGTTTTCTGTCCTAAATAAGTCAAAGCTAGACATAACACATGAAATTGGGAGTGAAAGTGTACAGTTTACGAGCAAAACAACTTTTTCTGTTTGTCTCAGTTTTTACTGTACAGAAGTGTGCGATTCGCTGTTCACCTAGGGTGCTTTAGTTAGGTTTCCTCGTTGCTTTTCTCAAATAGGGTTGACTTATGATCCGCATGGGGTGTATTACGAAAGAGAAAAATGAAGATCCGTCATTGCTCACCGATAGTTTTTCGATCCAAACATGACCGCATGAGTTTGACATCGTCACATGAGATCCTTTTCTTGAATCACTCTGCAATTTCCTACCGTTTTAGAGGCTTCTATGAAGGGTAGTGTATTGAAACAATCATAAATTGCATCTATTTTATGGAACGTTGGTTAAAAATTTTTCCCGCAGCGTTAAAATTCAGTCCCAAACCCTGGGAAGCGTAGGCACTATTTAAATAATTAATGATTGATTTAAAACGACTTTTTAAAGTTGATCTCGTTTAAAAATTAGTATTTTACACTATTGGGATTATTTCTTCGTGAAATATACAAACATTAACGCTGGCGTTTAAGTAGACAGCTTCATGGCCCTTAAAATAAATTTTCGGTGCTGCATTTTCTTTAATTGAATACTTTAGTAATATGTTTGTATTTTGTAGAAGAAGATTTGATATAAATGTACGATAAACTTTTACCTAAAGATTCTGTCCATTAATTATTTGGCTATTGATGGGCTCGTGGTACTGTGTTGATGTTAAAAAATTATCAGAAAGAAATATCATTTTTACGACATCTGTATCGTTAAAATATAAATAAGAGCCACTTGCTGAAATTTAGTCATCTATTCAATCTAGGGGTATGTTTCTATGTGAACCAAATAATGCATTGCATTTGCAAAACACAATTACATTCTTTTACTGCTTATATCAGCCGTTCTTGAGGTTACAGAAGAATGGCTATGAGAAAGCCTTTCAACTATTCAATCAAGCAATAAGTTTCGGATTAAAGTATAGTGTATGGTTTTTGGTTCATTATGGTTCATATTGGTTTGGGCTAATGAAACACTTGATTGCCTTTCTCACAGCTTCGTTTTTGTATTGGCATAAGTTAATTTTCCTGGCCTTTTCTTAGTGTATGGCATTTTGTTTTGAAAATGCCATGGCATATTCATGATAGATATTAATACATGGAAAAAACAAGAGTTTTAATTCTGCTGCTATCCATTTCCTTTCATCTTTAATGATCACTCGTAATTATTATTTGGATATCACACCAGCGGAAACAATTAACGAGTCAATAATGAAATAACGGGAGGCGGTGGTGATATACACATTAGGTGTAATTTTAATTACCAGCCATTTGGTATTTAGCTTATTTAAGGTTTTAATTAAATACCGATACACATATCTTTGGCATTGAGGACCAAATTAGGGTTAATTTTGCGATCAATACGGCTCTTAGTTCCATTAGATTTAGTACGTCGAGAAAAATCAAAACTCACCGCGATGGTGCTTCTTGATGCTGTATATCCTATCAGCCAGAACGGCTTCTTCCTTCGATGCTCAAGTGACGATTGAAACATTTTTTTATTGAAGAGGAACATTATTAATCTCATCGGAGAACAAGAAGTATTCCATCTTATAAGGCATAAGCAACCGAAGGAACATCCTTGATTCTATGTTTCTCGATAGGATTCACTTTGTTACCAGGAATCCTCCTTGGTAGTGTTACAAATGGTAAATCATGCGATGTGGTTATCCTTAATCCCGGCTAGGTACTATCTGTCTCGATTAATCTTTCAATTGGAATTTACCGTAAGTTCATGCCTGCACAAATGAAAGTCTCTCTAAATGAGGGTTTGTGTCTCTAGTTCACTTCGAATGAATGCCACAAACATTGTCGATAAAAGTTACAAGATTTAATTTTTCTCCTAGAAATTTTTTGCCTCTCTTAGACATAGTTATCTTTAATATTTTTTATGATAATTAGTAAGATGCTTCAGGAGCAAAATAATGGTATCACTTAGGCAATGGCATTTATTCATTGTGCCGTAATTATCACTTAAATGCGAACACACAGCATAAAAACGCGCTTTATCTTGGTCCGAGTTGCATAGATTGCATCACATTACCTAACTACCAGACATTTAACGGAGCCTATTTTAAGTATATCCCACCGATATTTAAAATGAAATTGCGATATCGTATCTAGGTTGTGGTTATAGTGTTAAAATAACCATCTCTAGACTCTTCGCTTCACTCTACCGTATGTTCTTATGCTCACATTACAAAAATCTTCCATATGATCGAAAGGAAATTAAAATATGCTCTTAATGATGATTTTTATGTTCCAAAAGTATTAAGAGTTTCTAAAAATCTTTAAGCGCTGTCGTGAATTATATTTAAAATCATGGAATCCCAATGGTCTAGTTTGTTCCCACGTCTAACTCATTATTTTCAATCATACTGTTAATGTTTTGCGCATGATGATCCAGCTTATCGCCGTGTAGGTATTCAGGCTACGTACATTTCCTTTTTCAATGTATTTGAGTTGGGAATATCCTATATATTCTTTCGCCTAAAAATGTTTTCTATGAATTCAGTTTTTATTTGTAATGCACGAGGAAGAATATAGGTATTGCTGATGTTACATGTGAGGTCACTTGAATGCAAATTTCGAAATGTTTAAACAGATGCGAAGAGGGAGGGTGAGGGACTCGTTAACTCCTGTGGACAAACCTTCTCATTCAAGCCGTTTTTTTTGGTGGAAGATGGGACAAAAAGAGGGAAATTGGCGAATCACTGAATAACTAATCAACGGAAACCGCTGGGCGTGAAATGGTTCGGCCATTACCCTCCATCCGTGCTTACCACAATTCATTGCGGACCGTACTATGTGAACAAAACAGTTCCTCTGTGGTTTCCTCTGTTTCTCCCCCCTGTCCCTAACCTCCCCCATTTCAGCTACCCTCCTGCTCAATTGCACTCGCAAACCGTAATACACATTGACGGGACGCAATTTCCCATTCATGCTGCCCTGCGCTCTCTCCGCTTGACTCCCCGAAAGAGGTCTTTGTTACGCCTCCTCTCGCTCTCTCTCTCTCTCTTCCCCCCACTATCTTTCTTCCTTTCCCCTCCTCTCTCTCCTCTCTACCCACCACCGGGCTTCCCTCATCCTTTGCCATTCTTGCGAACGAAAATAATTACTTGTTCCTCCTTCCCTTCCCTCCTTACGGCATTGCTCGCTCGTCGTTTTTTATCACATAATTGCGTGTTTCGTTCTTACTCTTTGCTCTATTTCTTTTGCAAAAGCCTTTTTGGGAACTTATATCTGACCTGGAGTAGCAGAAGGCTGTTCATTCGCGCAGGAGGTCCAGAAATTCCAGACTTTGATTTTCGCAAAGGAAACTGTTTAGCATAATATCACCTGGTCTTTCGGTTCACCTGTATTCATGATCTGAAAGAAGAACATGCTTTTTAATTTTGGAGTGTGCTCTTATCAAGTTGCGGCACCTAACAGAGATCCACTGTATTTTATTCGCAAAGGTAACACACGCTACACCAGCCGCTCCACAGGGATTAGCAATTGTATACTGAGATACATAATGGAGCATTTCTGATAAATGGATCGTAACGAATCTTTTTTATGTACTGCCATAAACATAGAATGCCTTCTGACATTCCTTCATTGACGAGGAGTTTTACTACAGCAACCTGCCTCTTTTTGGCCGGTTAATGTAGTTAACATGAATTAGTTATGAGGGTAATTTTATCTTATATAAAATAAGTTAAGTTATTTTTCCGAGATAGTGATTTGTTCTGTGGATAGTCGTTGATTTTTACAGATTAATTATAGCAAGATCATTCTTGCGTAGTTAATTCATAAATCTGAAGTAAAAATACCAATTTATCTTTCCACAAAATTTTAATTCGGTACTACTAGCTTTGACGCGTGCCTAGAAAAGGTACCCGAGGGATGACACCGATGCGTCGAAACTACGTGGTTGTACCAAATTAAAATTCATTGTGAATATATTTTGATATTTTTACTTAAGTGATGATGGATTTTCGCAAAGTTAAGCCTCAAAACATTGAATAATTCATGGACAATTGGTAAAATACTTATAGGAATATGGGAATGTACCATAACGGTAATGGTAAGATAACGGTAATGTACATTAAATTGAGATTGTTTTCAAGTACACTACAACTTCATATAAAACCAAGCGAGTATATTCATATCACCATTGTTTTTTTGAATGTTTGGATATAAAAAATCAATGTGTCAATCATCTGTCTTCCTAAAATTTTTTTTCCTATTTCCTATTTCTCTTTGGACCGTTCTTAACTTCATGTAGCAGTCTATATTTATGCAAGATTTCCGGAACTGAACTACATTTTAAACTTGTAAGTAGGTGTTTTCCCTTTGGCTTACCCACCGGAATGACAATTGCAACATCTGTATCCGTACTATGCACATGATATCATCCATCGCCCAGAATCGATATCTCAAAGTTGATAATAATGATTAGTAATATCTACTACTCAATGTAACCAATCCACGTCCTTCGCAATTCTTCCTTTTCATAGGTGCAAAATTAATTTAATTCATCATCAGTTTCCCTTTGTCCGTATTTTCCTATCTATCTATCTATCTATTTTCCATTCCTCAACAAATATGTCCAAATCCGAGTCCATTGTTCCCTCCAGACACCATCATTCAGCTGCAGTGACTATTTTTTATTTGCGTTTCCCTTGTCTATTCAAGTTGCTATGCGTTCCTTACGATAAATGGCGGAATAATACAAATATTGTTTCCGCGATGCTTCCGTATTGATATTTAGAATTGCGGATACATGAAACCTTTTTTTTCCATCCATCTTCCGACTAATATCTTCTCCTTATTTCCTATGCACAATTATTAACGTTAATTACATCAAGTGTAGCATATATCACAAAATAATTGCCCCTCGTGGTCCATTGAAGTGAAGTAAATTGCATGATATGTATCTGATTTTTAAAAAAAGTTAAACATGCATGAAGTAGCGTAGCTGTGATGTTGAATCGGTCATTTCAGGTACCTGACACCTTTTCCTGTAGCCCTTATTAATTGAACATTCTCCCGCATTTCCATTTTATCCTTGCGACGCCATTTTTGCATTCCCGTTTCCCTACTTTTGATTTTCAATTCCTATTCATAACAAATCGTCTTTTTTTACTATTCCTCGAAATTCTCTCATTATTCCTGTTTTCGTTGTAGGGTTCCTTCCCTCGCCGCCCTTCTCCCTCCTTCTCAGCTGTTCGATAGCATTTCTCGTTATTCGTGGCAGTTAAACAATTTTTATCCAAGTTTGGCCTAATTACCCGGCATTTTGCAATAATATATTTCCTCGATAATTTGGAGCGGAAAGTTCACAATGCCGGGACCCATTATTTTTCCCTTTTTTTATTAACCAGGCCTCCCGGCCACCCCGTTCAATTCTCGGAATGTCTGTTCAAACGCGTCCCTTCTGTCTCTCACTCCCGCCGAGTTTCTCACCTTTTTCACCGTCCTTCAAAGCCCGTTTTTCAATATCCTTATTTTGTGTTTAATTTAAAAATTTTATTCATTGAGGAGCCGGCCCCGTTTCCTGTTGGTTATTCAATTTTTACTTCGGCGACTTTGTTCATGTCTCTTCCTTTTTTATTTCTAACCTCCGCGTCAAATATATTGTTTTTCTTCGGTACCGGAATATTTTTCTTCGTTTTAATATTTATAGGCATAATAAACTCGGAAAATTTCCTTCCATAATTATATTAGCATCATTTGATCTCCCGAGATGGCAAATAAATAGAGAACTTAAAATCATAATATTTTAACCGTAATAACTTTTCGAAAACTTTTCAAAAATTATTTTTCAAAGTTTTAGTTAATGTGTTAATTTGGCATTGACTGTCACCAAACGCAAACTATTTTCTCCTGGTTTTAAAAATCTTATTCTTTTGGATAAGCTGGAGTAAAGAAAGGTAATTAATGTTTTTTAATGTTTCTCTTCTGGGATGTAATTCGATTCAAATTTGACTGGAATGTAAAACAGAAAGAACACTCCATCAATAATAGTGTTACTATAGAAAAATATTACTAATTGAATGAAAAAAATATCAGATCAAAATTGTATTTGACTTAGTTAGGTAGGCAACGCGTCCCAATTTTAATACGACGCTCAGATTTGTTTCTCGCGAGTACCATGATCAGGCAAGTTCTGTGATATCTGTCAGTCTGTTGAGGCCATCTCCCAGGGAAATCTAATGATAAAACAAGAGCGTATTCCCGTATTTTCAGAGGTATGCGGCTCACCACACCTAAGAAACACCAGGAAGAATATAAATGCTAATGAACAATGCTGGTCAAAGTGACGTAAGTGATCTCACCGTGAGAATTGGCATAATACGTTACGTCCGTCGGTAGGTAAGTCTCTTGAAGAGATTATTTTAACATTTATGACCGTATTTCCCCTGTTTGTAGTCGACTCATCCATTTTACCGAAGGACGGTTATTATGTGGCCCTAAATAACCTAATTCTGTCCTCCTAGCCGTAATAGCGTCATACTAGATTCCCGATCATGTCACGTAGAAAATGTTATGCATGGTTTTACAATTTTTCTTCCCTTCTTTGTTATGTATACCTCTATCAGCAGCATTGTAGTAATGCTGGTATGCTTTCCGAGAACACAAATAAAGTTAAATTCAATTAGAAATTTCATGTAATTTAAATAATTATAGCTAAAAGTTATCAAATCTTCACAGACCCGCCTGTTCAATTCTTGATAACATCATTATTTCTCTTTCAAGCCGTCCCGAGAATGAATACAGTGTAATCAAGACGGTGGTGATAATTCTGAAGGTCTACTTATGATCGGCACTTTCCTACCAATGATTGATGGAGTACTCTGAAACCGAGATCCGAGAAAACTAATGAGATTTAGCACGAACATAAAATTTGGCAAACGTTACTAATGTCGAGAGAGTGGATGCGAATTTTACTGGCAAATATCTTCTGGAGCTGCTGATGTTCCTTTCGCGATAGGGAAAAATGCTTAAATAAGAGGATTTTCTAATGTGGTTTAATTATCAAATATGAGTGAATGGAGTACTACCGTTTTCGTTTTTCGCAGTCATTCATACATCCGCTAAAGCATGAGGTATAAGACAAGAATAGTTATTTTGTCCAAACGCTTGCTTTTAATCCGCGCGGCATCATCTCGATAAGCAAATTTTATACCAGATATTCAATACGTATTCCTCCAACTCTTCTCCTGTCTAGCATTTGCCTCATTTTTTCCTGTTCCCTCCGCAATCATATTTGGTCCTATTTTGGTACTTCTCTGTCATAGAACTCCACAGAGAGGGTAAAAGACATAAGAAAGCGATGGATGAATCCTAAGACACCACCGAGGCTATGCTTGTCGTCAACCACCAGGGATCGCGGAAGGAAGGTTAGAGTATAAGAGTGCTGACGTAATTGGCAGTCCATTCAAGTTTCAATGTGGAACTTAATGTTTTCCGCAAATTTTAACAGCAAATGGGCCTGTGAGGGAACCTTCGCCCGAACAAACCTGCGGAAGACTTTGTTTTTATTTCGTAACATCGTGGGAGGAGGACGAATCTGAGGCTACATGAAAGCGAGTTTCGATTAAAAAAATGAGCAATTATAGACCTTGGAAAAGGGCATCGAGGTTAAAAAAGGAGTATTTGGTCGCGCGAGGGAGAGGAAGAAGAGAGAGGCGAGGGGGCGCTGGACGAGAGAAAAATAAGTTACTCGCGCCGCCGCAGCCGCCGTCCGTTCGAAATAATGGTAAAAAAAAACAAGCGAGGAAAGAAAATGAGTGCCCTAACAAGAAAAATAAAATAAAGAGGAGCATCGGCAACCGACAAAACCGAGTTTTGGAGACTTTTTTTTTTGGGAGACCTTTTTCCGGGTGGACTGACTCTAGCTCTTCCTCTTCATGGTTCTCTCTTGGGAGGATGTGTGGGGGCCGGGATGAAGTGGGATGGAGGAAGACTCAGCGGGAGGCGAGAGGTACAGTAGTCTTCTGAGATAGATGGGTTCTCCCGGACTAGAGTAATACTAGAAGCATTAGATTTTTACAGTCATTGAGTCTTGTATTGATGCAATAAATACTGGAGCACCCGAATAACATATAAGACAACCTCAATGGAATCAGATTAGGACGGCGATAATACTTATAGAATAAGATCATGACGCTGGGTTTCAATAATGAGGGTTCATGATCAGGCTTATTTTTATTTAACTACGTTTATAAACGTGACATCTCTTTTATTTGGCATATTATAAATAATGAGATTGCATCAGGGGTTTAATGGACCTAAAAATTCAAACCGAAACGAGGACATTTTTTTCTTAGGGCGTTTTCTTTTCTCTTGTCTCCAGATAAATAAAATATGCTCCATCGATGCTAAATAACGCCTCAGGTTTGAATACATATTGCCTGAAATATATGAAGAATGGGACTGGGGTTTTAAGAAATGTTGTGTCCTCTGTTTCTTCTGAGAAGATTTCAGGTAAATGGGTGAAATGTCATTACACATGAATCGTAATCCCCGGGTCGTTTAGCGATGACGCTTAGACTACAGAGAGGAAAAGTGGATCAGGTAGCTAAGTTTTGGTACGCGAATATCTTTTAAATTGCGATCTGCTTTAAGGGGATCATTGGACTCTATGGATTGAAGAACTTTAGCCTAAGTATGCAGGATGTCTGTAATTTAAAAATTGCGCAAGTAATGGAAATTTGATGGCAACGTGAAATTTGGATAGCCCTTTGGAATAAATTGGAAATTTTAGCCAGGAAATAATACTTAATCAGAATATCAGTTCTTTAATTCTTATCGTATTTACGTATCGCATCGGGACTAGATAAATTTGGTGCATAAAAGATTACTTTCTGAGTGCTGTGTTTTTCTCTACCAAGCTGCAAGAGAATAAGCTGCTGTGATATCGTTATTGATACTTTCAGCATGAACTTCCCCAGATAGTCTCGTCTGCTTCAGAATAAGCCTTACCTGGCGAGTAATGCATGCTGACCTGAATGTAATGCTATGAAATTCATATTCTTGAAAACATAGGTGAAAACTGTCGAAACTAACTGAGTATATGATAAATGCAAAATTAGAAATCTAAATATTTTTTCGGACGCGGGGGACGTGAGGAAATGCATATTTTTTCCTTGGATTCGTCAAAAAACATTGCTATGAAATGGTATTGCTTGGGAAGTATTCGTAATTATTGCTAAAGATTGCTAAAGAGCGATTTTTGGGTTGAATCCGCGGTTTATATTAGGGATGAATCCCTATTCACATATGAAACCGTAACGTTATCTGCAGCTGATTTCGGGATTTCTGTCGATGAGGAGTGGGTGAAAGATGTAACGTTTACTATGCATTTACTATCCCCTATTCTAAGAGTTTTTTCGTCATTTAGCGAACATACTTATAAAAATTGTTAAGAATTTTTTATGGGAAGCCAGAAACAATTTTTCAGAAAAAAATTAAATCTTCTTAGATGAAACTTTTCACTGAAACACTGGACCATTCACGGATTCCAGTGTACCTAATGTGAGAGCTGGCCGCTGTCCCTAAGCAAAACCCCGAAAAGAGTTGCCCAGTCATTCAGACTGTCGTCAGCGTCGACGAGCATCGAGCTTTCGGGCGACGCGAAGTTCAAAACATGGTGAGGAGAGGAGGCACTTGATGGAGAAGGAGAGGAAGGTATGGAGATCGATCGAGCCAGTCGCATTAAGAGCTCTTGGTAGAAGAACCAAGGTCCTCTCGGGAGAGGGCGGGCCGTCGGTGGGAGGCACCCCTTGGGCGAGAGAGTCGAGCGCCGGCGAGGGATCGAGAGGACCATTTACGTCGGGCGATCGAGTGATCGCTTCATCACCGCAATCGTATATATGCGCGCCAGGGGAGAGATTTCACCAGCTGTTCCCACTGCGATGGCTCCGAGCGCTCTACGTCCGTCTGTTTATTTCCCTGCAACCAATTGGAATGAAAATTTAAGCACGTGTCGTGTGTGCTTAAAGATATGCTAAACTGAAGTAGAAAGTGAAGGGAATTGTCCGGAAGTTTACATAAGGATACCAGAAGGAAGACGCGGAGGAGGGGAAATTGTTTTAAAGTGGCGTGTTAAATTTCTGATGTTGAATAATTGATTTATGACATTTCACGGAATATCAGAGCAAATGTTTTCAATACAATTTATTTTAATATGCCTTCAATTTTCTGTGCGAGGAACATGTGTAATGGTATTCGCAGCACCATTGGTGCAAACATAACTAGAGCACCACCTGCTAAAAACATATCGTTAATCTTAAATACTTAAACTGAGATTTAAAGTGAAATTTCAAGTGTTTTACTAAGTTAAACGTTACTTGTGGAACATTTTCATTTAATTAATCTTAGATGAATCGCCAAAGCTATGCAGAATTGTTATATGTAAAACACCTTTGCTCTGTGCCGAGGTTCATATCAAGTGATCAATTTGGCTTACTTACTGGAAACATAATCTTATCGATTCTGACATGTGGTCATTTGGTTATTCCAACACAAAAAATACAGTCAACTATGAGTGAAGCAGTATGAGATTAAATGGTTTGGGGTGTTCCAAAATTTGAGCTGGTTGTTTGGTTGGATGGCTCGCGTCCATTGAAAAACACTTTCTTTGGCCGGGAGTGATTCGTCTTTGGGCATTGTTTCTCCGACGGGGCGAATCTCTTGCTTGGTTGGTCGTAGCGTAAAAGAGTAAAGAACGATTTGAAATTTATTTTTTATTGCCCAATGTTACAGCACAATAACTCTCAAATTGCTCTGCGCTTAACAAATTCATTGAAGCGTAAGTATGGAGCCATTTATGGATGTTTCTTTCTGGAAGATCTACTTAGCAAAGATATTTTGTGAATAAAAAAAGCTTTTGTTTTTCGGTATCTTTGCTGGTCCCCCCCCACTCTAACAGTATGATTGCTGCCGTCGGAGTAAAATATATCGTGGTCAATAAATCGAATTTCATCTTATTACGCGCCGCGGCATTTATAATATCTTTTGCCCAAAATCGTCGGTGTTACTCACCCAGAATAATGGATTGATTGTTCCTGGACTTATTATATGAAAATCTCTTCACAAGTGGATGGTATAAGAGTCCTAATGGCTTAAGCGCTTGCCAAGGGTTTTCTGAAGCATCTCATTTGAATTCAACAAAATTTAATACGGCATGTCTGTCATTCATCCATAATTCATATAATAATTTTCAGGCGAGAGTAATAATTTCTATAATGAAGATGAGAAAATAATGTGATTTTCCTCTTGGCATCAGCAATTGGTTTTTGTTAGTACTTGAAGAAATGAACATGATTGATTTGTGGTTGCGATTACAATGGCTGCTTTCTTAAAAAAATCACTGGACACACATATTTATTCTTTACTTATGTTATTGTTTTCTGCTGTTAACATTAATGTTTTTCAGGAAATTATGGTGGAAAGACTTGCTTACTGTTAAATTTTTCCGATCAATTTTTCATTTTCACTCCGTAAACGTTTTCCCGTGTCTAATCGTACCAGCCTCGTCCTTCTCTTTTCACCCACTACTTTTCATGAATATCATATACGCATCCCACCCATTTGGAAACTTAATAATCATGCATGAACATAACCCATTGTTGTAACTTATTAAGATGTTTAAATTGAGTGAATTTACACTGCCCATCGAAAAAATAATCCAGACTTCTCATTGATTGACTGAGCAGTAGTTGTAAAATGAGCAGAGAGATTTACTATGTAAATGATAGATTCAAGGTTCTGCTTGCCATTAAGCCCTAACATGCCGCAATACTATATATATATAAACACAGTAATCAACCCGAAGGTCGGTTTAGTAGGTGATGGTAGAATTCACCCAGTACTAAGCCCTATACGGCGTGTGAATATTCACACATCAGGGTAGGGAGGCCAGTTCCTTTCCCTGTGCCATATATATATATATATATATATATATATATATATATATATATATATATATATATATATATATATTACTATATTCTCCAGCAGCCTTTTTTTCACAAATTTTTTGATATGCTTTCTTTGTTGATGCTCTAAATCTTAATGCTGCACGCTCCTACCGCGGATGGTTACTGTGTATATCTACGAATACCCCGCAAGTGACCGTAAAGGTGTATGGTGGGGATTTTTAGGGTACCTGCCTTACATGTACCAACATAAGTTAATAAATGCATTCGAATATACGGATATTCATACCCAAAATCACTTGTACACACACATGCTCAACTATTTCTATGCGAATAAGATACTTTTAGATGACATCATTTTCACGTTGCATTCACGTAGCAGCTACTTCTGGGCCGAACGAAAGTGTGATCCAGTTCAATCTCGATTTTCTCACTGCTGGTGGAATTCTTTCGTCTATTCATTGTATGCGATTGAAACATAAGTGTGATTAAAACTTAAACATTAAGTCCTGAAACATCTATGAAATTCTGTCAAATGAACTTTCTAGGACTCTTCATGGCAATTATTACTTGAAAACGTGATAATAATTATTAGGGGTTTTCTTGGGATAAGCTTTTGGATGGACTCTGACACTACATAAAGCAGTACTCGTAGTCCTAGCCAACATGACTCAAGATATCCTTACAATTCTTTGCTACGGATTACAATGTAAGAATATTATTAATGTGTGAGATTGGATTGAAGTCAATTTCGTGTTATTTTAGTTAGCTAGGGCTGTCGGGTACTTTTAGTGTGAGGTGTCAGGGTTCATCACAAACCTACCCTAAGCTTAGGCGTGGCAATACAGACTTTATTTTGACTTTCTTTTAATTGACCAACTATTAATTTGTACTTGTTTTGTCTGCAAGTTTGATTTTAACCAATTTCACCGCATTCATGTTACAATATTGCAATGCATGCGTTGGAAAATAATTACCAGTTTGCGGATGTTTGGCCTAGCGGGAAAAGAAATTTTGAGAATAAAATCTTGGGAATAATTTTTTTTTATTATCTTTAATTACACCTGATATTGCGCTTTTGTTCATAGTTAGTGGTTTCGCATCCAACAAGCGTGTTGCTCAGAATATTCTCCCTTTTAGTCTGTATAGACAATGCATTCAATAGATACGAGTGCATAGGTAATTTTCATTTATACGTCTTGATGGACTTTCTTTAATGTACTTGAAAACTAATCACCTAGGTAGTTTTGTGCCACATTTGGAAAGACTTAATTCTGATTTTGTGGAGGAGATAATTCCAATTTTCTTGTGAGAAGAAAATGAGACTGATTGCACTTTATCATATAAATTTCATCTTCCATTGATACTTGAAATAGAACCTAAGAACACGGCTCGATCGCCATATATGATCCGTCACACGATTGAATGCTCCTATGATAACATTGCTGAATTCATCGCCAATAATGTGTACACTTGAATTATATATCTTTTGTGAATGAATGACATGCACATTTTCTCGCGGCTATTGGAAATATTTCGTCATATATTATATGCAAATTGAAACATAAATATAATTGAAAATTCCAATTTAAAGTTCTGAAATATCTATGAAATTCTATCATATAAAATTTCTATGAACTCTTCACAGCAATAATTAAATGAATATGTACTATAAAACGTACTTTTGGGTCGTAAATGCCATAATCATATCGATTAATGCGGTAAGGTTCTGCTCGCGACATAAAATTATGATTGACTTGAAAAAGAATCAGTAAAAGAAAAGTAACTGTCCTTAGTTTCATTCGGCAGCCATTGAGTTCTTTGACTGTATTCTCTTTGGTATCACTTAAAATAATTATTGCCTTAAAATAGTTGTCATTGATGAAGTACTCCGACGCTAATTTAGCCCGGCGTGTTTCCGTTGTGATTTGCGCGCGTCAGAATTCCCCTGTCGGTGTGTCTCTATCGGAAAAAAATACCGCGGAATGCGTCGACGATCGTAATTTAGTTTTACACTCTTCATATATCCTTCAAGTATCGTTTGCGAAAACTCAAAGTCTTCAGTTTAAATCCTGAACTCGTAGTCGTTCTGGTATGAGCACCAGTCTTAGTACCCTACCATGTTGCTACGGGGACCAGATTCGGTTATGACATCACTGTACATAAATCTGAATAGTTTTCCGGGTGATATTTGATTTGAATTTCAAAATAATCGACGGTAATGGAGAGTTCTCGTTTTGGGGGTAAAAATTAAGCGAAGGGGGGGGGGGAAGTGCTCTTACAGTTGTAAATGAACTGAGGTTGATTGGCAGGTATTTTCAAAATCAAGTTTGACGGATGAACCGTCCTCACTGAGAACTTTTAGGACTCATGGAAAGTAAATTAAGTTTTATGGAGTGCAGATACGTAGTCACGCTAAGAAATTGTCTGCAACAATAATCTCCAACCTTAACGTTTCGGGAGCTATTCTTCATAGTGAAAGTAATTGAGCAATAAACTTACCTACTGATAAACGCACGAGTGCTAATTTTCGGAGATAAGATTTTCCCTTTAAAAAGAACAGTCAATCTTCTATGAAGCTGCATTGGTTTTTAGGGTATTTTTCCTTTCACTGTGAAGGGTTTGATGTGCTTTAGATAGGTGACTTGTCGGGACATAATGCAGAGCCGTCGTTAAATTTGTTATCCTCATCTTCAATACTTTGAAGATTAGAGCATTTCATTATTGCTCTGATAATGGTCATTTGAATGCCCTCTTCAACAGAAAAACATTCTCACGCCTAATTCACATAAGTCACAGCTTGAGTTTGATCATTTAAAACCACCTTACAACGAGTACACGGCCTATGTGTGGTAAATGACACGAGAATTCTGTACTTCTTCTGTCGAATGTCATATGGTCACACTCGGAGACAGTTTTTAAGAGTTATTCACTGCGTACACATGCAACTGCAATGAACCAATGCATCAAAAGAATACTTGAGCATTCCTTGACAAGAGTAGTACGTTCCAAGTACTATATTGGTGGAAATCAGCCTTCATTGGCTTCCAGTTACTATACCGATGGTAATTCTTTCTTATTAATCCATAGTCATCAATTATCAGTCATTACAGTTATCCATATTCATGGACCAATGGCTTGTCGGATATTTCCTTTGGGCTACAAATGGACAGCTTGATCAAATATTTCAATTAACTTTTCTTGATTTTACAAAAGTAATAAACAGATTAGAAAGCGGTCGGCTTAAAACTCTGATTGATTTTGATGGAATGGGTCCGAGTCATAGGGCAAGTTAAGAGTAAATTGTACTTGATATTAGGATTCGGCTAGATGGATAGACAAAAAATTGTTATAATTTGAGAGGAAGATGTTATTTAAAGTTGAAGAGAGGATATTTATGTAAATAGGACACCTCTTTGAGCAGGGGAACTGAAGTAACAAATGGGTATAAATACGTTTACTGACTTTATGGTTCTTCTTCATGATGGAGTAAGCGAACGATGAGAGGAGGCATATGCGTTGCCGAAGTTCTTGCTCTCTGATTCCCCGCATCGATCGCTCCGTCCACCGGCGTCTGCCAGCACCGTTCGTCCCCACTCGTCCACATTCACTGCTCACCGGGCCTTTGTATCCTACGTACTTTCCGTCAGGCGCGGATCCTTTGGCGTGGAAATGTTACCGGACGATTACAATGGCGAGATTCTTACCCCCAACGACAGTTTTTCTCTGGACTGCCCCCGCCATTCCTCCAGGTTATTGGATCCTTCTACGCAAATTCAGAGGGTATTGATATAGTGTTAAATTTTATCGGCATGAAATGAGCTTATAATGAGTGAAAAATAACTATAATCGGCTCATTTAGTGGGACGGGCTCCAAATTTATTCCTTAACACGTTTTCAAATGCGCCATTATATCCGAAGCCCAGCTGAAAATAGCCGCAATTGCATTCCTATTATTTGCACTGGATACATAATTGTAGTCAGCTAAGCTTTAAAATTACGGTCTCAGATACTCCTGTTAATTCGTTTCTGGATCGATTCTTGCTGTCATGCAGAAATAAGTTGTTGTGAAAGTATCTTTTAAAATTTCTAATGGTCTAGTTTCGGAATAGAAGGCTAACTTGAATCCATGTAGTCTATACGAGAGCGAATTTTTCAAATGAAACTGTTGAAAAGTAAAGTTCTGAAAGGTCGAAACTTATTGTTTTTACGATATGCATGGGAATGAGAGCAAGGGACTTAATCGCCTAAAATTTAAATTCTTTGTTGATCATTAATTTTTCTAACCTCTGATTTTTCTTTGACAGATGCGCTTAATAAATATGTCGAAATTACGCTGCTAAACATCGAGCTACGATCCTCGTATTGAGGTTAGTTCACACCGATTGCAATCAGTGTGGATTGTTGAGAGGTTGCCTCGTTCTTAACGAATCCGTCATCATTCATCCTTCGATTGATGGTCGTGAAATGAGAATTCTATTGAACATTCCACCGTGTTCGGGTTCCCTTTCATCGTATTAGGGCGGTAGTTTCATCAAATTTCGGAGCCAAAATTGGAACTTTTGATTTTTGTGAGACATTGGGCGCCTAGAAATCTGGAGGGAGACTCGATGATAATCCATTATGTATATATTTTTATCCTATGAATAACTTTGGGCGTATCACGAGCTATTGTCTTTTAGGGGACGCTGATAAGGCTCACATCCTTTCTATGTATATCTTTACATGCTTTTATGCATCAACATGATTAAGCCACCTTGGTTTATTTATAAATGAAATGCATACTAATATATAGGATAAAGATGTCAGCTAGTTTTACTAGTATTGTACTCGGATACCCGATGCATTTTATTTCTTTATTCAAACATTTTATGTTTTTTCCACAAACAGTATCATTTTTCGATGGACACGAAAATAATATTTCCTAAAACTCATGAAAAATACATTTACTCTAATATTCTCATGTGTCTAAAATATTTGAGGTCCTTTTTCACATTGCCACCACTTCGTTGCTGGTTATTGACGACTAGATCATCCATGACGTTTTACCACTTAAATTTTGTCTTTTCGTAATCGTATTCCCCGAATTAGCTCATGAAAGATGTGGAAGCTCACTATGGGTGAGATTTTGGTGAACTGCTAATAATTCAGCTTTTTTGGAACTACTTTGTTGCAGATCGTTCAATTGTTAGGAATACATCTTTAGCGACAAAATTATCGGTTATCTAGTCACAAGAGCTCCAGAATCTTCTGTGTACTGATGCTATATTGGACTGCTGTATATTATCTGCTATTTTTTTAAAGATGCATAAATGGCTGGATAGTTCTTAATTGGCCAACTGACGTGCCTGCTTTTGTCCTGATATTTTTGGCTGTACTTAGGTAAATGATGTCGGTGGTATGATTGTGAAATAGCTGCGGTGTAAATCAATGGCGTTCATAATTGCTACGTTTTATGGTAGTTAGCCATTGATACATTTTTCGTCACCCCTACTTATACCATACCGTCTGACGATTAGTTTTACTGGACTTTTAATCAACACTAAGTTTTTCTTAAATTTGGCCTCGTGAGTAATGGCACAGGAAGAGATTATAATGAAATGATGCTGTAGTAATTTTCCGTGCTCATGACTTGTTTGGTATACGTATCGTATCAAGAAACAATTGATGGAAACCAAGGCTAAAATGAATTTAATATGTGAATTGATCAACTCTTCTCAGAGTGTTTTTTATTAGTACCGCAATACTCTGGACGATGGGTGTAGGATGAAGGGCGTCTACTAGTTGCTCAGTAAAGGAGTAGAATAACTTTTATCCATTTACAAGCTGATTTCCATAAAATTATATTAAAAATATAATGAAATTTATGTTAAATATTGGAGTAAAAGATAATACAGTAAGTATATTGTTACTTGTTTGTTGGAGAACGTTCTATATCAAGAAGCATACGATTATTTTCTAGATTGATGCCGAGGTAACACTGATGGCGAGATACTTTGTTTCCGCTCGTATAACTGTATTTCATGATTTGAGCAGTTCAAATTTCCTATCTTTTGAAGAAATGCTTCAATTAAAATAATAACGTCGCTCTTAGCTAACAGCGATAAAATTGCAAATTCTGAAGAAAAGTGCAAAAGGAAATTTAAAACGCTAATGCATTATAATGCATTGCATGGGTACACTCCTTATCAAATGTCCACATCAAATTCACCATAATGATATTTACTTTATATTTTATTCACTTCGAAAATAAATATGAATGCAATGATTTCTCTGTCACTTAATTCTTATTTTCTTTGAAACTTAATACACTATGCATAAATGGCACAGTAATTTGGTTATGAAAAAATTTATAATGTATTAAAAACATTCCTAATCTAATGAGATAAGAACGGTTTATGAAAAATTTCAGACATTCTGTGTTCATGAAATGCTATGCTTAGTCAACATAACGACAATGAACTGGGAGCGCTTGTGCATAATGGCCGGTTCAAGTTACTGCACATAAGTAAATTTTATCAAACTCATATAGAATTTCATATCCGTGATCACTATCTAATGATGTCCCTTTTTTGTCCCTGATATTCCTTTTACGTAAACGTCTTTTTACCGGAAAATTCGCCACGAAAACCGCATGATGATCTTCTTCATGTTGGGCTTATTATCTCAATGCAACGGTTTAGTCGTTTAGAATGTAGTTCGTACCGATCATTTCGTATTCGGTATATTATTTTCAACGCCAATTGAAGAATCCGTCGTTTTGTCCAGAAAGGACTTGGGAGTAGAGTTTTACATAACTTAGTGCCTATTTCTTTTATCGTGCTCACAAAATACCTGATAGTAAATAGGAAGATTTTTTCACAGAATAAGGTTCATCATCCGTTCACTACCCTCGTGAAACGATACTTTTCAACAGAATGTAATCATACACATTGCCATTCTGGATACTTTACCTCGAATAATAATGAAATTGAATTGAATTTTCAAGTTTTTTTATTCATGGATATTTGAATACACAAATCCAAATTTATTTATTATGGGCCGAAATTTTGCTAATCTCATTGAAAATTCTTTTTGACAGTGCTATCAGCTACAGTGAAAATGTTTTAGGGATGGCTAGTGAAATAAGGAATTGGTTTCAGTGGCGTGTAGCCACTGCCGGGTGTATTATGTAGTGGTCTAGAAGGATGCGAAAAACGTGAGATGTAATTGTACTGACTGTAATATGTGTTGTAGAATTAATGACAAAATGGAATGTAATGCCTCAGGGATGCTATAAAAAGAAATGTCTGTGAGTTCAAAGTGATATGTGATATACCCTGGAATATATTGGGCCCTTAGAAAAATCCTGAACCTAAATGTGTATTGTGTGGCAAAAGCTCTCTTCAAAGAAATATTTGGTGCACAAAAAAGGGTATAAATTAATTCATATTCCTTGGATTATAATATATATAATGAAGTGCATTCAGGTTGATGAATAAATGAGTTGTTTAATACATTGCTCAAAATAGTGAGCCCGCTAGGCAATTTATTTAGAGTATTATTCGTAATGAAGATGTGTAGTCGTCCTCATCCGCTACAACCAAAAGAAGTGAAATTAGACTTGAATGCAATTAAGGGGTTTAAATTGTATTGTCAGTGTCTATTATATAATGGATGATCTTCAAGGTCTCTTATTCAATAAAGAGGGGTGAAATAAACTGCTTCTTTGTCGGGTAGAAATGTGGGGATTTTAAGTTAATTTACTGCGTGACAATCGTTGGTGTGACAATAAGATGAGTAGAAATTATTCCAGAACATATTTTCATCGTTTTATTTCATAGTATTATTTAGAGAAAATGAGTTTTGAGTCAGTATTTCGAAGTTCGGGTCCCGAGGTACACAGTAAAGCATGCCATGCGTAAAGAGTAAACGTTTCACGCCAATGAATTAAGTTACATGAATAGATTACTCTTCTGTTATGCTTTACTGTCCGGTGGACGACTTCATTGGCAAATATCGAAGAAAAATAGCCTATTGTAATAGTGTGAAATATTTTTGGAAATAATGCATACGATAGTTAGAATTTATTTCGATATATATATGTGAGCTCCTGTAGTAATCTAGTAATTACTGATATTTGCACTTTAAGTGTAGTAGTTTCAAATACAATCAAATTGATGATCCATAAAATGTTGCATTATCTTAGATCACATGACCAGGAAGCCCCCAGGGTAATAGCAATTACCTTCAACTTGATTTTTTTTCAAAAAACTTTTCATTTTAATGTTCCCTTACTTCCCTACGTTTTCAAGTAATGGCCATTTTCATTTCCATGTTTTAAATATAAATCCAAAATAAGTCGGCCAGCTAGCATTGAAGTTTAAGTCACGCAGTCATTTATTGACAGTGTTACCGAAATTATCCACGTAAACCAAGCGGACATGAAATCAAACAGCGGCCAGTGTTGACGCTGAAACGGGTTCCCTGCTCCCAAAGATTGCTAGACACAAAAGGAGGTAGCAAGGAACGCTGTTTTCCTAATGCCTTCATTACACGATTTCAGCACATACAATAAAGTAGAAGATATGAATTTTGATCCTCAGTGATCGGAAATTTTCACTTCACATCTCACCTTAACTTGTTTACTAATATGCCACTAATGAAGATGTGATTTGCCTAAACCTGGTGTAACTACTTGAAAATGAAGAAAAGGGGAAAAGAGTAGGGGAGTGAAAATGGCGATGGTCTGAGGTAATGGAAAAGTAGACGTCTCGGAAGATGTGTTTAAGAACGGGTGGAGTATCGGAAAGACAAGACGAGAGAAGGGAGGATGTAGTCGGGGGAGTGGAAAGCGAATGAGGAAGAGGAAATGGAAAGAGAGAGAGAGGATAATAAGGTTTGTGAGACTACAGAATGACGTCACTTCCCCTCGGCTCGCCGATGGAAACAAAAGAAATAGGATCCAGGCTCCATTAAGACTGAGTGATGTGTAATGACGGAGGGATGGATGAGGGAGAAAGAGAAAAATAGGGTTAAAGAGGGACGAGAGAAATGAAGGGAGAGGAAAAGGGGAAGTGAAAAATGGAGGCGGCTGGAGATGAGTACCGGGCGGATAGATGGGATCGAGAGCATGAGTGGTAGTTAGGTTGTGTGGGTGAGTCGACGGCAGAGGTCATTTTGCGCCCCTAATCGAGTAAAATTTTTTTTTTAATTCCTAAAAAAACGATACTAATATTAAAGTCAAAATATTTTTTTAATTAAAATTTCATTTTGTAAATTTAAATGGCACTATATACTTGAACCAGTTTCTTATGAAAACAATATTTTCATTTGGTTTAGACGATCTATTTCGACACCTGGAACGTATTCTAGGCCTCCCCTGATGCCAAGCCGCCTGTACATTGATATGTATCGCACTCTTGCCAGGAGATGTCAGATACTGAGGGTTGACGGCATTTGCTGAGACTTAAAGCAAGGGAGCAAGGGAGCAAAGGGCGAAGGGTTTCCATTGGACGACCGTGGAAAAAGTGGGAAGGCTATGGCGGTAAGCAGAAGAGGAGGGACGAGATTAAGGAAGGGATCGTGGGCCGAGTTGAGGGTACCCCAACGAAGGGTTTTCGGGAAGGAGAGGGTAAAATGCTTGCGAGCCCGGTGGGAAGGAGTATTTTTGATTGGATTCTGTTCACGAAAAATGGGTGAGTTGGCTTTCTCTTTCGAAGGGAATGGGGAGGAGGACGTTGTGTGGCGCAGAGGGGAGAGGAAGCGGTAGGGGAAAAGGGTGAGTGATTAGGATGTTTGGAGGAAGGTCTTGAAAAAAAGAGGGAGAGAGAGAGAGAAGCTGGCGCTTGCCCTAGCTCCGGCCGGATCTTGATTGTTGATATTTTAGAAGGGTAGTCATGTCGGATCTGATACTGGAGCATGTGATGTGAAGGCATAATGATTCGTTGACATTTGAATGAAAATATGAGCGAGCCTTGAGCGGTTGTTGTCGGATACGATTTCTTACTTGCGGGATCGCCCATATGTGCCAGGGAAAGAGGTGCCTTGGGGATGTTTTGAAAATACCAGCTTAATGCCAGGCATGCATTTATGTCCGCCGAAAGTTTCGGGACGAATTAAGACGGATTAGTCTTCGAAAAATGGAGGATAGTGTGCGTGTGTGCGCTTTTAACCTTTATGCTCGTGGGTGATCGAAGGTTCTTGTAGCTGATTTGTACCTCTAGTAGCTCAGGAAGTACGCGGTGGATTACGTTTAACCGAGTCGCTGCGAAGAAGATCCGCAGGTGTTCCCCCAATCACGTGTACACGAGCGGCGAGATGAAAAGCTTGAAATGCCGGACTACGGTGAATACGCGCAAAAAGTTTCACAGCAATAGTGGAAGCTATAATTGACATGCAATAACTACTTCTTGCATGCGAGGTCACGTGCATGTGGAACAGCTGCGCCCGCGGAAAACGTCTTGAGGACGCATTTTTTGGGAGCAAGTGTTTTCCTCCGAACTGATGATGAAATGCAGCGCAGGAACAGTTCACAGAATCGCAAGAAAAAAGTGACCGCGTCTTGTGCTTGTGGAAATGTATGTGCGTCATTTAAAAACAGAAACATCGGGATTGGGTTTTTGCCCAAAACATTTCACAAGGGTGCCAAAACTGATTACTGATATAGTGCCACACCATTTCCAACCTAAATGTTTAGGAATATGTTATCTACATCTTACCTTTCGAGTCGCCACGAAGGCGTGCAGCGGAAATTGTTATTTTACCAGCAGTTAGAGTAATTTGTTATCAATGCCATTCGAGTAATTCAGTTTGTCGAAAGTCCCCTTTCTTGCTCTAATTGCCTCGAACTTTGCGATTGATAAATGATTCTTTCCGTCGGTCGATTCAACAGTCAATAAATTTCCTTCTATGTATCACTGTGGTCTCTTTGATAATATTGTAATGCGACGTTAAAATGTTTCCTTCTCTGTAATAGCGTTAAAATCATATGATTCGTACTTTTCCAAAAGTTCTAAAATCCGCGCATACAGTATTCATGCTTCATATGTACACAAACCTGCCTTCCCTTCTTCACGGTTCTTCGCAAAACTGTTAAATTTTCTTCGTAACCAGTTTGATTCCGAAATTAAGTCCTGAGGGTTCCAAACACTCATGTTAAACAACCTTACCAACGTGAATTAACATCACTTCTTAAATTAATTATCCGAATATTTACCCACTAACCGTTTGATTGAACTTAGTTTACGTCATGCCGTTCCAAAAACGCTCCCTAAGTACATTCCCCATGTTAAGCCCGTTTATAATTTGATTTTTAAATATTTTACTTGGTTAGCCAATGTTATTTCTTTCACTCCGAGTCAATAGGTTCACAGGTATAAGGATTTCTTTTTCCAGGAACTCGTCACGGTAAATGTGTGCGTATTTGTTGGCTCCCTATTTCTGCGCTAAGGACTAATATTATTAAGATCCCTAGAAAGGGTTTCGCAATCTGTTTTGTTTCTTTTGGGCATAGCGTTAAATATTGGAACCATTTGTGAATAAAGACTTTGTTGATTACTCTGTAAGGAATGCCATTTACATAAATCAGAACGAGGAGGGGACGGATGACACTTCCTCGTGTTATGGAAGAGGCAGCAATTAAACTTATGGTTCATGAAGCATAGTGATCAATAATCCTTTGCCTTGGACATAGCAGTGCCCCAATGAACATAAATTTGGAAACCATGTTTAGAATTCTCTCTTACATTGATTAAGACATCAGTCAGACAAGTATCAGATTGTCTAAGAAACATGGAACTTATATCTTGCGTTGAGTTTAAATATTTTCTGCATAAAATTGAATCTTTGAAGCAAAGCCTGTTGGAGTTTACCCATGACACATAGGAAATTAAGGAAACGTACCCAATAAATATTCTTCCTTACAGATATTATCCGCTATTTTGTGAACATTCAGTGTTTATTTTCTGGCAATGTCCTATTTATTCGATCCGACAATAGGAAAGTAAGCTAAAGACAAGTACTAGTGTGTCGTCACATTTCATTTTTGATTCGATAGTAAAAGTTGCTAATATAATCTCTCATTCAAAAAACAAACGCAATTCTGCTCTTCTGTTTCCTGTTTTCGTGTGATGACATCGCCACTAGTGCAATACACCTAATCAGTTCTAACAGTTTATTGACCTTCAATTCCTCAATGGAAAATTTCATTTAACTATTGCTAATAATTTGCACTACTTTCCTTTGAATGATAATGCTAATACGAGTTAGAGACTAAAAGGTTATTAAACATAGTACATGGAAGAAGCCTGACGCCATCGAGTTTAATAGTACTGCTCTCACGCAAACATTTATAATGTATATTTTAGGAGATCATAAACTGGAGTAGTTGGAACAGCGTGCATAACTTTGAAGGGTTTTGGACTAAAATGATCAAAGTAGTTGGGACATAAGGAGAAGAGTTGAGTTAGATAAAGAAACTTTCACAAGGAGGAGGAAATTGACGACAGGGACGTTGAGTAAGGATGTTAAGAAAAGATTAGTGAAATCTTTGATATGGAGCGTTGTTTTGTGCAGCGTAGAAACATGGTCTTAGAGCAATCAAGCTCTATTCATGGTAGGGAAGAGAGAGAGAGCTGTTGGCAGGGATATAAACCAGACACGAAAGTGGTTGCAGAACATTTTGAAGGATGATGGGATGTTGAAGATTGTGATAGAGGAGAGAACGTAAGGCAAGCGAGAAAGGGGTAGAAAAGAATAGGTATATTGGACGGAGTGAAAGAAGGCAGAGAGCATGCGGAATTGAAGATGGATCTATTGAAGTTTTTGGTATCAAGTTGCGTTTCGTTAAGCGAGCAAAATACAGAAAAAATACACCTGTATATCGTTGTTCTGTCTGGACCAATCAAAATACTACCTTAAACGGTAGACAAACTAATAAAAATGATTATATTTTGTACGACGCTCTACGTTCTGGGTCTTCAGTTTTAAAACCTCATCTTCTTGAAGGTAAGATCCCCACGGTGTTTTTCAGTTACTTTGGAAAGATATAGAGAGAACCCCATTCTGAGTAACATTATTTTAAACAAATAAAATAGCACCAGTATTTAAATAACATTGTCTCAACAGTCACAAAATAAATAGCTGGCTCCACTCATGCAATTACTTTTATTAAGTGATTCCCTTAAACCTAAGCATTGCACGGATAACTAAATTAGGGTAATGATTCATGCTAAATATGTTGACACTTAATATTATTGTAGCCGTGATTTATTCCAATGATGAAAGTTCTGATGTACTCTTAGTAAAGTCAAACTTTACCATTCATAATTAATTAATGAGAACATTGCTAATTCCGGGAAGGAGAAAAATAGCTGCGGTTCAATCGTAATGTAAGAAATTGCAGAAAAGAGATTGAAATTACTTTCATTTATAATTTACAAATGTTTTTTGATTGACTGTCTGCTCAAAATTTGCTAGCTCCCTATTATTCATATTTTTTAAAATGTGGCACCTCTTCCTCTTTCACTTTCCTAAAAATAATATTATGGATACATTCGTAAATTCATTTAGGATATTTTAGCAAACCTTCCATCAGCCATTCAATTCAGTATTTATATTTAAGTTTAAAAACAATACCTTGTTCCCCAATTTGGTATCATGTATCACTGACTCGAAAATTAGGGTTACTCATTATTCTAGTTATGAACTAATTTAATATGCTGTTTATCAATTGACAAGTGTAATTCAGGGAATATAAATGAATTTTACGGTTATATTCCTTAATTATGAACACTAACTTAGTGTTAACATATGAAAATTATTCGGAATGAGATATTTAAAAAAACTTAAGTTGAGAAAATATGTATTTTATTTAAATATTTAACAATTAAATATGTTAGATATGGCAGAGCATCGAAATAAATAAGAGAGTGGGAGAAGAACGGAGATCGAAGTACTATTGATACTTTTTCGGTTACGTTTCTCATGGTGGCACGGCAACTCTTCGCCTAGCACGCTATAAATACGTAGAAATGGAGATGAGGAGTGATAATTTGAAAAATTTCAACTCAGAGTTTCAAATAAATTAAAATCCCCAAGAATCGTGGACACATTTCATTCTCGGTTCACTTTCCTCGACGATTGGCGACCATGATGGAGGCTGCGGATAGCGCGGGTCATTTTTATCAACGAAGAAATTAGTTTCCCGTTCGTGGCCAGAAAAGGACAAGGAGATATGTATTTTTGAAAACGTAGAATTTACTCTGCCCCTATCCGTCCACCTTACGCTATAATTTATGATTGGAGCGGGTAATTTGCGCCTGGAAAGATAAAAACGTGTTTTCGCGAATCGACCATGATAAGGACATTTCCGATAGTGTACAAATGGAGGGGCAAGGCTTGGATAAAAAGACCACGTGGCTGAACTTTATTTGTGGAGGTATTTTGGGTAATAAGTAAAGTGCGGGAATAGGAAGGGAAAATGGTTATTAGCGTGAATAAAACCATCTATAATTGGAGCCAGAATTTTTTTCCGAATTCCGAATTCTTTTCCTGCGGTCAATTTAAAAGAAAAAGTAATAAGCCTTTAAACTGTTGCTCGTAATTTCTGAAAATTAAATTACTTGAGTATTGTATGTTCAGGCAGTGCTTTGATGCGATGATGTTATCCAAAAAGGGTATTCCTAATATTATTCGCGGCTTTCAAGATACAAGTACTGAAATAATTTTCGAACGGAATTCCAAGTCTGTAATAACGTGACAAAATAGTCAAAATAAGAGCTAATCAAGGACTAATACTTTGCTAAAAATTTATTATCGATAACCGATGCATTACTTAGTTCCAAACGATAAGGCCAATGATTTTAAATATTTAGCTAACAAAATTTTCCTTCCCAAAACTAATTAGACTTTGGAATTCTCTCGCCACAGAATGCATTTTTCATATATTATAAGACTAAAACTCAGTGATCAAATTATTTTAAAACTAAATTATGAATCAACAGTATTTTAATCCTTTTAATATCGTTTTTAATTTTTCTCGAATTATTTTTGATACTCCGATTTTTGTATGTTGTGGGAAAATGTTGGATTTTAATTACTTCCTTAGAAGATGCGTTAATAAATGGTCCCTTGGTTTTTGTTGAAAGTAGACTATTTCTCAAGGTAGCTTTTCGTTGCCTTTCTATCCCGTTTATAGATGTGTCTGCTCTTTTAGATACCTTATTTCCTGAAATCGATACCCATTTGCATTTTTTGCCATTTAAAATGTTTTCCTAGACTTCTACTGAAAATCCCATAGTATATTTTTAAGCACAAATTGAAAATGTTTTCTTTCATTTTATTAATTCAAGTAACTTCACGGGGAGTTTTTTCCTATGCACATTTTATCATTAGAATTAGGACGAGGACTTAAAGTTGAGTTTCTTATTGCCGTTAATTTTTGTCGTAACTACCATCGTTGTAATAAGGCATATATATATATATATATATATATATATATATATATATATATATATGTATGTATATATGTATATATAAATGCATAATTATTATATATAGATACATCGTATATATACATATATTTATATTGATTTGTTTATATAATTTTCATTTTTTCTGTGATAGCGTTGAATTTTGGCACAACCTATTTATTGGCGTTTATTTTGGTAGCTTTGCTTACCAATTGTAGTTGCTAAACTAAGAGGGATATTCTGGAAAATAGACCTGACAATAATGGTTAGTATACCTATTGGTATCGTTTTTTATGGAATTTGTCATAAACCTGGAAGTTATGTAAATGTCCAATGGTCTAATGGAGATTTACGTGCGTAAATATAAGGTACATTTATTTTTTTAGTAGGCATTACTTAAGTAAATTGAATACCACGAGGAGTTATTGCGCCAAATGGAAAATGTTAAGGATAAAATGAAAATAATTGCTATAATGTTCTAAATATTAGTCATTTTTTATTCTTCTCTCTTATTTAATGCATTAAAAAACTTACCAAATTTAAAACAATTAATTTCTTAGTGAAAAGCTTTAAGTAATGAGAACGCTAAAACTATATAAATCCGAGTAAAATAGAGTCGCTAAATGTTTAAACTAAAGAAATGAGGCTAGACCAGGGGTATGGCAAATTCCCTCACAAAAAGTAACCCTTAAATGCTCTAGCTTAGAGTCGTCCCGTTTTGAATTCGCTGCCAATTATCTCATCATATTTGATTGATGTTGAAGCAATGGAATCACCTCCCAACTTTCTTTCACTTCATCCATTTGAGTAGAGGTGTGCGGTGCAGCCTCGCCATGCCCTCCTCGGCCCAATGCAGCGACTCCTAAATGTGTGTTGCCACTTGCCTCAGCCACCACAGCGGGTACTCGTAACTCGATCCCTTGGGAGGGGGAAAAAGTCTTTGCTACCGCCGCCAATTTTGCCGAGGGGAGCCTCGGATGTCATAACCGTTTTAAGGGGATGTCTGCAATCAAAGTGGGGGAAAGGAAGAACCACTCCGATATACCGTTCTCTCCGATATGGGACCCAGGATTTACCCCTCCATTCCGCCCTCCTCAGGAGTCTCTTCACCTCATATCCTTTCCTCTTCCGACCTTCCCCCTCCACCCTGGTGTCCCACCTCATTCTTCCCTAATCTGTTCGCCGGAGCAATTGGTTTTTCGCCGTGCGTTGGAATCAGATGTCTCGAGACACCCTAGAGGCACAGGAAGAGGGGGAGCGGGTGACATTAGCAAAATCACGGGTTGCACTCGCTGCCTCATCCATCCTCCCCTCTGTTACTCTCCTTAACTTTATGATTCCCACCCCCCTTATCCTCCTCATTCTCTCTCTCTTTCCCCCTCTCCCACCCTCGTTCAGCCTTCTTCCAAGAGGATAGTTGGAGGTGATATTAGGAGAAGAGGAGGTAATGGTTTTGCCTCGGAGTTGGAGAGGGCGGGAGGGTGAAAAATATAAATGGGGGAGGGAGAGAGAAGTCTTACCTATAGCGTTGTTATAAAAAAACCCCAGGACCAGAAACGGGGATAGAGGGAGGGACGAGGAAGAGGGCTCTAATGACGGTGCCTTACACAACGACTGCGCGGCTATCACAAGAGACGAGGCCCGCCGCCGCAAACACCAGAGGACCGCCCACTCCAGAACCACCTCCTCCGCAAAGCTGTTTGGTGATTACACCGTTACCACGGGTGGTGTTAGGAGTGAGGGAGAAATAGGGGAGGTTTTGAGGAGAGAGGAGGAGAGAGGAGGTGGGATAGAGAGAGGGTTTTTTGGGAGGAGGGGGAGAGGGTAGTGGAAAGCAAAAATGATTGCACATGTCTTGCTTTTTTTCTTTTGGGTGCGATGAGAGGAAGGGAGAGAGATTTGGGTCCTGTGCTTTTTTGGGGGGGATCGAAAGAGAGACCGAAAGAGAGAGGGGGGTGTGGGCTCGCGGCGGCTGCAAGGTTGGTTTTTGGGCGCAAGAGGAAGATAGAAAGAGCCTAAGTGATTCAGGGAAAGGGAGACAGGGTTGAGCTATGCGGCGGAAGGATCTCATGGCGCTCATCTAGGTGGTCGCACAGGGTTTTTCTCTCCCAAATTATTGCAGAGGATATAATTTTTTGCTCCTTCCGCCTCCAATTCTTTTATTTTGGAAATAATTAGCTGCGTATGATTCTCGCCGTTACTTCATTTATTCTGAAGCCTTATTTAGTACGTTGCGACAGGAATGTCATGGATTATCATCCGCCTTCTCGTATAAAAAAGTAATAAAAAATTCATTTTATTGGTCGAGTACATTATTTTTGTTCGCGAGCAAATCTAAAACTTGTCATTCATGAGTGCAGGAAAAATCATCCTCTCATCGATCTCTGAAACTTTATGGTGGAGATTTATTCGCTTGAAAGTGTTAAACTGGGATAATGTTTCAGATGAATAAGTTTAATCGGTCGTAACCAAAATAACGATTAAGTCGAATTGAAATTGATTTATTTGCTTAGCAGACTGGATTTTACGTGCTGATTCATTGATATCGAATAATTATGCGATAATGTTTTTCCTTTAAGAATGTTATTAATAATGCCTGATGGAAGATAACTGTTAAAATTATGGAAATCTCTGTGATTTATTTACAGGAATTTGCAAGAATGCGCAATATTATTTATAGCATATCATTCGTGCAACGATCTCAATTTATTTTTTAACTTTATTAAGTTTTATATAGCAAACATGCTTCAAGTCGCTTGTTATCTTGTTAGATTTTGTGACACTCGAGAATTTTGGAAATATTGAAAATTGAGTAAAAAAGAAGTATAAAATAGGGACATTTGCAGAAGAGATAATTTAAAGAACCGTGTGCGCGTTCAATAAAATTTCAACTCAAAAATGTTCACCATGAAAACCCAACTTAACTTTCTAAATCTATCATTCTTTTTGAACAAATGTAAATTATTCTGTGTCGCTGTAACTATCAATTCAATTTTAAGGTTCATGTAAGGCCATAACGAGAGTTTATTTTCCCAAGTTAAAAGTAGTTTCATTATATGTAGATATTTATGCTTCAATACCTGAGGAAAACTCAAAGATTAGAAAAAATAAAAATTTTAATTTCAGTGCTGAATTTTTGAAAGACAAAGGAAATATAAATCAAAACAAAAGTTTACATAGATTATTTAATTTCGCAATTATTCTTAGGTATAAAGTATTTTGGCAAGGCCTTCCTGATTTTCAGAGATAGTAACAAACGTTTTCTCGTGAAGCAGGGAAATTAGCTGAAGAACTAGCTCCTTAGTTTAGTTAGCTGGTTCAATCTTCTTGTATCTCAAATTAGCCCCGTCCTGTTATTGAAGAAAGAACATACTTGATGGCTGAAGCGAAATTATATATTTTTTACATTGCGCGTGAATAATTATTTATTCTCAGCACACACGCATTTTTTAAAAATATCTATTTTTTTACAATTACAAATATTCCAAAGTGAACAACGTACCTGGAGTTCAGTTCTGTTACCATTTACAGCCGAACATATGGCTGACGGAGCTGGCAGTTTCAAGTAATGGTGTTTCCTCATTATTGCTAACCTTTAAGAAATACAGTTTATTTAAAGTATTTTTTTCTTAACGCATATATTTTTTACAATTCGAAGAATAGGTAAATCCTATTTCTTTTTTTAGTTCTAATTTTCTTTCCTATCAATTATGTAATTGAATATTTTCGGTTACTTCTCTTGAGTCAATCTGGTCACCTTTTTTTACCGTGAAAGAGAGAGAGAAATGCGACCATCTTTCTCATAGCGGTACGGTACCAGAGATCCAATGCCAATCTACTCGTATTATTGCAGTGCTTTATGATGACGGTGAAAATATGGCTTAATGAGTGATGGAATTAATTAATTCACAATCTGCTTAATTATATGCGGAAAGAACGGCGTCATTATAAGCGATCGTGCTGTGAACAAAGCAAGTTATTTACGATATGGATGGATTTCTTTTGTTCCGAGTCCACTCTGGGTACTTTAAGCCTTGAAAATCTTCTCAAGTACGTTTTGCGCACCGAACAAGTAGTTAATAAGTAATAGCTCCCTTATGCAAGATAGCTAGTGAAAGAAGACGAGGAAACTCTTGAAGTGGAACCGCCAATGCTGAAAGGAGCGAAACGTCTCGCGTGTGGTTAACACGTAGATGTGCAACGTCTAGCTTCCTAAGCAAGGAGGACAAGGCCTCGAAACGGGCACATACCAGACTATAGACTCACTGAGTCACCTTTAACTTGAATTCCTCAGGCGGCTACTACGCGTAGCTAAATGTTTAGAAATTTTTTTCCATTAGGCTCGAAAATAAAATTTTGAAGTTGAGAATGGCCGCACGGAAACCACGGTTTTTTGATTAAAAAATTTCCTGTAGTGTTAATGTTTTCCAATAATTAAGGTCTTATTGCCTTTTTAAAAAAATAGTTTACAACCAAATTATTTCAAAATATTTAGTTGAGCGCTGTACAGTATTTTGAAAATTTGAATGCATTAAGCCATACGCAAGCATATTCAAGATCCGTTTGTATAAACCACGCTATCTTTTTATTGAATGGATTGCCCAAATTATCTCTTTGTTATGCTAGACTGAATAGTTAAGCAATGTGCACATTTTCCTATATTTTTTCCATTTTTAAGAAAGGCAAGCAGAACTTCCTTTGTAACAAAACCATAATATATTATTCCATTCATATGACAAAATATTTTGGTTGGTTCCCGGGGCTGTAATGGAAAAACTTTATTTTGAAGACTTCAAGTTTCAATGGTTATTTCTGAATACATTGCGGTGGTTCATTTCTTCGAAACTCCCTTTTGATCGGTTCCAACATGTGTGGATTCCAAATGTATAACGTAGTAAATCAATCGAAGTCCGCACGATACACATTTGCAGCTCTTCCTGCAACCCCTCTTTGTACTTCCTCGTGAGGCAGTGTGCTCCAAGAATAAAGAACTGCTGTGATGCAGGATGTGGGCGCTATAGTATGGCAGAGGTGCTTGTTAAAATTTAAATATTTTTTATGACGATTTGGAAATTTTGAATCCAGCGAAGACATTCCAACGAGCATTAAATAGTCACTGTCAATAGAAAATCCTTAGATAAAAAAAAACTGAACCACAAACTGACTAATGTAGATTTTTGATATTTTTATCGCTCATGGATTTTGAACACATCGGTGGAGGTTCATCTTGTAAAGAACCATTGAATAACAGAACTTGGAGTGGTAGGCTGAGGCTCACCTGGGCCTACCCAATAACATCCTCCTGCCCAATAATATCTTCAAGCCGTAACCTTCTACGCCGTATTTTCAAGTAAATATTGAAGGTTTAGGACGTGGATGCAGAATAATTTTTAACATGTGCGGCACTCATTAAACATAATTAATGTCTAGACAGTCGCGAATGTCATAGGCATCAATCTTTTTTTGAGTAAAACATTCAAGTAGCGAATACCGTAAAAATTACCACGTCATCAACCGGTACGCAGACATGCCAAATTTTCAATTTATATTGCAATTTGTTGGGAGTAAAGCCTTGGAGGCACAATTTAATCCATTGATGTAGCTTACATTTAAATTTCTAAATGTATTTTTATATTTTTTATTTCTATTATTAAAGTTTTTACTTTTATAGAGATGGTATAAGTATTGCTCGTGCTTTGATCCATTTCAGTGACCAACATGCCATGTAGAAGCAATGCGGAAAAATACGTTCTTTGGAGTTATATTCGCGGCTATGCATTTAAGTTATGACTACCGAAATCGGAATAGTTTATAATTTACAACACTAATTAGCATAACGTTAATTAGTTTCAGGCGTAATATGGGAGAAATCCTTCATGATGAAAGAAGACACTTTGCTTTTCCACATATAATTTTTTTTATCAAGACCTAGGTTTCGTTACAACTGACATGAAGACCTTACACTGTAGCGAAACCTAGGTGGTAATAAAAAAATCGAGTCTTCTTTTATCATAGGATAAGAATGCTTGGTAGATAGAATATTTGATTGCATTGTGCTTTCGTCTAATTTTCAGTTGGCACATTTTATCTCCCTTAACTGCACTTTGAAAATAACTCTTCCAAAACATTTATCATGGCAGTATATTCCAGCATCTTCCTGTTCCTTGCTTTCAAGAATGGCTTTCATTACTGATGTGTATTAAACCATAATTTTTTTGTGCTCACTTAATGAATGGAATGTATAGTGTTATTATATATTTGTTTTCGTTTTGTTCGGAGAAAGAAAAGAGAGTACACGTTATGAGAAACTGAAATTAAAGTTTTCAAATTGAGAAAAAATTAAAATAATTGAAAGTCCCCTAAGTGTTCTTTAAAACATTTATCCGACAAATAATTTAAACTGTAATAGTTTTTCAGATACCCACGCGGGATAAGCTGATAAAGTGATGTAAAATAAAAAAGCTTGGAAAGTATTCACTTACGAATGATAAAACGCATGTCATCTCGCTTTTGTTTTATAAGGCAATGTAAGTAATGATTAACTTTTTGGAGGTTATTAATAATACTCTTCTATGTAAATATTGTTATTACGTCTTTCCAGTGCTGAGTAATTATAACCTTTTCTTATTTAATGAAAGACAAATTGAAAGTTCTCAGATGAAAAAGTAATCCATTTTACAAATTATCCCGTTTCCTGCAAAATTGCCGCATCATGTAATTGCTGTCATTTGTCCAGCGCAACACTTGCTTAACGACTACAAAGGACAGATATTTATAATTTTCTCTACACTCAATTATTTAAACGTTATCGATCTTAAACAACCTTTATCACTGACACCCATTTTATATCTTATTTAGGGATAAAAAATCTTGTTTCCCAACAGTCTTACAGGGTAATTCAAATTTATTTACTTATTGATTTATTTTGTGTATACTACATACAACACGTTGAGGATATTGACTACTCGTCTACTTTACAATTCCATGTACGAAATGTTTACTACTTTCAAATGAAAGCGACTGAAAGTTTATTTTAAAACTGTTTTAGGGGTAATTGCAAGTCGATGACATGGTTGCCACTCAACGTGAAACTTAGTATTACACGTAATACTTCCGTTATAATTATTTGGATATTTTGGGTTTAAAATTTAATACTTTATGGAAAGATTCCATTAAGCATTTCTACATACGTAGTTTCACACTGACCTGATTCTCTTTAGATACTATACCTATCTCTTGCAAATCATTATTGGGTTTCAGCTATCTCAAATTATTGATCATTACTTTGTTTAGGGGTGGGTGATATCGGAAATTACTAAGGAGAGAAATTGTATAAACTCTGACGCTGGAAATAAAACTCAGAGCAATTTTACGCTGCACAAGAAATACACGATATGCTAAGCCTGCCGAAATATTAACTCAAGGCTCCAAGAAGAGCATGTTATTGCAAAGTAATTGACAATGTAGTAAGTGAAAAAGCGGTTACAACTTAGGATAGCTTATATTTAAGCTACATATTAATTTAATGCATTAAATAAACATTCAGAGCTTTTAAATGAGAGTAGTATTGATATTATTGAGATGCAAAAGTTTTGTGCAGGGAATCGTCTCAGATGGAAGCGCTTGAAAATGTTGGATTGAAAGGAACAGTTAATTTCTGTATGCTGCATCATGAGTTGTAAAATTTATCACGACGGCAGGCCTTAACACCTGCAATTAAATATAATTTGCTGGAATTAACCCGATGAGAAAAATTGTAATGGATCAGTTTTTTAATTGATGGTTTTCATGAACGGGGAATCTCTCCTCCGGAGGGCAAGGGGATGATGATGGCTCAGTGATTACTAATCAAATGACGAGGAATTTATCCTAGTGCAGTGCAATTTTATTTTGTTTCATGATAGTTTTACTGGGTTTTGCCGTAGTAACTCAAAAATATGAGCCGTCTTCGTCTTCTTCTGTTAGTGAAACGAGTGCAGTTATACTAATTGATTTGCATAATATTATTTATATTTAAAGCTCTGAGCTTGCGTGATAATGAGAGAAATAAACAAATATTGTTTGCCATGGTTAAGATATAGATTATTGGACATGTATTTTATATTTTAACTCAATAGGGCTATGTAAACAAAAATTTCGTCGGCGTAACAATGTCTGCTTTTAAAGCTACGCATGGAAGGCAATCCCGTGGTAACATTATTAGTTACCACGGGACAAAGTTATCTTTGACCTAACCTGACCGTTGCCACCAGGAAATTTGCCTAATTGCAACGTAATTGTGTAAATAAATAATAAATAAAATTAATAAATCCGCATCGGGTTTTTATCTTACTTAACTAATAATTTTGGTGATTAAATTTTTTAATGACCAAAATCGTGATACTTACTCATCAGATGAAAATTAAATTAGTGCATCCTGTTATTTCTAATTACTTTAAAATATTTTTTTCACTTTACATTTTTCGTTTAGTTAACTGTTTTTGACGATTTCGTATGGCGCTATCTTCTTTTCTGTATATTTTCAACAAGGGACCTATCGGATACCTAGAGCATCATTGAACCAAAAGAAAAAAGTACGTTTTAATGAAAAGAATATATATAAAAAAATTAATTTTTCATATTAATCTGGTGTAATAAAAATGAATAGAAGAAAAACAGGCGAAATCCAGCGAAACAAGTTCATATTTGTAGTCTGAACTATTTTTTTTCCTATCTGGCTATTTATTTTCCAATTTCTCATATTATAGAGTAAAGCGAGAAAATGGTTGCAAATAGTATGTTCATAATGGTAGAGAATAAAATAGTTCCATACATAAACAAACAAGCACATAATAAAATAAACTGATTCGAAAAGAATTCAAAAGTGCTAATGTGTATACAGGCAAAATTGAACCGATATTTATGAAAACAAAGTATTGTTAATGACCAAGGGTACGAATAATAATCGATATCGCATACTTCGCATACGCATATTTTTAGTTCTATGTAGCCTCTTTAGGTTCATTTTATTGAATCTATGGCTCAATCTTCAATATGCGTGAAGTATGTGAACTTAATTCTCCAGTAATATCAATTTAATATTATTATAATTCAAATAAAATAGTTGACCAGCCAAATTCATTGAGAGGAGCATATTTTCCTGTTTCAAGTTCACCTTATTTAACGTGCATGTACTTAGGCAACAAATTGCACGATATAATGGCTCACCGCTTCACTTTAATATTAGTAATATTCTTATGTAGTTT
Source organism: Hetaerina americana (assembly GCF_022747635.1). Classification (NCBI taxonomy): domain Eukaryota; kingdom Metazoa; phylum Arthropoda; class Insecta; order Odonata; family Calopterygidae; genus Hetaerina; species Hetaerina americana. Next base: position 49,900,047 of record NW_027286069.1, read on the forward strand.
TAGCCATTTATTAGTCAAAAATTTTTAAAATAATCTTTGTTTCTGTTAGTGTTTGGATTGAACTGATGTGCGGGAAGCTAATGTTCTTGACTGGAATTCAGGAATTGGGAATGGCTTAGAGAAAATCCTCCAGGTTAGCTATAAATGGTGTATACGTGGAGTAGTAGAATAAGCGTGGCGGGTATGCTGGAGGAATTAGGTTGGTAGCCTCCTGATATTCGAAGAGAATAGGCTAGACTAATGCTTTTAGGCAGCTATACCAAGTTACCTACGGAGATTCGATCACCAAGGCGAAATAAGGGAGATATACACTGTCACAGACATTCAATTATTCGTACTTCCCTCACATGATACGGAATCATAACAAAATCGAACATAAGCACCCTTATATTTATACTTTAGGATGAACATTCAATGATGTCGTCAATTACTGGATGCTGTTTATATTTTTTTGTATTTGTACGAGTGTTTTTGTATGTATATGTGCTAATGTGTGAATATTCAAATGTATGTATACATGCACACACCATACTTGTGTCGGGGTTTGATCGGGACCAGCCGCACACCACCGCTTGTGTGGCTGGTGCCCGGCCTAACCCCGCCTCTATCCGTTGTGGTGCATATTTGCAGGATGTAGATGAGTAGATTAGGGAACACACTTACCTTAACTTTGCTAGTATATTTCTTAATGTGTTTCAAGATTCTTAACCAAAAACATGAACCTACTTTAGCTTTCCCCTTTCTTTTGGCACATAGGTAGCGCCATTTTATTAGAAGTTCGTTTCCAAACTTCATAAAATAACGGAAAAGGTATGCTTTGATAGTGCGATATATGCGGCACTTGTAATCCTCTCTATATTCCTGGCATTGGTATTAAGTTTGTGTTCCATTCAAAACCAATCTTAAAAGGTAGACTGCCAAATAATATAATGGATTTATTGCTCTCTTAAATCACAAGCATTTTCATGGAAGCCATGTGCTTACTTACGGAAAAAGTATGATTATTCTATAAAGACGGATAATAACTCAGATCTTCTGCAGTGCATGAAAACTTTTAGTCCTAACCCTAGTTACTTAGCCTAATATTTGCTTTCTTTTTATGTAAAATGACAGGTATATTATTTCTACGTTGCTTCCACGTTTACTAAATACGAGATATTGGCAGAAAACCTTTGAGTATAATTTCTCTCTACATGTATTGAAGATAATTTATCGAATTGCCAAAATGCATGACTTTAATAACCTACCCAGATTATCATTCTGTGTCATTAATCGAAACTTGTCCGTGCACCTTATGATTTTTACATTTTTTTCTTTGGTATTGCAATCATCAACTTGCAAGAAACTTCTCTTAAAGATTTTCAATTTTTGTCAATTAAAAAATGAAAATATTTCTAAATTACCTATAATTCACTACCGTCGGTGTATGTTGGCCTAAATAAAGATCAAATATGAAGTACGAAAATACGCTGAAACATTTGATGACGACAAAACTGATTTATTGGTATTATCCTCATTTTTACGTCTTAGCAATCGCACGAAATATTATCTCTTCTGATCAGTAAAGAGTTAAAAGCGTTTTATTAACGCGTAAGAAAAATTTGAATTTCGGCAAATAATTTCCTGTAAATAATAGAAAATTAAATTTCGTAGAGTGCATTATACCCATGAAGATTCTCTCGTAAATTCATCCATTTCCTTGCCGTTTTCTTTAATTGATCATTAGGTGGATGAGTTTATCAACAAGTCAATTTTTTTTGCAATGTTCTTTCCTCGAATGTGTATAGTTGAGGAAACACTTTTCAGTGCTGTTGATGCGTTCACGGTGTTGCTTTGTTAGTAAGAATGATCTCCTTCCCCTCCCTTTAGGAGTAGCAGTTTACCTACTGGATTCCTAATTGTTGGAGATAAAGTTTCACAATTTTTGAACCCCTTTCCGATGCACCCTTGTGATATCATCAAATCGTATTATTAGCGTTGCAAGGGTTGATGCGAATGTCTGTAAATTGTGTATCTCTTAGTCCTTCAATGGTTTCATCAGAATATGGATGGGTGCTTTGTCATCTCATGCATCTTTACCAACGATAAATTTTATGTGTTTTTAAATAATTCATTATTGACATCATCCATGAATTATTCCTATCATTAAAGTAGGCTGTTCATGTCATCAGTAGAGACGTGATTACCCGAACGGGGGATCCCCAGCTTTTTTCTCACAGAGGTTCTGGACTGAGTCCCGGAAAGAAAATGTTTTTTTTTATTGTTTTCAAGCACATGAACCATGAAATAGGATTTTATACGATCCTAATCCATCAACCCATTGATTCCATCGCATCCGGAATTAAGTGCGAGAGAATAAGAGAGGCATTCGACCATTTTAGCGCGGCCAGCGCGTGCTCACTCATGGCTCGCGAAGTTAGCCTGGCCGTGTGATATGTTGGGGGAAAAAATGTCTCCCTTTTTGTTTGGGAGGAAGGTCGTGGAGAGTTGGACGGAAAAAACAAGGCCTATCTCCGTCCCCCTCTCCCTTTCTCTCAATTAGACGGTTCTCTCTGCCTTATCACCACCTATCCATCGGGAGCTTTTTTCCACTGACAGGCCACGCGACCGACACTTTTAACTTTCCCAGACAGGGAGATTTGAAAATTTTCGGCGCCGGATAAAATGGCGGGGGAAACCGCACCATTAACTTCATTCGCATTCTCCGCTATAATATTTGTCTATCCTGTGGAGGTGAGAGCTTTGGGTTGAAGGCCGCAATACCAATGACGCACAAACTTTAGAGATAATTGACCACTGCGATCACTTCCCGAAGTGCCCGTCCTGATGAGACTAACACTTAGGATCAATTAATAGTGACTGGATTCTCTGGGCGTGAAATTTAGGTTTAGCGCGGCGTTCTTTTAGATTGTTTTCCTGCCAGCCGTAAACGACTCGTTGCAATTCTTTCTTTGAGTTTCTCTGTGCATGATTCAAATTATGGTCTCTAACATCATTCACGTACCTTTTAATGTGACGAACTAGACAACTTAAGCACCATCATGGAAGTGTAATTGATTTTCGTTGATGGCTTAGAGGATTTAGCGGTGGAATCGTAACTTCAGTTCCTCCATTTCGTCACAGTTACAACATTCATTCCTTTTTTGTCAGCTGGTAATTGCATTACCGATCATTGTGACTGATTGCATATTTCATAACGAACTCAATCTCTGTTATAATGTTCCTCCGTGCTGTATGGGCTTTCGGAATCTTTCTTATTCACTGTCCGTCGATATTGAGCTCATCTTATAACCTAAATTACACGGATTAAAATCCCTCATGGGGAAATGACTTTGGACATGTAAATTATTGACTGAAATTGAGGGATAAGGTGTAGTGAGGAATCACTGAAACGTCGATAATGAAAAAGAATGCTATTATCGAATTTCCGTTCTCATCTTACGAGATGACAGGCACTTGTTCACGGTAATGGGCAAGTAGATGCGACCCGACTTAATGAGCTTTTAAAGTCTCCGAATTTGTATTCAATTTTTTGTTACCTGGTATAATATAACTATAGTTTATCACTGCATAAAAATTTTTTAGGACGATTGTAAAGGATTTATTGTTCCGAAATCCTAAAATGTGTTCAAAAAAGCATTTGCGACATTAAATAGTAGACATTGAATTCAAAAGCGCTCTTTCTCGCTCTCTGGTATCTCCCATGTTTATATACTCCTAGTTTTGATAAATTTTACGAAGGATTCAGGCATCATTAATTATTTTATTCTCTAAAGCCGCTGTGCTATGTAATTTGTTCTTTTTCTTGAGAAGCAATGAAACTTAAAATCCTTAACGACGGCAGTGCATGAATTTGTACTCGTAAGATAATTAATTCCCATCTGTCATATTTTTCAGCGTTTTATTGAGATATGCTCGCGGTATGTTTCCTTGGGTGCAATCTTGAAATGTTATTTGAAGAGAATTTAATCGTACACGAAGTATTGAAGTCGGTCAGTACATAACAACTACAATGTAAGTTCCCAGTGTAGAGGAAAAGCGGATGGCGAAGCACTCTTGGAGAAAAAGAAAGTTTTTATGGTGCTTTTTTCTTTGTGCTTTCATCAACACGAAAATTGAGACGGAGTAAATTGAAAAAATAGAAAAACGCTATGCTTCTAATAAGTCTTCATACCAAACAAACGACACACACTGAAGTACGCTTCCCATGGTTGATCATAGGGAAGTCAATTCCATACCAAAGTCAACCACAGAGACACCGATAATATATTTTTAGTTTACTTTGAGGAAAACCCGTGGGTAAGCAGATTTTAAAAGTTATGATTTTCTGAGTCCACCTGTTTCTTCCTAGCTGGGATTTAACTTTCCTGTGAACAATCACCGGACGTGTTCATACTACCACCGCCTGCCCTTTATTTGGTTGTGTGCCCTTATTACGGACACGGGGTTTTTCTATTTTTCGCGTATCTTTAAAAGGATCTTTATCAGTGAACAATGACTGAGTGAGTTTACTCTGATTCAAATTGGGAATGATGAAATGCCTGAGATTTGAAAATTGTTGTAGTGATGATGCCGGAAATTCATTACTGGATGGTGGAAATACCTTGGAGATCTAATTGTCTTGGTTAGAAGCACAGGCATTGCGGCATTTTGTATCTTTTTTTTAATGGGACTCTAAACTTCAACCCAAATATACTTTTCGTGGAGACTATATGGTCCGATAGTCAATAAATATTGCTCGTTTATTTTATTCTGCATATTTTTAATCTTCGTAAAATTATGTAAACGATAAGGTGATATGATGTAATATCGTAAAGATGTAATTTTTAGATTAAGAAAGCGCCAAAAGTAAAGTAATTACAATCCGCTCAGCACTTATAGTAATGTGCAGGATGTACAGGTAATTGCTTTCGCCTTTCTAAAATATTTTTCAGTCGTTGTCATAGGAGGAGCTTTCTCTTTGAAATATTCGGCTTTAAATTTCAAATGTTTTTCAGCTCAATGAAAGATCCCAGTATGATGTCAAAATTATCACTTTGTACAACCTTTTCTCTGAGACGAAGTTGATAACTCTTAGGGCTGTTCTATTTTTTTCTCTATCTTTAATAACATAATCATTTGTAATATCCCGTTAAACTAAAGGTTAATTTTAACCTCCCATTTAGGCCTAACTCAGCTTTAGGACTGCTTGTGAAAACCGACCGTAAAAAACAGCTAAGTAACTGATAGAGGGTGTTACTATGGTTACACTGCTAACATTCACCAATAGTAATCTTATTTGTTCATAAAATCGAATTTTTCTGCTATCTCCGATTTGAGCTAAAGTTGACATAAAAAAAGGGCAGGATTTAAGGAGACTTAATAAAACCCAACCTAAATGGATTTTCAACTGCTATTTTTTCTTCCCGTTTACATGGTAAATTAATTATGGTTTTAGCTGAATCTGAAGGTGGATTATACACGAAGGCTAATTCTGTTGGGAAATAAGGATCTTTTACTGCCAACAAATGTTTTACTTTAGTGTACCAGTGGGGATGGTTTGTAGACAAGATGAAAAAAAATGAGAGTTAATCCAAAAATTATTGTTTTCCGCTCCTTGTTCTAAGGCTTAAATGAATCACTATTCAAGAGCTCTTATTTTCATCCAGTATTATCAGGGCGAAACAAATGCTCACGGAAGTTGACATCAACTTTCAATAATTATCGGTAATCTACCGGTTTAGGTAGGTTTTGGATGAACGCAACTACTAAAAATGATCTTTGGGGTTGAAGTCATTTCACACGGTCAACACATTCCAGAAATGTTATTATCGAGCGGTGCGGTGTTTATGTCACAAACACACACATCTTCGGGGGGATATGGATTCAGAGAATATGGATGCAGCAGGCTCATAGTTATATGGGTGGAACATACCCCCAATCTTCGGGTTAGCTAGAATATTCGGCGAGCTTGTGAATAAATGAAAAAAAGTTGCTGAAAGGCTTTATCAAGGAATTTAACAAAGAATTCAATTTCAATTAAATATTTTCATGGATAAAGTTATCCCTCTAATCTATAACATTTCCACACAGACAGAATCGTAAAGCATACCGCTGCGACTTTTTACGATATCCGAAGTCAAATTCGTGGTTAATATGGTGAGAAATAATTGAAAATTCAGGTGACAGTTTTCCATGAAAACAATTCCACTTGAATTTGAGAGCGACCAGATAGAGAAGACAGCCAATATATAATAGCTATGTGAAACAGATTAAATGCATGTGCATGCTGTTTGCCACGGTATCATTTCATTCACCACTTCCTCCTTTTGCGTGAGATCTGACAACCAGGTCGAGCCAACTGCCATTCCTAGGCCGCAAATGGCTGCATTCCAGTAGCCCTCTTCAGGTAAAATTTTCCAGCACCCTTCTCCGAAAATAAAAAAAAACTGTGACAACTGTGCATTCATTGACTGTACTTCATATAATATCCAGTCCTTTACATGAAGGGCATCACTATAGAAGTCTTACCTATAGTACGAGGACATGCCGTAAGAACTTATATTTTTGAGTTTTTTAAAAAATAATTCTGTCATCACATCATTAAAATCATGAAAATGGGCATCTGGTCAACAGAAATTGCTGCCATTTCCTTTTCGTGTGCATGCATAGAGAATACTGCACATCTTTTGCGTGCATTATTGAGATATACAACTACCTAGCGACAACTTGAGAGGGGTGAAATTTTTATAATTAAATAAACTGAGCTTTTATCGGAATCATTGTTTATATATGCGGATTAAATTTAAATGAGGTAGTTATTAATCTTTATATTAATTATGTGAAATGAGAGTGGAATAAAAGTACAGGCATCGTATATTTCTACCTTATTAACTTCGAGTTATTGCCTAACCTGTAATTTTAAGTATTATTAAAATTACCAAGTGAATATTCACGCGAAAGAAGGTTGCAGGGTAAAATGAGATCTTTTTCAGTGCAAACTCCTGATTTGCCTGGGTATTATCTCTCAAATTTATTTTAGTAATTTTTGAACACCTTCTACGAATGGGAATATTCGCCCCTTTTCCTTACACGTCATTTATTCTTCGGTATTCCCTGAAGAAACCTAAGTCAATTTTTTTCCTTCTAGAGCATCGGAAATGTCTCAATAGAAGCTTCAGATCGGTAAGGTCGAAACGGGCGTCCCTTTGAGTAGCTATCGAGTGTACTCTAGCGCACAGTTTCATGAGGAAGACGTTCGATTATCTCATTTCCTCCATTTTGCCATTTTTCGGGGCTGGGGGAACCGCTCACTCGTCGTGAGGGGCGGAGGCGGAGAGGGGGTCGGGGCGAAGAAAGGTTATGCGCGCATGCAAAAGAAAAAGGAAAATCATGTGAAAAACTTGCGTGAAATTCCCAGAGGGAAGGAGTGGAGTGGCGGTGGGAGGGAGGAGGAGAGTGCATGCAAACGTACCCGCCCGCCTTCCTCTTTTTATTTCTCTTTCCGAGGAATAGGATGATGCGGCGGGTGGGAGGGAGGGTGTAATGGGTGGGGGGAGGTCGAGGGGGTTGGAGGAACCGGGGGATGCAGTCTCGTGAGGAGGGAGAGCGGGGCCACGAGGGGGGCGTGTAACCGAGGGGACGTTCGGCGATGAAGGGGATAGGGGTGATGCGATGTCGGATGGGAACAACGGAGAGGGAATTTTGATATCGAAAATGGGATGCTTGCTCGCCTCGCTCCCCCCATGGCTGGGGCCTCTCTCGCCGCCGATAGGGAGGGGGAATGTTGTAACGCAGGGAGGGTGGGTGTGTGTGTGCCGGGGGGGCGAGGGGGGTTGAGGAGGAAGAATGAGGACGAGAGGGAGGGGAAGACACGAAGTGGGCGTGTACAGTCGGATGAGAGCCAAGGGGGGCGGGCGGGAAGGAGCGAAGGTTATACGAAAGGCAAGCCCTCGCCTCGCGCTGCTCTGGGGAGGGCCGGGGAGGATGGACGGCGGACTCCTCTCGGGGCGGGGGAGATGGAGATTGGGAATGGAATTGGGAGTGGGGAGGGAGAGACCTTTGGGAGGAGGGTTTGGGTGAAGAGGTCGTACGCAGAGAAGGTTGGTGGTGGGATCACCGTGGGGAGTGGGGGGGTTGCATTGAGGGAAGGGAAGAGGAGACCGCGAGCAAGGAGTGCGATCGCTCGGCTACAATTACGCGCCGAATTCCAAGATACAAAGTAATCGCCATTCTGGTCCGAGTGCACCCGAGTGAATTTTTAATTGTGCTCTACTTGTGATGTGCATGGACAAGGATCTTTCCGAGACAGTCTTCCTGTTTCACAAGTTTTGATCTTAATGTTTCAACCTCTTCCTTCAACCCTTTCAGGCTGTCTGGTATCGCTTCATATGCTAGTGGTCTATTCTTTAATCAATAGTGGTTTTTCCTAAGGGTTAAGCCAAACGATGGGTTTTCATGTACTTGCCCCTATTTCGTCTGGCCATAAATATTCAATTACCCAAGAAAATACATTTTGTAGAATAGATGGGTAAGGATAATAGAGAAAATTAATATTGGTAGGAAAACTTCGGTGAGTGATATTTATTGGCGATGTCGTAGACAATAAGTCCTGAACGCAAGTATATTTCCCTTCTATCTTTCATGATTAAATCATGCTACATTCCATGAGTCTTAAGTTCCGAAGGACTAAGGTTTAAGTGTAGTTTCGAAGTTTAATTCATGCAAAAAGTTAAAGAATTTCAGTCGTCGCGAAGGAAAGTCTTTATTTCAAATAGCAACACTGTCTAGTTTGCCTTGCATGACAACACTCGAGCTACTAGATGGACCTAGTGGTTTTTTCCATAGTATTGTAGTTGAGCAACGATAATCACAGCGATCTTCCTCTGATTGCTGTTCGTTCTTGAAGTATATGCTCGTGTTTAATCGCTTAATGTCAGAGTTTTTCACAATAAACGATTTACTTTAACATTAATGCCTTTTTAAACAGACTGTCTTTTTTGATGCCATGAATTGGCTTGGTCAGTGATCACTACCAAAAATAATGTTTCCAAAGTGTCTTTACTTTCCTCCTTTGTCGTCAAGTTATTTTTTATAAAAGAAAAATAACATTCGTCAAGGTATACAAGTACTGTGAATTACCTGTCCGTGTATCAGCGACTGATTTTTTCGTCATGATTGGGGAAGCTCTCTCCCGTGTAAATACTTAAAATAATTTGCATTCATTAACATTATTTATAACGTAATCCATGTAACAGAAGGAAACTTAGTCAGAGTACATTCCTATAAAACGCTCCTTTTGACCGGTGACATGAAACACCTTTTACATTCGTTGCTAATTATTCTTGAATCAAATTATAACAAATTATTATAAAAGGTTAAGAATCCATGTTTTCTTAATTTCACTACAATTTATCCATATTCTTTCAATGAGAAACCTGTGAGGAACTTGGAAAAATGGTACAAACGCAGGAGGCTTCATTTTCTGTAAACTTTCCATTTTTGGAAAAGGAATAGAAACGGCGCGTGTAAGTTCTACTAAAAAGCTTTCAGTTATTAGTTTATATTTACTTTTTATTATTAACATGACCCAGGTTTCGACTCCTTGAGTCATACGGTATCCTGGTGAGATAACAATTCAACTGCATGTCTATGTATTCACCACCGGGATTGGTTAATGACACTTAAAGAAGAGACGAATTTCAGCTTGATTATGCAAAGTTATAATACAGTTAATGCAGTTTCATTCCACTATTAAACTGAAAGATCTATATAGGATGCACCTATAAGTTTCAACGATTACCCGCTTCAGATAAATTTTTAGCATGCTACTTGCCACGTACTTCGATACCTTTTGAGACTTCCTGATGTGTTTTTCGAATTAATTCTGCATTAGATTGAACCCTATTTCTAATTAGACATTTGTAAGTATTTAAAGCATGAGAAATAATTAAATTGCCTTTTCCAAAGAGCCCACATTCAATAAAGAATTGTTACAGCACGCCAAAAATCTAACTTGATATTATGAGATGTAAACATTTTTAATATGAACGATGAAACTAACACGTATCAAGAGGAATTTTACTTGGTAGCCACGCTGGATGAATAAGTATGCATAATGATCTGAGTAAAACTATGAATGGTGAAATAAGTACTGGGAGGGAAAGCATGAGGGTTCAGGCGATGGGGTTTCCCGCTACCCCGCAGGTCCTCCATCGCCGACCGCCTTCTACCCGGTCTCGCAACCACCTATCGTCCGACTTGGTTCTCCGGGCAAAAGTGCCGGCGCGGCGTGTCTTCCCTCCGCGTGTGTGCCCCAGGTGGAGAGAGTTTTTGTTTGAGCGTGTGAGGAAGAGTTGGGAGAGAGACGAAGAGTAGGAATTTTTTTATACCTTTATCCCCTCCTCACTCCCTTCTCCACGTCCTCCCCCTCCTGCCCTCCTCCTCCACTCTCTCACCTCCCCATTCCCCCAACGTCCTTTCCTCCTCAAAAAAAATATTTCTGTACTTAATTTCGGGGCGTTGGCGCGAGAGAGATAGGCGTCTCCGGCCAATCGGCTTTCGTGGTCGACCGCGCAGCGGGACGAGGGCACCCGATTGGGCAAAACTCCTTCGAAGGGAAGGTGGTTACGTGTGGGTGGGATGGGGTGGTGATTGCGTTCTTTTATTTTTCCTACCTCTCTCTCTCTCTCTCCCTTCTAATGCCGTGAGTTGGAGGAGGAGGTGGTGGTGGTTCGGAAAGGGTGAGGAGGTAGGAGAAGTTGGAATGGGGAGGTTTAGTGGATGTGCCGGCGGTGTGGAGGGAGGTGTGGAGTGTAGAAGGAGGGGAGGGAATGGGAGAGGCGAGTTCGAGGGACTGGGGAAGAGGTGAGGATAGGCATGTGTGCATGGCAGGAGTGTGAGGGAGACGTGTGTGGAGGTAAGGGTGGGGCGGAGGACGGAGGTGGTGGTGGGAGATGCAATGAGGATGGCTTTGGAATGGGGGTGGAGAGGGGGCATGGGTGGGTGCGCAGAGGGTGGGCATACGTGAGATTATGCGGAGGAGGAGGAAAAGGGTGTGGACGTTTCTGTGGGGTTTGGAGGTGTGTGTGTGCGTGGAGGTACGGAAGGGAGGGAGGTCGAAGATAAGGGAAGGGGAGGTAAGGATATATCTACATGTTTGGCGAGGTAAGAGAGTGGTCGAACAGTAAGGAGAGATGGAGGGAAAGGGGAGGAGAGAGAGAGAGGTTAGTACTAGGCGGAGGGAGTTGATAGGCGAGAGAGGGATGGAGAGTGGAGGAAGGGAGAGGGGTAAAAGCGGTTTGGTATGCCGGATATTAGGTGGTGCCATGTCGTGCGAGGGCGCCCACGGAGAGCGATGGAAGGGCGTGTGAGGGAGGGGGTGAGGGGGGATGGATTTTCATGGTGGTTGCGCGGAGAGGAGAGGGAATGAGGTTGCTTGGAATCGGGTGGTGCAAAGCGTTCAAGTGTTCTAGAAGTTAGGTCAGCATGGAGTATTCTTCACTCCGTCAGTCTTCTATCTTTTAAGTACGGGGATATATGTGTGTATATATATATATATATATATATATATATATATATATATATATATATATATATATATATATGTATACATAAACACACCTGTACTTAAATGTATGTGTGTTTTATAGAGACAACAATGCTATGTAAAAGTTGCAGTCAGCTTTCGTTAAAGAATTTGTTTTTCAATAGATAAATATTTCTTTCCGTATGTATACGCAAATGTGCGTGCGTTTGATCGTGCACGATAGCGTGATTGTGTGTAGCAAAATGCATTGTTAGTGTGGATTACATACGCATAATATGTTAATTAAGTTTGTTAAAAATTATGAAATATACTGCAAAAATCATGGAAAGGGGTAAGGAAACTTAACTGTGAATTGTCATTGATTGGCATAGTAAGAGACCGAGAGCCGTCTTCCACTAAATGGGAGATAACTCATGGAATGGCAAGGTTAAATAAATAAACCCATGTGGTAAACGGGGAAAATTTCGGAGCTAAATAAAGTTGATCGAAGTACTAAGTGTTTAAGCTCCCTCATTCTCGAGCTTGCTCCTCGGAGATGCGCCGAACCTTCTTATGCGAGGAGAGACAAATGTTATTTTTTGGTCTTGACAGTGAATATGCAACTTTGAAATGACTATCGTTGTATTCGGAGCCGCGAGTCGAGAGCTGTGAGCGGCAGGTGTCCTATTTTCGGAGAAATGCCGATTTTTCCCGCTTAGCTGATGCCAAAAAAATTACAATTCCCTTTTTCCCTCGGGGGGGGGGGGGGGGGGGGAACTATTTTTAAAAAAATAATGGAATCGATTCTGTTTTTTTCCCTCTCTCTCTCTCTCATTCTACCTCTCTCATCCTGTATTATTCCATTGATTTCGGTGAGCTGACAGCACCTGACATGGGGATGTATTTAGGGGGTTAAGTGGCTTGTGGAGTGCCTCGTTTGACCGTATTATCGCTCATGATGAGAAGAAATGAGCCGTCACGAGTCTGGCGTGCGCATTCTGGAGTGATTTCATCATCAGGAGGGCGATGTGGATGGTCGTCCAGTTATTCTGGTTGTTATAATATAAGGTTGTCCTTCCTGAGTCGATCCTTATATGCGTCTTCTTCAGTACGTCACAATTAATTATTTTCGAAAAATTGACGCATTTTATTCTGTTCATCCCAATCGATATTTTTAAAAATATTTTTGCGATTTGAATAATTTCTATTTTTACTCGTTGCTTTCCTAATTATTTGAAGTATTCCTTCCTTTATGGAGTATGAAATCATACAGACGCGATACATGTAAGACGACTTGTGTTCTCTCCCCTCAAATACCTTCGTAGAAAGTCCTGATCCTGTTCTCTTGGCAACTAATGTTATTTGTACATTGAGGATGGTGTCCTCCAAGGACTCTTGTCTCTTGAAAAGAAATATTTAACGATTCGATCGCAGCATTTGAGTGCTTAGCCTCCATTCCTAAGCGTTAAGCTATCTTAATATTGAGCCAATTTTGTTGGTAACCGCTAAAAATGCAAATTCCTATATTTCAATATTTAAGAATACGAGTATTTTAGATATTTAATGAATAAGGTTACCAAGGGTAGGTGCAGTAAAATAGGCTCCACATATTACCGTGCATCTACTCTTAAGTGAAATTGTTCTTTAGGTAGAAATTGAGGATTAAGTGTGCCCGGCTTGTCGCATAGTTGAATGATAACTAGACGTCCAATTGGCCCGGGATTATCCGGTCCAAGTATGGATAGATTGGGCGGCCGCCATGTCCGTGTTTCGAATCGGGTGGGATAGACATGAGCGTATTGCCTCTCTCGCAAGATCTTCGTACATCGCTGTTAGGTAAATATCATTATGCTAAATGACTTTAACCTATTTAAATGGAGTTAAGTATTTAACCAAAATACTCAAGCTGTTTAAGTTTCAAAGGTGCAGATTTATACGATCCGCCCGTTCCTTAGTATCCTATTTGAATGGGACGCCATTACCAATTTGCTGTTTTATTTGTTTATACTGAGGACATATTTTAACGTTTGCACATGAGCATTCCTTAAGATTCACTTTTCGAGTTTTTGTCGAACGCAGTGAAAAGGACAATTATCTCTTTTATTGTTACAACCTCAATTAATTGCAAGCGGTTGAGTTTATATCTTAAAATGGATCCCGAAGGATTTCATCCGAACACTTAAAAGTGTTTCCTGTGTGACATCCCCAATCCGAATAGTTCCTCCCTCCGGTCTCCCTGACCCTCCCTCCCTCCCATCGCCTCCGGTCTTTCCTGACTGCACGCTCAAGGTCGCCGTTTCGGGCGGTGGGAACAAGCCATCGATAGAATATTTTTGTCAAGATAATGGCGATAACTGAGATTTGTGTTACATTATGCGAAACATTTTCCATTCAGTATTTCTTACCTTGGTCGCGAGCTCTTCGATTGAAATTGTTTTATAGTATACACATGTTGGGATGATTCGGGAAATGGTCTCATTTTATAGCTGATCGTAAAACTTGAAAACACTCGCGCAACTCTGTGTCATTATTTATAATGCTCTTTTCTCGCTCCAATTGAAAGTTTTAATGGAAAGTGTAACTTGGAGTGTTTAAACATATTTTTAGCGCGTAAAGTTACGGTTACACTTCTCAATACTTTTCGCATTTAGAATTCAACCCAGAAAAAAAATGAATGCCTGTACTCTCTTATGCAGCCGGATTATATATATATATATATATATATGGGCTTAGATGTCCGTCGATACCACACACTCCCGTTACATTGGACTTTTGTGACGATAAAATGAAGACACTGAATGTAGCATAATTCATGTACATTTTCATGATTCCGTACAGTTACTGGAAATGTTTGTGGCAGTTGGAGCTTTTACGCTAGGATTGCGCAGTACGCAAAAGTTTCGTACTCAACGTACCTTGCGTGAAAGATTGGTCGTTACGAGGTTTCTATTATACCAGACGAGGAAAACTCCATATTCATGAAGAAGATACCATGAGTGCTACAAAAGAATTAATGCAAGCCAAGAAACTTGACATAATTCGCTAATTATTTCTTGTATGTTCAGCCAGAAAAAAATGAGCGCCAGCGACGTAAGAAAAAAATACCGTCACCATCCGAATGCAGGGATTGGTTTTTAGCAAAGTATTAGAACTAGTAGCTACAAAAAAGAAAAAGAAATTCCAGAATCCCCACTGCCCAATAATTCTTTTTATTCCCTAATTCATAAAGGCCGCTACTGTTTCTGTTCTTATTGTTCAAGGAAAGCAATTAATCTTGAGCTCAACCGTTATTCAATCTATTTCCATGATCTTGAATGAATGATTTTTTCATCCGTAGCGTAGTCTAACAAGTTTGCTGAATTTCTTCCGAAAACTGTTGCTTCAAATCAACTCCAGAGAGAGGGCCTATGAACTAATATTCGATTTTTAAATGTTCTCACCCGATAACCAACAATTTTGTCAAACTACAGTATTTTTCACCAATTCTTTTAGTAAATATTGTTGCCTTACACTCCACGTGATCTGACTCATTACCAAGAGCTACCTAATCCGGGTCCGGAAAATTAGCTGCATAATAACAAAAATTGAGAAGTAATGACGCTCTTTCACTTTCACTTCACTTTCCTCCAATAACCTCTTGATAAAGCCAGATTTTTGGAACGTAATTGAGATAAATATGTGTACCCTGCTTGAGGTGGTCAAGCTTTCACCTTATGGCTCTGCTCCAAGCAAAATGTTGAGAAGAGGATCAAATTTTTAACGCACCTTTTTTGGCGTAGCCGGAATAACCTTCTCAGTGTTCTTGTTTCTTAGTTCTTATTTGCAGGCACTTTTCCGCGAATCTCGTTTTACCAATGAAGAAAATGGGTTACGTTGGGAATTCCTTTGCCATATTTTGCGAATGATCTCTGAACCATGACACTCGCATGCATGAAATCCCAGCATCTCATTCGGAGTTTAAGGTAACGCTCCGTTTAAGCCGCCGGCCTTCAATATTTCACCCGTGATGTAAATGTATAAGATCACGGTAAACATTGGAATCAAGTAAATTATCCAGTTTTATTCCATTATTGGACATAACATAGATATACACAGTAAGTTAAATTAACCGTCTAGTATGAATTTTAAGCAAATATAATTTGGATATTGGTATGTGTTCGCGGTAAGTTTTTCTTTTTCTCGTCCACAGTGTTTTTTTATAAGCTCTTCAACCGCCAAGGAAAATGTCATTTATCCCACTATGGAATCGACCTGGGTGTACTTCCCAGTCAACAAATCGTGATGAGTCCGGTGCTGATCGGTTTGCTTGTGTCTACTCGTAAATCAAAAGTGTAAATACGGTTTCCACGAGTGGTCATTCACTTGAGCGTTCGAATTAGCGAGATGGAGAGTGAAATACACAAAGAGGAGTCCCGAGCGTGCTGAAAACGTTTGCCTTTCGTTCCTTACGCCGGACGAGGAACACAAATGAAGGATGTTGTCCCCATTTGCTGGTGAATAGCTACTTGAGGGGTGAATTACTCGACCTGGTGTAGGAAAGGGAGAAGAGTGGCGACTCGTCCCAGGCGCTCCTCCGCCGCCACCTCCTTCCCTCAAAAAATAATCCTACTCCCACCCTCTGCTGCACGTGCCCGCCTCCTCCTCCATGTCTTTCACCCCCACAACAAACACCCTCTCTCTCTCGCCCATCGTATTGTGTGATACGCGGCAACTCCGTTGCGAAAGAAGTCGTGGTGAGGGCGAGGGGTTGGATGAGGAGAGAGAAGGCCAATTTGCCTTCAAATTGAGGAGCAATTTCGAGGGTAGCCATTCACAAAGTTGGAGTGGGGACGAAAGAGGGGAGGGATTGCAAGTAATGAGGTAATAGGTATTGTGGGAAGGGAGTTGAACAGAGCTGCAGAGCATTGCCGAATAGGGTCGGAGTAGGAAGAACGGTGCTAATTTCCAAGCCAAGTCGATAAATTGACCGTTCCCACGGATAGCACTATTCTTATCAATCTTAAACTGGTTGATTTGCCTTGCCCGTTAGAGACCCAACCCCTTTTGCCACATTAGTAAAGCATAATTAATTATTTACCGATTTGCTGGAAATAATATTTAAAATGAGCTGTCAGAAGGTGGAAGTTAGTGGTACTGTGCCCATATTTATCATGTTAATTTTCATTTAATTAGTATTTTTCGATGCAATATTCATCATGAATGTAGGAGGACTTTTAAAATACCCACTGAAATGAGTTTCTGAAAACAGAACTTGGTGTCTAATTAAAAGGTACGTTTTTACATATTCATTATTTGTCTTCAAATAAATGTCAAAATATCGCTAGGCTAGGTTTCCAGGAAAGTGACATATACCTCTAAGATGGCATGATGTTATTAGTTGCATTGAATTTTGGACGATTCATAAAACCATTCACAATATTACTCCCTACTTAATAGTAAATAGAATTAAGTAATCTGGAAAGATATGATATTGGTGTCAAAAACTTGATTTCAAGAATTAACCTGAAATTATTAATTTGCCTAACTAACTGAATACGTAAGTGTTGGTGCATTCAAGCGTAATTGTGCCAGCATAGGAACACGATATATGATAAATGAATGGAAGAAAATCCGATAATTTCTGTGCATGCCTTATGGAATAAATTACACACTATTGCGATTGGATTCGTGGTGATGTTTCAGTCATTTTGAACGTGAACTGTAGAGAAAGTGCCACTATTGCTCTCGAACTATTAAAGTTTGCGTGAAAATGATTGACGCAATCCTCGAGAGCCTCAGTTCTGAAAATAATTAAATCTTTTCCACTTCGCCGGATTAAACCTTCACCACTAAGAAACTTTTTATGGTGCTATCATAATTCACCACCTCGACTTTTGCATGCGTGACTAGAGGAAATGTACGATTCAAAAATTCTTGATTTGCACAAAAACTTAGGTTTAAATCTACCCCCACAGCTATGATTTTTGCTGCCGGGTTTTTGCTTAGACCACTGTCGAGGTAATGCTTGTTTTTCTTTCATGAGGTCTGCAGGCATAATGGGGCGAATACAAAAATTCGATTGAAATTAATGCAGTAAAAAAAAATTAAGTGTGGTTGAATACATATTTTTGCCATGTTGTTGAAGAATAAAAATTTTATATTCTATTCGATCTAGTTCGTCCCGTCAAGCATTTAAACGTGTATCTGCGCATATTAGAGCATATTAAATCAATTCGCCTAGTTGTACTATTCCTGTTAATAAAATAACGTAAAAATTATAATGAAATTTCAATCACGTATGTTCTGACTTTGGCACTAAGTGTATTGGCAATTGAAAAAGGCTTAACTAGAGGGGAAACTGTGTTATTCACTTATGTTTCCTTGGAACTTGAGTTTATTTACAACCCTTTCAAGTGTTTTTGGATTTAATACAAGTTATTTATCCCGCATTGCACATTTTAAATTTAGAGTTTGTTTATCGCTTGGCTCTTATTTGAAATTTGCATTTATTATTGTAGATCCATAATATTCTCTTCGTAATTGCCTTTTATTAGTACATTTATTAATTGCCTTTTCAAGAGATTCTCGGTCTTTGATACTGTACAAATCGTTGAACTCACCATTCATTGGCATCATCACAAAACTTCTTAGACTATGGTAGTTAATTATGTTGTCATTGTCTATTATGATTATAAGTTAGTATCTTGCAGTTAAGATGATCAAGATTTTGATTTTTCTAGTTTAGTGTCGCAAAAGTGCCTTTCTTACTTTCAATTAACCGCTTGGCTCTCCTTTTTCCTTACCTTAACTTTTTTACAAAATATCGAAATGTGTTTGAAGATAAAATTTCCCACATGCATATGTATGGTTAACTTTCATATGTGCAAAAATGGTAACTTTTCATATATGTATATATATATATATATGAAAATTTTCATCATCATCATATTTTTTAAGTAAAAACTCAGAGGCATGCTTCCATTTTCTTCAGAATGTCGGAAGGCTTTGCATTTCAATTAGTAAATAAGAATCTCGTATGTCTATAGAGCAAGACCGTTAACATATTAGACACATCTACAAGTTTTAATATTTGCGGGTTCTTGTCATATTTCCCTAAGCAATATTTATTAATTATGGAGCATTAAGAACCTGTAGAAATATTGTGGTTAACTTAAGGAGCACAGTTAATATGGTGAATCGCGTCTAAGATTAATTATAAAATAGGAAGTTATAAAAAAGCCTCAGCAAGTGATTTCCTTTAAACATATTGATATTGTATTTTTATTAACTGGGGAGGTTAGCTCCATCGGGCTAGAGTGTTATAAAAGAGGAAATGTTCAAAATTTCCAGCTTAGCGTCTGTTTTGGGTAGAGAAGTTCTACATATAAGTGCAACAGATAATCAGAGTAGCCATTTTATCTATAGTTTATAATATTTCTGCAAATTATCAGAAATAGTCTGATAGACCCAATTATTTTACTTTCTTTCCTAGGTACACTTTTAAATAATATGTAAAAAATATTTTAGTCGTAAATCGTTTATATTAATGTGAAATGCACCTATTATGCGTCAGGAATTCCAAGTGTGCATGAAGTTGCATACTTTTAAATGTGTAAGGCAATCATTTACATGGTACTTTTGTCCTCTAATATTTTCCATCATTGCAATAATTTATTATTATGCTTGATGGGATTATTGCTATTTTGCAATAGTCGGTCATGGTGTGGAAGTTGGGCTAGATGCTTTTCATTACGATGCCCACCTCCGGCAAGTATGCCACAAACTGGTTCATTAATTTGGATAATCAAAAGACTTCCAATTTATAGCGATTTAGCCACAAAATTACCGTATAATATGCATATTTTGTAATACTCTAAGTGAAATGAATTCCACGTACGGTTCTGTTGCTCTGGCTTAATATATTTTTATAACAGTACATACTAAGTTGTCTGAGATGTTAGCCTTAAGTTGTCATGTGTCTAATCGTTAAAGAGAAGGTGACCTTGCACTTAAATTTGTACCTACCGAACTATTTAAAAAATATTTATTCACAGAGGGTAATTACTATGAAATTATTGCTCCTTTTAACAGAAATAATCTGCGTATTAAAAGAGTGAACTCTGTAATCGGCATTTCAGGCGTTATTTTAGAGGTTGAATTGATTATGATTGAATCTTTTAATTCATTTCAATCTGCTCTGTGAACCTTTCAGTATGCCCTAGCTTTAAAATACAAAATTGATGGAATTCTATTTCTATTAAGTTCAAATATAACTGCTACTTTCAAATTCACATGTTCATAGTTGTAGAGCCTCGCAAGAACATTGAGGATACAATAAAATCTCGCTTCTTTCGGTTTACTTCTCAATATAAGACTTTTTTATAAGAGGTCATGGAACTGAATATGCAGGATGTACGTTCAGTATGTGGCCTGTAGATAGGTTTTCCATTACTTTTATGCGACGCAATCTAGAAAGAAACTTCATAGAACTTCAGGTAGAAACTTGTCAGCCACTTCGAGGAGACTCGGCAATCGGAGCATTAATCAGTTGTCACCGAAGGTTTGTTGCTCGCCGAGTAGAATCCACGGACGGCTATTTCGAAACGTTCAGATCGATTGGAATTCGTCGCGCGGACTTCTCTGCGGCGCCATATGTCGAACGCACCACGTTGCGAGTCTTTTGATGCTTGAAAGGAAGATGCCGCCACTGTATTCGTCGTCATCTGTCTCTTTTTATCCAACTCGCGCAGCACAGAAAGTTGCGAGGAGGAGAGGGAAAAAGGAGGGGTTCTGTAAGCGGCTTTCCTTCTTTCCCCTGCGGTCATTATTTCCTCCGCGTACCAGCGTTAACGTCTCTTTCGGTGCGGTCTGCCTTAGCCGAGGGGAAACGGGGGAGCCGTCCCGCGGAAGGCCCATACGGTGGCGCCACTTTGCGTGTATTTCGTGCGGTGGTTTGCGTCGAAATCTCCTGCGCATGCGTGGTTGACCTCTCCCGAATTTTGGTGATGATGACTACGTCCCAAGCCGTCCGCTTAAAAGAAAGGTACGTCGTCATGACGACGCCAAACTCATCCAACTCGGCGAGTGGCGCTGCAAGAGAAGAAAGACAATCATAATTGCTGAGGAACTACCTAGCATTTCATATGCCTAGCATAACATTTCCATCCTGCGTTTGGTTTTTCCCCAAAGCCCGGTGCGATTCACAATTTTACATTTGCATTCCCTTTTGATTGCAGGAACCTGTTAAGGTGAAGGAAATAATAAAAATGTCGAGACGGGTTTTTCCATTCCGCGAGGCTTTAAAAGTGTTGAGGTGGTTCAGAGATGGGTGGGTGCCTGGTCGAGGAGTTCACATCGTTTTGCCCCTCAGATTTGTTTAGCGTCGCGAGTATTGCCAAATTAATAGTAAAATGAGCAGACTTTAATCATCCGCATAATTCTTAATATTTAATTACAAATTAACCAAAGATATTTCATAAACTACAAATTGCGGTTTTTTGATTTTTTGTCGCCTGTTACTACTTAATATGCATCTCTATGCTGGGTTTACTATTAATAGCTTCTTGTATTTATAATTTGAAATTATTATTTTTTACTCTAGATCCATATCAGAAATACTTATTCGTTTGATGGCAGTTATAAGCCCTCTTTTCGTTTCATACATTGATACATATTTTGGTAGAATATAAAGTTAAACAGAATTTGCATTTTTGTTTGTGCTAGCCCAAGAAAAAAGTGGGAACTTTTTTACGGCTTATCATTTCAGTTTACCTCGATGAGCATTTGCTATTAGCTGGGCGTTGGCAGGATATTAGAAGTGAAGGGTAGGCAAAGGGAAAACGGCCATGGACCTTACCACAGTAGACGAAAAGTGGTATGCTGCCTCAGGCGTTAAGCATATACTGATGCAGGCATATAGTATACGAATGGATCAGAATACAACTGACACATCGCTAAACTCTCCATTGAATGTATCACGCCAATTGTGTAGCGGTGGATCGATTCATTCTGATTGGAGTAACTCTATTTTGGCATGATAAATCAATTAAACTACTGTTTACTGAGCTAATATTCGGAGTTTTACAGAGGTTGAATATTATTCTTCGCCATATTGATCTCTTATAACGAAATTGACCCGGAAGTCATTTAAAGAAATTGCCTTGGGCAAGAATTATGCTAACTTAAATTGTAATTCAACCGGTTTACACAGGCAATCTGTATCCCAGAATTTCAATATCTTGCTTTGGATTCGAAATTTTGCGAGAATATAGAAAATACCAAAAACTTGTATTTTATTGGTGTCTCTGTATTGGTTGGTCATTTTACAAAATGATCTTTCTGTGAATACTTTTGCAATAATGTGTGACAGAAATTGCTTACAATGTTGTATTTCGTTGGAGTACAAGAAAATGTTTTCGAGCCAATAAAAATAACGTAATTGATCTTAATTGACGTGAGTTTTGAGAAACTTAATTATTGCACTTGGCGAAGCTCGTTTAAGAATACAAAAATACTTTTTACAATACGTTGCGGTCAAATGACTCGCCAATGTAACAGTGTGATTAGTTTATTTGAAAATACATCAGGGTATTCGCACACTTGTATTTGCTTAGACCTTTTTGTGCAATGAAATTACGTGCAATATTTCAAGTACAGATGGGTTGATAAGGAGATCTGGAATCGGAATGGTTGGAACTTTCGGCTGTGGTTTCCTGGTCCCAAATAGTGCGAGGGCTATGGTCGTGTAATGACTTAGGGCATAACCTGGGTAAACCCAAGCAGTATGATATTCTGCATACTAGAAATTACTCGGCAGCGCAGAGAAGTAACACCGGCCCTGAGTATGTCAATTTCACACGTCAGAGATTCCCAAGTACGGAAGAGGTGAGCTCAATCATCGCCTATCAAATCGACCTTCGGATTGAAGACTGGTGGATGTCACAACTCCGTCATAATTTCACCTTGAGCGATTCCTATTTAAATTTATGGAAGTAGCGAGAATTTATCGAGTCCGCAATAGTTTCGACGACACGCTTATCTTTGGCTAAAGATCTTAGTGGATTTTTTTTATTATCTACCTGTTCCTTCTTCATCCTTCTCAACAAATGAAAATATACTTAATAAAGTTAGTCAAACAATTGCATTTATTATTCAATATATGTGGACATCTTCCATAACATATACCCCGCAACTGCCCCAAGGGCGTGTGGTGAGGGGCTTTTAGTCACCAGGTTTTTATGCATAAATATTCATTTATAGAAAGATATAAAGCAAAAACATTGACACACGTACGTTTTCACGTAACATTTGAGCTACATTAGGGAACTTAAAGGGTTTTTCTCGCAAATACTAATTTTGGATGAAAGACTCTAAATATTTATCTATTATGATAATGTTGGACAATAAAATAGAAAATGAAAATAAATTTTGAAATTTTAACGGATTTCTCTTCTGTTATACTGGGAAACGGACGATGCTGTTTATTTAAAGTCAGTATCGTTGATAATAACTGAATTGTGCTGGAGCTTGCCTTGTTTTTCTATCAATTTGTCTTTGTACTTGTCATCATTACAAATTCAATCGGTCATTAATTGAACACTGACAAACAGTTAAAATAAGTAATGCTGCCACAATCGCAGTTTAAGATACAGGTTTGTCCCATACTCTTCTCTTAGTGATACATCTCAATAAAAAGTAAATATTGACCAATTTTCTTTTTAGATTTTCGGATCCATTTGCATTTCATGCACGATGGTAATCGAATCGTATTCTTTTTAGAGATTAAATTGATCATCAAAGTCACGAAACTATATAAGTATCGAGAGTTCTACCTCGTAATTAGTTTTTCAGTCCAATATTTTGAAACTTTTCATTCCGAGATTTGACGGAGAGGTCAATCGAGAAGAAAAATCAGAATCAAACCCTTAGTTGGCACAGAACCTCCCGCAAAGACTCAAATGGACGAGATTGATGCCTTGGTAACCTAGTATACAATGCGAGATGACTAGAATGTGTGCCATATGGCCGCTCGCTCTCTCTTTACCCTGCTCCCTGCTGCCATCCTAAGTCCTCGTCACTTTCACGTACTAGCTACATCCCCTTTCCTCAAATTCATTCCTCTCCGACAAAAAGTAAGTCTTTTGATCCGCGCCGCGAGACGCGGAATACACATCCATCGAGTCGAAGCGAGGAAGACACGGTCATTTGTCTCCTTTGTCGCTTGACTTTTTCCTCTTGAAGTTCAAAGAATTTTTTCTCTCTCTCTATTCCTTTCTTGCTAATTTTTTTTAGAATTTTTTTTCGGGGACATTGTGGCATGAATTCGAGCGGCACTAATCCTTCACCGCACGGAGTGAGCTTAGTGGATTGATTTCTATCGAAGAAATCTACTCACTTCTTCCTTATACTCTGATATCCTTTCCCCCCCTCCATTTATCTTCCTTCCCTGCTATTCCGTTCACTTCTCATAGCACCATGGCCGCTTTCCTCATCGACCTTTATAGTCTTAGCGGTGATTTCACTCTTGGATTTGCCTTAAGAATGTCATAACACGGATTTGCAAAATACTCTCCTTATGAGATCAACATTTTGATTCAAATGGGCATAAAAAGAGCGTACGCATTTCATTTTAAGGTTTTCTTTCCAAAGAAGCCTGTTTGATAACAGTTACAAAATTTATGCCTATTCAGCGCCAATGGTATTTAAATAAATATTGAAAAATATTTCCAGCTATGTTTTCAAGTTTCATAATGAACCCCTAGTCTATGTGATCCATCATTTTTTTATTCAATTTTGTTTTCTATTTACTCGATATTCCTTGTGGAACTAACGGAATTCTTCACAACTTTAACGCTGCGAGGAATTAGCGATATGCAGGTATTTTAACAGCTTACAATTACTAATCAATGTATTTAATTGAAGGTTATCATTTTATAGGCCGTAATTATCACAAACCAAATAACTTATTATTAATAATTGCTAAATTAAAGACTATAGCATGAACTAATGAAAAAATAGCTAAGGATCTATTTCCACAAATCATATGATTCAATTTTTTAGGCCCAGAAGGCTTTCCGCTTTTAAAAGACTGACGCCAGCTGGGGAATAAATGTCATTTATTGCTGATTTTAGCGATATGCTTTCCCATCAATACAATGGGCGTGAACAGAATTTATATTACTTATATGTTGTTGTTGTAAGTATTCGCTAGCATAATGTAAATTCAAAATTTAATAGCAAAATTAATACCTGATTCGGTATTTACCATTAAAACTGTTTACGAATTTATTTAAATTTTGAGTTGATAACAGAAAATACAAGTGCCCTGTTTACGGAATATTTTAGGGTGCTGTGTAAATTTCCCACCTAAATATGTTATGAAACAATTATCATTCTTGCATTTAATTTAAGAGCTAACGAATATTTTGATTTGTTATAGCAAAATTTTGTTTCTCATCTTTTCAAAATTTATCTTATCTGGACATTTTATTTCATAGTCTACCATTTAAGATGGGTTTTGGGCGGTTATATTTCTTAGTCTTGTCTGATAAGACAAAACCTTAATATCCTACACTACATCGAACAGATCCTCAATTTTGCATATTTTCTCCCGCCATTCACTCCGTCCAATATTCCTATATTTTCTTGCTCCATCTCGCTTGTCCAGCATTCTCCTTCTACCTAAGTCTCCAGCATTACAATATCAATCGAAACGCTCTGCCTCTATCTTTCGTGGCTGCTTTGAATTTCTCCTCACAAACATCTCTCCTCCCTTATTTGGCCTTAGCTTAAAATATTTTCTTATGGTTTAATCTCGGGAAAAAACGTTTGATTCGGCAGCTTGGAGCACGTTACCTTAAGTTATTGAAAGATCAAGCTCATTGCGAATGTAATGCATAATTAATTCACTTTAGGTAGTGATTGGGTATCAAAGACGAGATAATAATCTGTTGAAATGGCAAATAATAAATGTATGAGCACTCGTATGCGCACTAATCAGCGCGGCTGATCGCAGTAGATGAAATCACTAATCTCCGTAGTGCATAGGACGACATCGGAACTTTTGGGACTTATGAGTTCCTAAGCAAATCAACCTATTGTTTACAAATATTTCGAATCATTTCTTCATATGTTGTAATGATAAACTCTTGATGCACAGGACTTGAATACGTAAATGAATACAAAACATTGGAATTATTCAACATATTTATATATTTAATTGCTCAGTGATGAAACCATTACTTATTTAGTGGTAATTTCAACAGTTAAAACATTATTAGCCATTTTTTTCTTTTCGAGAATAAATTTCTTATATTGAGATTTCCAAGGCACCATAAAAATGGGAAAACTGGATATTTTTTGAGAAAAACAACCTTCTGCGATCCCTTAGTGTCAAAAAACATTCTCCTAATTAATCGTTCCTTCCATTTTTTCCTCCGAAAATCATTTTAGGGCATCGCGACGCGGAAAACGAAAGTCATGTTCCTTGAGCCACCCTGTGATGAATACCAAAATAAAAAATGATACATCTATATTGAGGTGTTATAACCTGTGTTAGAACATTAAATTAAAATCGGATTAATTCCGAAGGAAAGCTCATTAGAATTTAGTGTTCTGCTAGGTGAAAAAATTTTACATTGAAAACTTATCGCCTGTGGCTTATCTCCTCAATGTAATCGATATTTGCGATTTTCTGCGTGCGTTCAAGGGACATAAAAATGGCGAATACAGTAGCGCATATTATTTTTTTTAATGATTTCACTTACTCACTCTAAATGTCAATTGCAATTGTGGTGCATAGCTTCATGCATGAAAACGGTTTCATATTTATTATTTGTAAATTAAAGTTGACTATCATTTAGAGAAATTATGTTCAAGAACTAATTTTTATTAATAAAATATATTGTGTTGAAATCAGAGAGGATGGGCTTCACTAATAATAATAAGCCCCCACAGAGTGATTTCCTCTCTTGTAACTCACTTAGTTGTACTTTGTGTTTATTTATCGTGCAGAATCAGACATTTTTCATTTCCGTTATTTGCTTTATTGTAGTGCTTTTTATATAAATGGAATATTTCAGCTCCAAGAGTAAGCAAAAAATTAATTTCGTGTTATCTTTGAAGTTAAATGTCTCTGAAAATAAACTTAATTCATATCCCTGGAACTCATTCCCCATCCCTTTCCCATTTTCAAAGTTTTATAGCGCACATTTATGAGTGTGCTAGAATGGTTGAATTCCATGCCCTGAAGGGGAAAACACCCGACAATAATTGATAGTCTTATCAACGAAAGCATGGAATTACCTGTTACTGAAGCACTGAAAAACAATTACAAAGAGTCATCGAGAAGTGAAGCTCTTATTTTAGCTGATTTGCGAACCGCTAATCATTATTTGTTGTTTCCCTTAGGTTATGTTAATAATTTAATTTTTATACTTTCTATAATTTCTATTTTTTACCAACGTATATTTTCTATTAAGTATTAAGTAACACTGAACTAACCCGGTCATTTATATTCTGTATAAGATTATCTTTGGAGAAAAAGTCGTTCTTTCGTTATTGTGTGGTATTTCGTTGCCATAATTTATTAGTCACAAACATTTACAAAAACACGTAATACCTGGTGGTTTTGTGTACTTTGGTGAACCAACAGATTATTGTATTTTTAGAGAATACCTTGTGTGGTATATACAAAGAAAACATCACATACAGTTCATAAGTCCCGCCATTACAGTATTGTGTTAATTGTAATTCAAGGGAAAAAATACCGGTTTAACCTTTCTTTATTCTTTTCATAATGTTAGTTAAAATTCAAATCTACCATACATACAGTCTCATATTAATATCTGATGCCTATTCATTTGAATACATTGTATAAGTTTCCATCTTAATGTTTCAACCTAATAAATTTTTATTTATTAGGTTGAAACATTATTTATTTTGCTAAAAATAATCCCACAATTGCCTAAATTTAACCAGCCTATTGCAAGATCGTCATTATGATTTATGAAACTCAGTAAGGACGGTGAGTTTGGTAGGGGAGAGAGCAGGTTAACCTCGGTAGTGGGTGACTGTGTCCAGCCACCGTTCGCCAAATTTGCTATCCCGGATTCGGCGAAAAGGACACTAGCTCGCATGAGTCCTTCTAGATGTCCAAGCATCATGTCCCCGCGACATTGTGTATTGAGACTGCCATCTACTTGGCTTTTCCGAAACATCAGAACTAGCATCATGTCACCGCGACACTTATGTAAAAAGTTGAATAGTTCCAATCATACCCATGTTAAATGTGAAAGAAGCAAACGTGTTATTCAAGTAACATGATTTACACCATGTACCAGTAAAAACTTCATCTTGTTCCCCTGTGACATTGGTGTGCCGTGGCGTTCTGCTCTATTTTCTCCGCAATAAACATTTGTTTCGTTCATTATTTTATGATTACTGACGAGGTACAGCGTGAAAATTTGTGATTTAATTAAATGTGACATGAGTAATAAGCATCAGTTACTACGTACACAATATCTGCGCCATTTAATAAATATTCTTCCATTTTTATTTGATGCAGTTTGATTCTATGGCGGAGAAGGAAGGAGAGCAACTCATTAATCTGGTACTTGACTCCCGTCATTCTAGGACTGATGTGGGTTATTATATAGAGGAGTTCCAAAATATTATCCAAGTACAAGGTCTATCCCAAAAGAAGTATGACTTATTTTTTCCCGGAAAGACGGACGGACGGCGGTTTATCTTGATGGATCCGAGGGAGGGGAGTCTCAGGAAAGGCTGAAGGCCGGTGGCAGTTGACTCCCAGCCTTTGCAGGGTGCGGATATTTTGTTTGCACAACCTCTATAATGTGACCTCGTTACGCTGCGTCACGACCCGGTTATTGAGGCAGCGCTGCGCCATCAAATTTTGCGTGAAACTGGGAAAACCAGGAAAGTGACTTTAAACATGCTCAAGGCATATTATGATCATAACACCATGGGTGAATTTGGTGTTTTTGAGTGGTACAATTGGTTTCAAGAGGGTAGAGACGATGTTTAAAGGCGCTAAACGTTCCTTCGACCTCGACAAGTATCGAAAATCCAGCAAGAGTGAAGGCTTTGGAGGAGGGGGATGTGAAAAGTGATTTGCATCGAATTGTGACCGAAAACATGGGAATTAAAAAGGTATATGCGAAGTTGGTACCGCAAGTGCTCTCGGAAGACCAAAAGGTAACTCACACGTGGATCTGCCAAGAGATTCTCGACCATGTGAGCGAGGATCCAAAGTTTTTACACAGTGCCCCAACAGACTTTTTCCTCTTTCCCCCACCTCAAATCCGGGCTAAAAGGACGTCACACACTAAACTGGAATTTAAATGCTTTCGCAAGCACGGTACAAATCCCAATCCATTTCCATCCCAATCAATCCAATTTTCGCATGTCATGGCGATGTAAGGTTTTTATTGGTATTCAGATTTTTTTCTATCACAGATGAATACGGTGAATACGGTGATGATGGGGTTGTATCTTCCAGAGATCAATGTCATTTGCAATGTGGCCATTTGAGCTTTTCTTTTAAGATAAATTTAAGATTTGCCCTAGGTTGCTGCGCAAATCATCTTGAAATTGGTTTAGCCTAAGTTGTGTCTTGATTTTAGCTATTTACTAAATCTTGACTATTTTTAGATTTTCTCCCCTAAATGAACGAAATGAGCATTTACCTCAATTGTCTCGTAATTCAGAAAAATGAAAATAGCTCCCTTTCCATCCGACCTTTCTTAGAGATGGAGTTTCCAGAACTAAAATATCCGCGGCCATAAACTACACGGATCAGTAATCACCTTTTTGGAACTGTCTTACACAAGACCACGCCCACAATGTTGTCTGTAAGTCACGCCCTCATAATGATAAATTCCACGTGACTTCAGTGACTTCTTGAAGGTGTAGGTGCGAAAATAGCTAGAAAGTATCATACCATTCATAAACGAAAAATACTGTTTATGCACACGCAGCCTTTCCCCTGCCGATGTTCCTCCCTATTGATGCAATCGTTTGGTCTTTGTTAGTACCTCAGGCTCGGGCGGAGCCCGGTGCTCTGATCCGGGTTTAGCATTCTTTCTCAATACATATTTAAGGATAAAAGATGACGGAATCGGAGACATTGTAAGGAGGTCATTGAAGAATATTTAAATAAAGATGTAGGAACGGGAATGAAAATTCTCGAGATGAGCATAATGTCAGAAAAATAATGAATTATAGATTACAAATGGAAATAAATTGCAAAAATAAGATGACGAGACGGTTTTTTTCATGGAATACATTGATCCATCTTATGAAACACATAAGTCTGTGTATCAGCTTTCTTAGAATTAGGCATGTTTGAAGTATGGTTTTCTGAACCATCTGGAAAACAGATTACTCTTTTGGGTAATAGAAAAAGAGCTAATAGATATATTTATGGATTATTGTCGTCGTTCACGAATGATCACGTTAATAGAATCAAGGTAATAAATATAGATATTAATGCTAATCATGAGAAGTTCGCGAAAATGCCATTGCTAGTGTATATCGCTGCTTTTTTGTGAGAAGATGTTTTTGTTGTGTGCTTTCGAGAATCATTTCATAAAAACTTGCACAAAAATATATTTGAATATTAGTCTTGGCGAATATAGTGTGCTGTTTTACTACAATAATATATTTATTAGGGAAAAAGACGGCACAATATGCCAAAAAAGGGGCTCTGCTTACATACTTTGCACCTTCTTCTGCGAATGTGTGTACCGTGATAGTCGTTAATGCTTTAAGTGCCCAGATAAACCATAGAGCTTTTGATTTGGCATTATCTCGGTGAGATAATTATGCTGGTTCAGAAATTTTGACTAATCATTTCTTTCTAATATCCTTTTGGTATAATTTTGAATTTCGTGAATTTACGGTTGAAAATATTAATTCCATTAATAATGTTTTTTTCATCTAGTCGCTATATTTCAATCAAAGCATCTATTCCCCAGCCACACCTCTAATCAGTTCGTATGATTGATTACGGCTGATGGATTCGCCTGAAATAATCCAAGGGTATTAAGATTAGAGGCTTTTTATCATACTAAATGGCAGGAGGGAACAGAGAAAATGTAAAAATCCGAGATAACGTTTTTCTGCAGAATTGATAGACTGATAGCAAGAACGTCGCATGCTCGAATTTAGCTTTTCATAATATTTTTATTGCTTTTGTATTTTCCTGAAAATGTTAACATATTTTTACGTTCCGAGGAAACATGCTGCCTCATTTCTCTGGAAAAATTCATGTAAAATTAAAAAAATTCTCTGCTATACTGAGTTAGTCTGCACTGTCAGTATTCCAAATCTAAAGATTCTAAATTGGAAATGACCCCCCAGATCGCGAAGTATCTTCATTTTTTTTCTTTGAGTTGAAGATGGGACCAGCGTCTGACTGCTCCAGTGATAGGTTTCATCGGATCAAAATTTTCATAACCTAAATGCAGTCGTGGCGTTTGAGATTAGAAAATTTATAATACTTGCCGTTCTAACATCCAAGTACGTTTAGACTGCCACCTGTGCTTTGGTAGTAGATAAGGAACTTGTCCTCAAAAATCCCAACATTCAAGTCAATTTCGGTGTAACTGGTATTGCTGTGCGTAAATTATCATCGGTCGTATCACCTCTACATGCATGTGCGGAATTGTGCTTTTGTACGTATAAAGTGAATCCTTACGTTAACGTGCTGTAAGCATTCGGAATAAGTTAGAAACACCATGATATTACATAGAAAAACCACTGGGGTTGTGTTACGAGCATTTTGGCAAAGAGACTGTTGCGGTGAGTCACCACTGTATATCATTGATCGTCTATCTATGCAGAAAGCCTTTTGATTTTCAGGAAAATTTTGAAACTGCTGTCGAAGTGAGACCGGCGTTCAAAAAAAGTTGAAGATTCGGCGTTCTCGTGTGGTACCTTATTTAACTTTCCCAGAAAAGTTCATAGCCGGGAAAGGTGAGTGAAACGTTGGAAGGCGAACGGGCAAGAGGCCCGGAGAGATTTTTTTTTAGGGTAAAGAATTAGGCTGCGTGGGATGAGGTATATATAGGTAAGTATATATTTACACGTTGTGACACGGAGGTGTGACACAAGCCGAGCCGGAAAAAGGGGAAGAGAGAGAGAGTTTGTGTGTATATATGGTGAAGGGGAGTGCGTTAGACATAGAGTGAGTGTGGGGAGGAGGGAAATTGGGTGGGAGACGGGGGTTGAGGAGGAAATGGGGCCTGGGGTTTGGTCGGAGGGGGAGGGAGAGGCAGAAGGGGGGTTGGGTTATTGCTGCGCGCCCGGAGTCTCGTGTCGCTGCCGCGGAGTCGTTCGCAGTTTTCCCCTGATGTCATTGGCCTTCGTGACACGGAAAAGGAGGAATGGCTGGAGGGCGAGAAATCACGGGTCCACCGCCTATATATTCTTTCTCCCTCTTCTCAGCCGTATTTCTTCACCAGCACCCCACCCTCTTGCCCAAAGCGTCCTCTTTCCCTCCCTTCACTCCCGTTCTTCCCGCCATACTCCTCCCTCCCACTGATCCCGGTCTCCCAACAACTCTCACACCAAGTGTCTATCACCAGATTTTTTTTTAAACTCCCGGCCAACCCGCTTACGCTGTTGTTTTGCATATAAAGCGTGTCAGCAATAGCGGATAAGGGAGGTGGAGAGCTGGGAGACCTACGTAGAGGGCGAGAGAGATACGCCAAATCTGGTAGTTTTCTCTTTATGCAGCAGCCAGACGTATATGTTTATCTCTATTTCTCATCGGTGGTAGTGCTCGTTCGATAGACGTGAGTTTATAATGGGGGGTGACTGCGATATCTTTAGAGCCTTTAACATTAAACGATAAAAGAATATTTGAAGAATGTGATATAAAACAGGTAGAGGATTTTTGAGCGGAATATTTGGAAGCGATGTCGCGAAGGGCATCGAAATAGAAATTTTCCACGTTAGTTCCATTGTTTTATATATATATATGCATATATATGTATATATATATATATATAATATATATATTCAGTCCTTCCTTATAGTTTATAGAATCTTTCTCTATTGATATTTTTTGATTGGAAAAGCGACACGAAGAGTTCCAAAAACATTTGTTATGTTGAAGAATGTATATAAGTAATGTTTATTGAAATTTTTGGAGCATCTAGAGAATCACTTGCGTTTCCCCATGAGTTTTCATTGATTGATTGTGTGGTAAATTACCAATATTTGTTTTTATTGAGGCCATATCACCGTGTATGTTCAGTAGAGACTTTAAGGTGCGTGAATTCACCCTTCATGACCAAAGGAGTTGGACTCTGTAAATAGGAATGTACTGAATAATCTTGTACCCTGGTGAAAACTCATCATAGTACGTACAAGTTGCACCGCAAAGAATATAATCAGTGTCCGAGGATATAATGTAACCATTTGGTAATATAACTTTTCAAAATGTTGTGAGAAAATACAATTAGAATTTCTTGAAGATAAACGGATAAATTATGCTTATTTTAATTAATATATCGATGCAGCATTTTATAGAATTAGCGACAGTATTCATTCCTCCAAAGTCAATTTTGCTGTGAGATGTTAGCTACACTCTAAAAATGTGTATTGAGATTAATAGTTTCCTTTCAATAGCAGAGTGAGATTGGTCCATCTCTTTGTGGCTATGAGCGCACGCACATCACGTGAATATTTTTCTGAATGCTTATTTAACCCAGTCACGTCAATGAAGTTGGCGTGCTGATCGACCAGGGGCTGAATACGCCCTAAGATAAAATTTATCGTTCCTTCTAAAAACAGTCTTAAGGTGTGGGGTTGGCGTTTTTTACTCACTGCCACAGGATTTCTTATTTTTGTTGATAATGGAACCGGTGAAAATTTTTCTTGGTAAACATGTGGAAAAATTAACTTTTTCTGGTACCTTTGATTCATTATGATAAGTACCGTCATGAATTGTGGTATGAAGTGGTTATGAAGATCACATTCAATTTCACTTCACGATGAAGCATTCAACATTTACTCATCAGGACTACTTTTGAGGGGAAAACCTTTGAACGGTGTGAAACTTCCAATATTAAGTTGCATTCCCTGTATTAGTTTTTCAACCTCTTGCAGGTATTATTTCATATAAAAATGTAAAATATCTTCCTAATGAGTTTGATTCAGGGGACATGCCTATCTTCCAGATACTGTGCTACCGCGACATTAAATAAATAAAATTCTTTATCCTCTGTATATTGTTTATGTGAACTTAGTTTTATACTTCCTTTTTTTACTGTATGTTTTTAACTTTACGGTTGAGTAACATTTTGTAGCATTTGATTTTACATATTTTCACTTCCTATATATTTGAGAAAATATGTCGAGCTTTTTTATTATTTAATTTTCAAAAGGCATGGTGTTGGATATTTCTTAGAATTTGTTCATATTAAGACAGAAAGATCAATCGAGTTTCATAGTTGAATCCACCTAAAGTATTGTGTATTGTTTGGGATGTCTGGTATAATAAAATAGAAATTATAGATGATCGTACCTATAATATACCAATAATTAAATCTATTGACCAACAGGAGAAGCTCCAACAGCATGTTTTATAGAGAAGGAAACTAGGATGACATTGTGGGAAATATTCTTTGTATCAAATATTTTAAACATATTGGTTGAATTGACCAGTTGTCGTGGAGTATTTTAGCTTAATCAAAACTTACTTGGAAGGCACACACGCGTTGTATTCTTTTTGATTTACTCAACAGTTTCACAACTATAACTTTCTTTTATAAATGGAATATACTGGATGAAATATTCTTTGAAGAGTATATTGAAAAAGTCATTATCGGAGACATTGTTTTTTTAGGGGAATTGAAATGGAGACATATCGGGTATGCAATAATTTCCTGGATGCCTGTGTATTTTTCTGTCAATCAGAGACTTTTTAAATAAGCCGTGTCGCCCCTACAAATGTTTTTGCTGTTTCCACAATACCTATAATGAAGAACTAAAAGAAGCATGGAATGAAAATTAATTTGGCAAAAATTAGGGTGATTGACTCAAAACCTCGCACTATTGTAGGTTAGATTTCCTTAATCTCCTCAAAATTTCTTTGTCCACTCTGACGAAGTATCTGATACGTATAATAAGTCTTGCTTTGTTTTAATGAAATTTGGTATTCCCTATAATTTTTATATAATAAATAATAGATATCAGAGCTATTGGTAGAGCAGTGTACTTACTCCCAAACGTTTGCGCTTTCCAGATTACAATTTATCATTAAAACCTCCGTACGGATGTTGGCTGCTCAAATGTAGATCCCTACCCACAGCCATTTATACTTTTTAAATCTTCTTAAAGAGTTTTGGTCTAGAATTTTCAAGAGATATTTTACTATCGCTACTTACCGCTCAGAGCGTAGTGCAGGAAATATAACATGCTCCCTCAACACCGCTGTGATGGATAAGTAGACATTCGTTTCTCAAACTGTAAGAAAGACGACAAGAAATTTACTCTTGATTGAAGAAGGAAATGGGAGAGCAGTTAGTTCCACCTAATGAGAATTTATATGCTATCTAATAGGTTCCAGAAGAGTCAGAAGTAAAAATACTTAGGTTTTCGAGTGTCCTGAAGATAAAGGCACTGTATAAGAGACTTTCTGTTAATTTCCCATCTTCCCTAGGCAAGACGAAAGTATTGCAGATGACAATCGTGCATCCAAAACAATGGGAGTCAACACTGGCCACCATTCCCTAATTTTAAGACTCTACCCATACTTATGATGGCTATCATTAACATGGAAACTGTTTCATAGTGTTAATTTGATTAGTATCATTAATAAAATTTGCATAACTGCCTACTTAAATGCCTCTGTTGGAAACTACTCTCTAGTGCCTTAGAAATTCGATTTTTTGCGCCTTGAGCCGCTAGCTTCAATGCTCCTATATTCCCCGAGGAAATTTTCTCATACTATTCTCACGTTTCTGTTTCGTCCTACTATCTTTTTCCTCGCCATTACGAAATATTATACAGATGGGATAGGTTTCGAGAAAGAAAGTGTATCAGTGGCAGTCTCTAAGAAACTAACTTGTTGTTAACTCATAGCCTGAATACTGAATAAGCGTCAACTGTTTAAAAATTATCGCTAATGGCTGCTAGTAATATAGCTAGTCAACCGATCTTTCCTCGTGTTTATTCAGTATCAGGGATATTGTCTCCTGAGTTCAATTTATTGATTTTGTGCGAACATGTACAGAGAATAAGGGTATTTTTCTTATAGAAGTTATTTATTCTCATCAATTAATTGTTCGTTGTCAGACGTATTTTATCTTTTCTTCAAATGGTACCCTGTTTTCTTTTGGAAGCGGAACTAATTAATTTATTCTAATTACAATTCTCTTGCTCTCTATACATGTTTTCCTAAAAGCTGCAACTTAAGGTTTAGGAGTACTCTCGTTAGTATTGATACTTTGATAAGAGTGTACAATTTTAGTATATGAATATGTAGTAGTATTGTCAAGAGATTGCGCAACTTAGCTTTTCATTATTCATTGCAGAAAACTATTCAATTTTTGTTTATGGAGTAGCATATATCATGCATATGATAGACTTTCACAGTGTGAAGCGCATTAAGCATGGTCGACGAAAAACGTTTAGCTGATTCGTTGGTAAAAAATGAGCATAAAACAGATTCATTTGTATTGCCACCTATCATGACTACTAGAACTTAAAGAGGTGTTTCAGGCGTGATATGGTGGAATATCATGATTAATTAAAAATTGGCAATTTTCCAACAAATAAAATTTAATGCGATTATTTTCAATGTCACTAAATCATCGTCAGGCCAATGTTACTACATCACCTGACGATGATGTAGTTACTACATTGAAACCGGTCGCATTAAATTTTATTTTTTGGAAAAATTGCCAATGTTTAATTAATCATGACTCCTTGAGTTTACGAGTCTATATTTATTGCATCCATTTACTTCTTCAGCGATTTAAAAACCGCATCTAATAAATACCAGTTTTGGATTCAATGTTCGATGCTATGCGAACCTATTTGTATTAAGGTTACTAATGGAATTATTCAGGATGAAATGTTTAGATATAAAAATAGGGGATTTCATAACATAATTAATTTATTTGAATTTCAAATTAACTTAAAAAGATATGTATCTGCGCATTCCAACATCAACTACAGTTCACAACGTCATGGATACAATTTTAGAGTAAAAGTGAGTTCTTCTCTGTCCTAAATTAACTGTCTATTTTTCATTTTACGCCGGAGTCGTGGTAGTGTACTAGAGCGCGAGCATACTGAGGGGGGATCGGGACCCTTTTAAGAATGGTTCAGAGCTCCGCCGTTACTTGTGATGCCGGATCACCGAGTTGCGTGTAATTGCGCCCTACTTTTCGTCGATATATTTCACCACCAGAATAAAATAAGGGACATGGACACCATCATTGAAAGGTTCAAGTACTCCCTCGTTCCTCAAATGATTTTCGTTCATAGCAAAATAAAAC
The DNA here is from genome assembly GCF_022747635.1 of Hetaerina americana. NCBI lineage: Eukaryota > Metazoa > Arthropoda > Insecta > Odonata > Calopterygidae > Hetaerina > Hetaerina americana. The sequence goes on from NW_027286069.1 coordinate 49,937,064, forward strand.
GTAACCGTCCCATATATCTTTTTAATTCAAAAAGTGTCATTGAAATCTTCATTCCAACACATCCACCAACAAACAATGTAAATTCACTTGTCTTAATGTAAGAATTTGAGTTTTATGTATGTACAGGCAACCTGTAATCAACCATATGCTCATTCTTATGAATAAGTTTATAATTATGCAAGGATGAATGCTGCCCCAATACCACCCGCCACTCACCTTTTCGGTGACTTAGGGGGTGTTTTGTAGGTATGCGTACTCTCACCATCAAACCAATCTTCGGGCATATTACTGTGTTGATTTCCGTCAATAATCTGATGAAATAATGGTTGAGCACATCAAAATTTCATTATTTTAATTTTTTTCGACGAAGGAAAACTGAAATCATCACTCCGGTGTCTCTTTCACTTTGAAATCTAACACGGCTCTTATTATTCGGGATGCATTTCTCCATCACGTTGGCCACACTGTGTGGACGGCGATTGGGATCGTACAAAACAAACGTCCGTGGGCCTGAGATCCCAAGACCAGTAGGCAATCGCCTGTCTCTGGGAAGATTTGGTCACGCCATCCCTCTAAGGTGAGCAGCTGATAGCTACGGAGGCACGCCAAACTTTTTATCTGCCGTGACCTCTTACATATTCTAGGAAATGAAACTAAGCGATAGATACCCAGAATTATGAGCTCAATAACCTTAGATATTATTTTTATCTTATTCTCTCAAAGTTTCTCTTGGAAGGATATTCATTTCCGAATTTCACCCGTGATTCTTATTTGAGGAAATATTTGTGAAAACTTAAAGTGAATTGAGTGAGAATGATAAGTTTTGAGGAGTTTAGATCACTAGATGTATACGATCAATTTAACTTTTCTTTTATGGTAGTCACATATGTTACTGAATACTGATATTCGCAGTGATTTCACAGGAAACATAATTGATTATATGTCTTGGTTATATCTCGATATTGTTCTCTCAGTTCATCCTGATACACTGGTTTCTGCGTACGGATCTAGCCGCCACGTACGTGTATGCATGTTAACCTGTAATGCTACGTATATTTTTTGACTCGCGTCACTGGAGAAGACATATCAGAAGCCGCGATTACAATAATCCTGCAACTGCTAATTTTCCATGCATAGCAGTAGCGGTTGAAACTTTTAAACGACGGATTAACAAAATTCTAGGTCTTCAAGAGTAATTAAAGACAATTCGCTCATAGGGTACGGAAAATATTTGGCGTGACATGTTAATAAAAATGATTTTCAAATAATTAACTACAGACAATATATAGAAACAGCTGCTTTAACTTACAGAGAATATGCTACGTAATCATCATAACCAATATTACACGGAAAAACAATTGCCATTGAATCACTTCATCCAAATAGGATTCAGCCTCGTACAAACTTGTTTAGTTTCCGCTTGATGATCTGCTTCGCTATGCGTGATATGAGGGATGTTTAGTCACGAGTGATCATACGATTTATATACATAACGGTTTGATTTTCTCATGTTGTTTGTTTTATTTGTAATGATTACATGGTTGAAGTTTCATTGATTTGACTCAAGTATAGCGTCATTGGCAGCCATTGCCAATTGAAACGGTGCATGGACGCACAAGGGTGGGTGCACTTCGAAGATTTTTGAACGAACGTATCAATTCTGGCAATAAATGTTTTTTAATCTCAGTAATCCTATTATTGTTGAAACATACCTTGTTTACGTTGATTAAGACTTATGACTTTAATATAGATACATCAAGGTCTTAGTAGAACTCAATAATGCGCGCCTATTGTCTAAGGTGAACTGGTAGTATTTCTCGTAATGATGTCTTAGAATTCTAGGTAGACCCATGGAAAGCAAATACTGTCATAACCCTACTATTGAAATCTCAAATATTTCTTTTTGTCAGCTGGTGTGAGAGTAAATATCGTTCATCGATCAGTATGGGATCAAGTTACCACGTGTCTATCAAATAAAAGCATTAGATGGACTCAAGAGCCGCTTCTAGGTTCGCAAAATCGCGACCGTGTTTTAGCAAAGTATTTTTTCTTCATTATTTGAGATCAAGAAAGGTCGACTATGAAAGCCAATCCAATGATTTACCTTCACGCAACTCAATCGCATTTTTTTCCTGCGATATGAGAAATGCGTTGTCCGTAATTATTTACCTTACCTAACAGTGAATAAGAACTTCCTTAATGCAGGTGTGTTTCTTGCGTCATTTGTTTCTGTATTTGTACACTTCTTCTCTCATGTTTCCATGAAATTAAAAAAAAATATTGACGACGCAGTCGGTGAGGGAACAAACAGTTGCGAAAGGAGCTTTCCTTTGGTTAATAATCACGAGGGATCCCAGGTACGAACATATGCATTTCGTTCGTTTGTTGAAAAAAATGACATTTCCGTTAATTTTTTTACCGGGCATAAATAAGCGCGTAGTGGGAAATGAAAAATGCTAATGGCAGACCATTTCCCTTTTTATAAGGTGGACGAGAATGAGGATGGCCGGCACCATACAGCTGTTTTCTGGGATTTGACCTCTCTTCTGCTGTTATTCATCACCCTGCCTGCGCGCCCATTCCTCTTTCACAGACACACGTACGCGAGCGCCGCTTTTTTCTCCACGCTCCCTTCTTTCCCTTGCATCCCTTTCGTGGACGGGAAGGCCATGGCATTACCCACTCCCTGGGAGGGGGAAGCGGGGGAGTGGGAGGAGGTGGGAGATGAAGAGAGGGGGATCAAAACCATCACATCCCCGCCTGCCTACCGCCGTCAGGCCGCCGCCAGTCTTCTCTCTCCCTCTCTCTCTCTGTCTCCCGGACCCATTCGACATAAAGAAGACGTAAAAATCGAGTCCTTTTGTTTAGAGATCGTAAACGGAATGACGGAAAAATCGAGCTCGGGAGACGGGGGAGCATGGGAGGCTTAAATTTAGGGGAAGGGGTCGGCGAGGCGGGAATATTGGAATCGGGAGTGGGGGATCGTGTGGGGCGGAAGGGGAGGGTGGAAAAGAATGGGAATGGGTGCTTGGAGGAGTAGGAATAAAAAACCATTTCCAAGGAAGTCAGGAAATGGAGAGCGAGGGGAAGAGGGGGGGGATGAGAGGAAGGGCGGCTTTGGGGTTGCGTGGGGAGCGGGAGTGATGATGTGCTGTAGGGGCGGGAGTGGGCAAGGGCGCGAGGAAGAGTGTTTCTTCGCTTCAGTGAGGGAGTGAGTAGCGGTGGAGGTGTGAGGCGGTGGGCGGCATTAGGGCCACTGGTTTGGGGAAGGGTCCGAAGAGAATCGGGGTGCAATAAAAGTTTCGGGGGAACGGTGCGCGTCACGTTGTAAATGTTGGAGCAGGGCTTCCCCTGCCTTGCTACCCACGTTCAGCAGGCGCGACTCGGAAAATTTACGAACGTAAGATTTGCGACCATGAATTAAATTACCCTATCTCGTGCAATAAAACGATCTCTGAAAGGATATTTTCAATGAAGTGGCTACGAAATTTCATCAGTTGACAAAATCTTCTTATATTTTATGAATCAGCGCTTTTGTGTTCGTGGCAAAGGAAGAATTACGTACGAATCAATGAACACTACGTTAGAACGAGTAAGAGACCGCTTTATGTGAAGATGAGATTCTCGTATTTCCCGCTTTGGTATTCCATAGGGCGAGGATGATTTCGCTCGCGTTCCAGGTGGAATTTTCATGGCACAAAGGGAAGAAATCTATGTACTTCATAATACACTCTGGTGAACCACACTGTGTAATCTTTTTACTGCGCAATGGATAAAAAAACAATTTAAATACCGCTTAAAGAAAATCTGGTGAGAAACTATTGGCTGAAAAATAAAAATATAAAACCATCGCCATATTAATTAGAACCTCTCCTTCTGGCTGCCCTTGAATAGTAAGGTCATTGTTTCCATACATGATATTAGTGCTGTCCCTAGAGAATTTCAGTGCTCCAGTGTGTATCATGTCAGATAACTTTCTTGAATGATACGTAAGGAATTAAGAATGATATCCTAAATAAATAAATAAATAAATATATGTATATTTTTATAAAATTAAGTACATAATACTAAGTTATATTTTTAAAATTTTCATTGCATTTATTAATCTTCTAATTCAGTGACACGTACTCTGGATCAGTGTATTTTGCTCCTGTATCCGGCATGCGAGCCTCCTCTTCATTATTATTTACATAATACAATTAGAAATGGTTCATAACTTTATCTATTGCTCAATACCTCATTATATATTCTGAATGCGGCATGTTATTGATGGAAAATGGCAGTAGAAGCGTAATAAGAAGAATTTATCGTCGCATTTTCATGTAGAACAATTAAATGCTAACATGAGTACTTTTATCAACACGGTTGAAACATGAAGTACCTTTACCCGCTAATCTAAGGTTTACTAAGGCTAATATCTATTGCATCAAAAAATTTACAAGAACGTTAAACTTTATTGCATGTATCAAAGACTTAAAGCTAGTAGAAATCTGTTGAAAGTGAATCATTCGTACTATTTATCAAAATTTATCAAAATAGACATAAAGTCAATCTAGGAAGATATTTTAGACCTTAAGGACATAACCCAAGCCCTTACAGCTCTTCGCCAGGTCAAAAAGGTGAAATTTTTGAATAGGAGAGTATGAAACTGATAGATGATTCAATAAATTGTTTTTCTTCATAGAAAAACACAAGGTAGCCTCTAAAAAATAGGAAACTTACATATTTCAATATGGCTACCCTTTGGGGTCTTCTTCAGAGCCCTTATTGTTCTGAGAAAATGTGGAAGGGCAAGGCGGCATAAAACCGAAGTGTTTTACGTAATAACTCATCTGTTCGATGAATATTTTCATGGCTTCCTGAAGTGTGTAATGAATACCATTTGACACGTTATCCTGCGACTAACAATTAGAATATTCTGTCTATTTTTAATAATTTCTCCTAAGTTGCCCGTTTCTTTCTTCACAAACAATAAAATTAGCATTTTTATAAACTTAACATGTTTTACATTCCTCAACTCCTTTAAAGTTCTTCAGTTCCATGTGTGTTCCTTTGCTGCATTGGGATAGTTCTATATTTTGGAAATGTTTCATGAGTTTTCATATTCTTTGAGATATTGTCCGCAGAAATTTATTCACTTTTTCGCTAATTTTATCTTGTGACTTCTCGTCCACATTAAAGATTTAAACCTGCCTTCCATGAAACTACCAATCTAATCTCATTCTACTTCCAAAAATTCTGCTATTCTACCTTACGCCTCATTTTTATTCCTGATATTCTTTTTACCTTTCTTTTACGTACACATACATCCTGTACGTCTTAAAGAAAAATATGTCTGAAGGCACGATGTCATAAAATGCTTCAAGTGACCTATAATGCATTAATATACTCGTTTTGGCGGATAAATTTTTACCCATTTGATTGAAATGATTTCTAGTAAATACAAAATGATAGATTTGATAGGCATAATTTTGCTCACGCTGTCGGCATATTCAAAAAGTCTGGAATTGTTTTCTTGATGAGATATTCAGTGTGATCGAATTCATGAAAGCGATCTCTATCTACCAAATAAAGGCGAACCAATCTTTATGATAAACTTTGCAATTTCAGTACACATACCATATGTCCCCTTTAACA